>NW_022987429.1:464437-554437 GCF_902827165.1 Trematomus bernacchii
CAAAAAGTTAACGGATCCCTCCATCAATAACACACACAGTCAAAGGACCACAACGCACACACACACACACTCATCGTCCAGACGGCTCTATCTGTCTGTCGGGTCAGGCCATCAGTCGTAAAGTCACACAACTCCGTTTCCTGTTTGAAGTCTGCTGTTTAGCGAGGTGGAGGGGCGGTGGTGTGGGGCGGCGCCCCGCTTTTATAAACGAGAATTTAACGGGCCTCGCCGGTAAACAGCGGCCATGTGGAGCTCGTAGAGGACGGGGTCTGTAACGTGACACACCGACTGAATCAGATCCGGGCGAAGGTATAAAAACAGCTTTGATAAGGGCAGGCAGTAAACCGCGTGTGTTTGTGTGTACGTGTCGAGGAAGGGGGGGGGGCTCTCGTTGTATTTAACAAGAACAAACACACTGCTTTGATTACTGACATGACAATTAAATTATTCTTGTCAGGCGAGAGAAAAACATAAAATAACTCTTTTGAACATTTTCAGTCAAATCAGAAAACACACTGTTTGTAATAACCTCAGAACCATAAGGGTGATAAAAGGCGCAGACCCCTTTTCTTCACGGCTGAAAACTGCTCTTTTTGTCTGTTGACAGAGTGTTGTTCCTACCTATAAAACGTTTTGGCAACACAAGCATTACTGCAAGAGTTTAAATCTAGTTTGGTTGGCTTTGCTGCAATCAAATCAATAGCCAATTTCTTTTCCGCTGATTAGAAGAACATTTTATCTCCTGCTTAGGTTGATTTTATTTTCAAACGTTTAAAAGGGCTCTCAAGGTGGGTTTCCACCCTTTGAGTTTATGAGCATTTTCGATTTTTCACATAAAACCCTGAGTGGAAATGCTTTTAATTTAAGAGGGAGAAAGCTTCATTTCACATGAATAGTTTGCTGAGGTGGAAAGGCTGGCATGTCAACAAAGAGAAGACGCAATAAATGCAGATGAATAAGATTGTTTAACAGACCTGATGTTTCTGTACCTCCTTCTAGTTTTTCTATTTTGGATTAAGCCGTATATCGTGCTGAAAGTTTAACAAAGACGTTTGGGCTGTACATAATGTTACTATCCTGCGTCAAGTCCAGTGTAATCGTGCAATGTTACAACAATCATTTTACACATTTCATTCTTTTGAAATTTTCTTATAGAAGAAGAGATACTTTTAACCTATAAGATCAGTTTTCACTTTGATCCGGGGCATATTCAACATGAGAAAAAGACTTATGTCCATTGTGGCTCAAACATTGTGAAAGTAACTCGAAGTTATTCAGATTTCTTACAGAATAAAACAAAGTTCAAATTGAGGACATGAAAAAGTGGGCATTTAAGGCAAAAAGGGTCTTTCTGAAAGTCGTAGCAAAAGTGGGTAACATGGGGGAATTCAGTGCTTTCGAAGTTTCAAGAGGACTTGTATAACGCTCATTTTCAGGTTCATTGTTTATGTTGAGCTTCTACTGTGGACATGCTGACATGTTCAAATCCTCATTTCAGGAACACTCCTGGATTGAGTGTGCTTCTACACACCAAAAGCTCAATTACAAAGTGTGCTTCTAATTTGACATTTCATTCTATGTTACTACTCAAACGATAATTATGTAATATAACAGTAACATTTTGGCTATTGAGAATATCAATAATAATCATTTATTTGGCAGGGACAATGTAATGAACACTTAAAACATTAAAATGTGTCAAGTGTAACAATGCCAGATTTAGCTTTGAGCTCATTTCCATCTGCAGTCCCTCACATAAAACATTTAAGAAGTTTACATTTTACAAACATAGCAAACACAAAATACATGATATGCAAAAAGAGCAGCATACACAAGTATTTATGACATGGTAATACAATATAGCAGCAACGACATATAAAGTGCAGGAGAAGACACAAGAGCTACCTAAGTGCAAGAGGAGATACCCCTGTGTTTAAAGTGCATTTAGCGATGATTGCACGTCTGTTTGTTTCTCAACCATTCTTTGAGTTGACCTACGAGGAGAAACCAGTTAGCTCGTGCCTTGTTTCATTACTGAGAAGTGCCTATCGGGGCAATGATACTTTGTGACAGAGAAGCAGGGATAGGTAGGAGTTGGAACTTGGCACTCTGATCTATGTAAAAGAGTAGTAAGAGAGTGGGGGAGGGGGGACATCAAAGTGAATCCAGCTGGTAGTGATTCCTACCTCCATGGGCGGGACGTGACCCCGCCGACCCTCCAACACACACACAGTGGCCCGGCGGCAAGACCTTCCCACAAAATGCTGCAGGGTGTACGTGTGTAAAAAAAAAGAGGGAGAGTTTGTGTATATGTGTCTGTGTGAGTGAGTGTGTGTGTGTTAGTCTTGCTGAACCCTCCGGTACCTTTTCACCTTGAGGTCAGAGGTCAACGGAGCAATCAAAGCCAGCTTCCAACTGCTCCCCGCCTAGACACGTCCTGTGTGTGTCTGCCTGTGTATGTGTGTGTGTTTTCCCCCTACAGCTCTTCATTTCTAAGAGCGTCCATGACTCTGCGTGTGTGCTGGCATGTATGTGACTGTTTAGATTTGTGTGCCTGTGTGTGTGTGTGTGTGTGTGTGTGTGTGTGGTGTGTGTGTGTGTGTGTGTGGTGTGTGTGTGTGTGTGGATGTGTGTGGTGTGTGTGTGTGTGTGTGTGGCTGTGTGTGTATGTGTTCCCCCCTTAAGCGATAGTTGCCCTGTAGTCCACGGGAATCCCTCATCAAAGAGCAGAGAGTGTTCAAGGTGTCTGGATCGTCAAAGCGCTTCGGCAACTTCTAACGCAACCGAGGGTGTGTGTGAAGGAAAAATAAAACCTATGACTCCTCAAATTCCGAAACATAGCCAAAACACACACAGAGAGCAGAGATAATAAACGTTCACTTCCTCCACTACCTTGTATTGACCTCTACCAGGTGGTGGATATTTGAGGTAGGTACACCTTTTGTTCTAAATACATGAAATTCCCTTTATGAGTTGTCGATACGATATGTCACATTAAAGTATATTGGTGCAAGTTCTGCTCAAGGTTAATTTCACAGGACATACAGAGGCGGGAGGTTTTTAGTCACAGGCAGGGATTTAGTCGAGGAAGAAAAACCTTCTGATGACATGGAAGAGCACAAATGTGGAGGTATTATTGGATTTGACGGAGCTGTATGAGAGTGTTAAAGTGTGAACTCAGGTCAGTGCTCCAGGGAAGACTGGAGTTAAAGCTGCTGCACAGGTCTGTGATCCACCTCAAAGCCAGAGGTCACATGGCTACTGGCTGCAATCGAAAGCATTACATCCTTATTGGAAACTGAACCTAGACATTTTGATTCCTTTGTTTCTACCGGCATGTTTGAAAAGAAAACATTGGCCAGATGAAAATGCAAAAACACAATCGATGACAGTGTTTGATACTGTAACAGTAAGTCACTTTTTAGTGCATCCTATAAAATAACTATCCATGTTGACTAGGCCCTTAATAGGATTTCTTACTGTATACATACTATACTATTGTAATAAGGGACGATTGTAAACTTAAGATCCATAGCATAACTACCTACATAAAGATGAACCAAAATGAACTACACTGTATATTTTTGGCTATTTCAACAACAGACTCTGTAGCCTTTCTTGTATTTGTCTTTTTGACCTGACAAAATACAGTTACTATACTCATGCCATCATCCTTACCCAGAATCACGCTTACCCAACTTTCCCAGGTGGTGAGTAATTAATTGCCTGCTCACGGGTACGGTAAGTGTGTCCTAGCAAAGTTTCAGTCAATAATGGAAGTCAATTAAAGCAACCATAGTATCACCTCTACAAAGTAGAATAAGTGTGAAACAAACCAAACAACTCTGGGGTGGTCTTCAAATACACACACAAACACAGACTGGATTGCAAAACCACCGTGTACAGCACACACTCATTTACTACAGTTGCCAAAAAGCTGATAATGAGGTCCTCACAAGTAGAATGAAGCACACACGCCTTAGTTAAGTCTCCTAATAATCTCCTCAGGTGTCAAGGTGATATTCATGTTAAAACACAGCACATATATTAGCACCATAACTCCTGTTATTACACACATTATAGGTCTATAAAGAGTATAAGTGTCGTGAGTGGCATCAGTGTTTTCTTGATGTCATACGTTCATCGTCAAATCTTTGAGTATATGAATGAGAAAGTAGGTAGATGTTATGTATTATAGATGTGTAGTATACATATGTATGGTGCATGTGTGCCAAAGTATGTGAGTGGGTACTTATGTGGGTGTGAGTCTGTGAGTGTGTGTTTCACCCTAAAGCCAAAATGTGCGTTCTGAGGGGAGGCGGCGAGTTTTTTCTAACAGAGCCCATATGTTTTCAATTCCTTCCATACACATTCATGAGGCATTTCTTGCATTTTAAAGGAAAATCTAAGAGAGAGAAGAAAGGAGGAAGAGAAGAGAGATTACCAAAGAAAGAGTGTATTCCCCGTAGAGATTTCAGATCAGAGGGTTGGCTTGTTTCACAACCAGCCGGGTTAGTGAGACTAATATGGAAGACCTCACAGAGTTTAACTCTGTTCGCATCCCCCTGCCCTTTCTTCATCGCACAAACACCCAACATATATTCCTTTCACACATATGGGAAAGAACAATGGCTCACGGTTGCGTAAACACACACATACACACGCTTGAAAACAGACCTCACAAAAGTTTGGGCAGCTTACATGCCCCAAGGACATAGGGACAGAGGAGATGAAAACTAAAACATACGCAGAAGGAGGAAGAGAAAGAGAGGATAAGCTCAGAGGAAAGAGAGATCGAAAGACGGAGAGAGGGGAAATGAGAGCGGTCATTATCCAGCCAAATGTCCCAGCAGCCTTTTTACCAAACCCAAAGTAAAGGAAATATATCATTGGCTTTACCAATTGTTGTGTGTGTGTCTCGGTGTGTGCGTGTGTGTGTGCGTGTGCGTGTGTGTGTGTCTATCCATATTGTTCTAAGAGTGTACAGTACAAGTCTGTACAACATGCGTCACTGTGTGAGCGTGTATAAGGGCACAATGCATATATGAATGAGTCCCAGTGGATGTCGGTGGGAACATACCTATGATAGTGTGTGTGTGTGTGTGTGTGTGTGTGTGTGTGTGTGTGTGTGTGTGTGTGTGTGTGTTGTGTGTGTGTGTGTGTGTGTGTGTGTGTGTGTGTGTGTGTGAGCTGTCACTTTTTTACACGCTAACAGGCAACAAATCAGCCAGCAGCCACATCTATATGCTCTGTATAAGCTACCCTGTACAACATCAATCTGGGTATTAGCCTGTGTATGTGTGTGTGTGTGTGTGTGTGTGTGTGTGTGTGTGTGTGTGTGTGTGTCACCAAGGATCAGAGTGTGAACAAGCAGCAGCTGGTGAAAAGTGAGGGAGTGACAAGGTGTTCACAGGGAGATGAAGACAGACAGACATATAGGAAGGAGATATGGAGAGATGGGAGGGACATACAGAACAATATGACAACATGAAGGAGAGAGAGAGAGAGAGAGAGAGAGAGAGAGAGAGAGAGATTTTCAGGCATTAGATGGAGAAAAGTAAAATAAAAGTCAAAGTCAAAAGAGGAAGGTTAGAGAACTGAGTTTAACAATAAGTTGTTATGGACTGTAAGAACAACCTGCTTGCAACACACTTGCGCACACACACACACCACACACACACACACACACACAGACACACAGACACACACACACACACACACACACACACACACACACACACACACACACACACACACACACACATGGCTGAAATAGTATACTGTGCCTCATGCCACCCAAGTGCAAAAACACACACAAAGGGAATTTCCTAGTTTAGAATGAACTGAATGGAAAGCACAAACACACATACACTTTATCTCTCACACACACATAAACACACATTCCTCTGCTCACCAATATGATCATTATAATCCCGTATCCCATTCACATTCTTTTATCTGGAAATATGAACGTAAAAATAATTTAAATTGTGGGTATGCTTCTGCATTTGAGCTGAGTGTGTGTACATATTTGTCTGTATTCACTATTCAAATGAAGGAAAGAGTATTAGACTGTTGGGAGTGCAGTGCAACACTAATGTGTTTAGAGTCATGATTGTAAACAGAGAAGATTGAGCAACAACTCTGCTCTAATATGTTGCACATTTACTCCAATATGTGTGTGTGTGTGTGTGTGTGTGTGTGAGTGAGTGAGCTGATCTTCCTGTGATTTGGTCTTTGCATGTATCTCTTTGTGCGATGATAGCCTTTTGGATAGCATTCTTAAGTGATTGAGCCTGCCGGCCAAAGTTTTAATTATTTTAATGAATACAATGAAACACAATGATGGTAAGTAAGCGGCTCCTTCATTACTCTCTCCATCTTTGTCGCGGTTTCATTATTGTCATAGACACTGGATGAGTGTTATATCAACGGAAATTGTCCCTGGGCGTAAATGAAAGTGCTAATCTATTAAATCTCCCTCTCCCTCATGCTTTTCTACCTCTCTTTCCCCCATCTCAACTAGATTGAGTGTGTGATGACAACCAACCGGAGTAATTGCGGCAACAGCGTTAATCTGCTTCAATATTCGTGTCACAGTGAAAGTGGATCTGTCTTCCCTGCCTACAGGAGCCTGTTTAAACACCAGTCAGGAGTTATTAGAGCAAATAAAACAGGGCTGGATAATATTATTCCTGCTAAAGATGTGGATCTTGGAGAGTTCAAAGCTGGAAATGAGAATGTCGAGCTCATATAAGAACGTCCAGTGAACTATTACTGGTAAATAAAAGTAAGATGTTTCATTTCATTTTTATAGGGCAGTAAGGGGCTGTTACAACCAAGAAAATATGATTATCTGTAATTCCTTTCTGTCTTTAAATTATCGTTTGGTTTAATTTAACTTGGATAATTTTCATACAGTAGTTTTGGCCATAATTCTTATAATATCATTGTAGTCAAGTGTGGGAACAAAACAATATTGCGCTAGTACAACAGGGAAAGGAACATGCCAGGTAAGGTGATTGCAAAAGGTAACTTTATTACCAAAACTAGCTGTTAACATGAAAATGAACAAATCTAAAGGATTAATTGTGCTTTTTTATGGGTATTGAAAACACTTTGCTTGTATTCTACACACTGACCATGTTTGCAGCCCCTTAATCCCACACATTCCTCAAATCTGGAATTGGGGAAGGGATGTTAATATTTCCGGCAAAGACGCCCTGGAAGTATTTGTTAATTGGTCTGATCCTCTTTAGACACAGAGGACTTAGAGGCTTCCTGAATGACTGGGTCACTTTATAATGGAGGAACACAACAATGCAGAAACAGAGGTGTAGAAACACAGGAACTAAGACAGAAAAAAAGGGTCGCTCAAGGGAGGGGGGGGATTTAAACTTCTCGGAGCCAACTGATTAAGCTAATCAAAATGTAATTACAAAGAATTACAGCCAAGACCTTCGGATGTCCGGATTACTGTGTGCGTGAGTGTAAATGTCTGCGATACGATACGAGCCAACCAGGTGCAAACCCTCTCATTGACATGTTGAGAAGGAGAGGAAGAAAGAAAAACAGTGAAAGAGAAGAAGAAACACACAAAAGAGAGGGAGAGTAAGAACAAGAGAGGGGGGGATGCAAGGCCAGAAAGCAACATAACAGGGGTGAACGTTTTCCAGTTGGGCCAGAGCTCCCAGAGCGACGTCTGTTCTGGCCATTAAAAAAGTCTACCTGTCATTTTTTGTACGTGTGTGTGCGTGTGTGTGCGTGTGTGTGCGTGTGTGTGCGTGTGTGTGCGTGTGTGTGCGTGTGTGTGCGTGTGTGTGCTGTTGTTGCAGCACTGAGGAATGTCAGGAATCCCTCTCCCTAAAAGTGTCACTACCACGTCAGGCACTTTTATCAACTGACCACATCTCCTCCTTCAATCCTTCCTTCCCTTCCTCTCTCCCTCCTTCCTTCTTTCTCTTCCTAAGCCAGCAAGATCATAACAAAGGGGTCAGAGGTCAAACTGTCTGTCATTATATAAAGAAAGAGAGGGGATAAAACAAGGCAGAAAATGAGAGAATATTAAGGAGTCGAGGATTGCGAGTAGACACTGAATAATGGGCTGCATTTGCATTTAAATGTTTTACACACCGTTAAGTTAGCTTTTAATGAGAAAAGGGGCAATTGAAGCTGCACTCCTGATATCACTTATACAAGCTATAGCAGATGTAAAACTGCACAGGGTCATGACCACATGAGTTAAAATAATAATCAAGGATGTTTTCACATAAATTCAATTATCTTTTGCTGCCCTTCGTGCACAAGAAGTGAAGGGTTTATGTTGTGCTGCAGGAGCACAGGGTTGTTTGTTTAGATGGAAGAACAATAATTGGTTCCTCCAAGGGGGACTGGACAAAATGTTATTGGTGTTACCTTGGATTGGGCGTTGAGAATACAAAAGTAGACATTAGAATAATAAAGTTATTAAACTGAACAGTGGATTTGGATCATTATTAAACCCCAACCACGTCTGTTGCATATGTTGTATTTATCAAAAGGTTGCCCTATCTTATGCAGGTGTAGTACTAAGACTTCATATATGGCATAAGGATGGCTAACAAACATATATGATCCTATTGAAAATACAATATCTGCAAAGAGCAGTTCAGCAATCACCATTACACATGAAAGAGACATTTCCTTCTTATAGTTGTTTACACTGAAACCCTTTACTGGTCTTCACAAACCTAGAGGAAATTACATATCTCATTACTCAGTTCGGACATTTTCACATGTGTACTAATTGACTCCCTGGGGTGCTACAATTAAAGGTCAATAGCAGGTAACAATTTGCCCTTTTAAGATTCATTCCTTGGCTTTGTTCTGATAGGTGATGAAGAGCATGGTGATGACATTTATCGCCACACATTCTGCCAACATCAGTGTTTGTTTGAACCTTGCCTTTGAAACGGAGCAAGAGTATGATACCATTTAGTTTGCCTAGGAAAAGTGAGAAGTAGCGTAATTCTCCGTGCTGCGCTATGCAACACCGAGTCATTTGTCATCCACTGACAAGCCATGTAACAGAAATGAGCCAGAGCCAACGTCAACAGCGTCTTGCTGAGGGAAAGGAGGAAAAGTGAGATCGTACAAAGAGAAAGGCAGGAAAGAAGTGACAGAACAGAAAAGGAGGGGAGGAAGGAAGGCATTGTGCGGGAAAATATTTGCGAAAGGAAGCTTAGAAATGCAGATAAGAAAAAGAGAACAACTGAGAGAGAGGGGAAAAAGGAAAGAGGAGATACACAAAAATGTGGAGGGGTGATAAAGAGATGTGATTAAGGGGGGCAAGAAAGAGAGGAGAATTTTATCTTGGTGAAAGAGCCCCTAAATCCTCTTGATGACTGACATTTCCTCTTCCTTAAATACCTTCTTCTGAATTGCTTTTGTCTGCCGATATCCCCGTTTGTGTGTGTGTGTGTGTGTGTGTGTGTGTCTCAGTAATCTAAGGAGGCTTTGTGCTGCAGTAGCTAGGTTAAGTCTTTCAAACCTGTATTAAATCCACTTGTTAATCACAATGATGTTACAAGTGGCTCTTTTGAATACAACAGTCATGGCTCTCAGAAAATAGTGGGAAAGGAAGGGCTGACATTGTTCATCATTCAGTTTGAACCGCTGTTCTTCTCTTCCTTCCACCGTTGTTTTTCCTGCTTCGTTTCTCCAGGCTGACAGGGCATTGAGCATGGTGTTAAAAATGAAAAATATAAACCGTTCATGTCTTAAAGCAACAAAACAAGAAACTGCCTAAGGTTTATGGGACTTGACGATTGTTAGATTGCCGGTGTGTTTCTGTATCTTGTTCGAGTTCAACTGAAATTGCAGGTTTTCAAAACAGAGTTAACCTGACAGCAGATTTCCGAAGCTGTCATGATGATCGAGGAAGCAGAACCAAAAACACTGCGGGGCTTCTTGACCAGAGAGTTGTGTTACTGCACCAACAAACACTGCTTCAGGACTACATCCACCTGGAAAAGACAAATACTGTTTACCCGATGCCCACTTTCTACATCCCTCATCAGTTTTTTTAATATTCAACCAACAGGAAATGCATGATACTTGGTGTTGGAATACATCAGAGATAAAGGTGTCTTACTGGCATATCTTCTATAAAATGAACTGAGAGAAACTGAGTGAGAAAAAAAGTGAATTAATGTTTGTTGAAATTACTTCTAAACCTAGACACATACGTAGTTATAGCCAATGGCTGGTGTCAATGACAAGAGACACTGGTGAAGGTTGTTCAGATCAAGCATTGCTCATTTGAAAACCTTATTGGCAACTAGAGACACCTAATGGATCACAAATACGTTATCTAAAAAGGTAGAATAATTGTAATGGTGATTAATAGCTTCAAAGTCAAGTCAAAATAATCACTTAAATTAAAAAAAAGGTGCACAGCTGTCCTTCCTGGCAGTAAAAGTGACTGAACACGTCTTCCAGGAAGAGATAAAAGCAGTTTAGAGAGACAGATAGCTCAGTTGACCCAATGCCTCAGCCCCATTGGAGATCCAATGGCCCAATCAACCAATTACACATTAGCTACGGCAGGCTGTCATTAGAAGGTTCAAACATCCGCCCGGCAACGGAATCTCACTCTGAGGCGTGATTGGTGGGACCGCCCGGGGCGCCGCGGTAACGACGGGTCATCGAAGTGACACGGAGCTATGCTGGTGTCGACAACAGTTCAGTTGAAAGGTCAGAGCTGAGGGAGAGACACACTTTAACTACACAGTGTGTGTGTGGCTATGTGTGTGTGTGTGTGTGTGTGTGTGTGTGTGTGTGTGTGTGTGTGTGTGTGTGTGTGTGTGTGTGTGTGTGTGTCAAGTGTCACGTTCAGCCATGCTCATTAACTGAGATGCTGATTTATATTGTCTAATTACAGAGCTGTGGATGCCAATCATTATGACTAACCTCCACACTCAAACTGCAGCCTTTCACAGGTTAAGGCGTGCATGCTTGTGTGTGTGTGTGTGTGTGTGTGTGTGTGTGTGTGTGTGTGTGTGTGTGTGTGTGTGTGTGTGTGTGTGTGTGTTTCTTAAATCAGGAAGTGCAGTAGACTAAAGCCGACTCTGTTTCCAATAACGGAAGAACTCACGACCGCTCTGCTTTCCCTAATGAACTCTTTATTAAGTGGCATTACACTACACAGATGGCAGTGACGTGGTAAACCGAGTAGTAAACCACTGTGAGTACGGAGATCACAGCCATCTGATTGCTATATATATCATTTGGAGAGTAACTCTTTTTATAATGGGGACCATTGCACGGACAAACAGTGAGCAGGGAAATAACAAAATACATGTGTTCACTTCAGTGTGGAATCATTTATAGAGTATCACAGACAAAATACATGTCGACTATTATACTGTTTTGGATCAATTACATAGCCTTCTTTCTTGTAAGATTCCTAAACACTCGTTATTCTAAATGAGTTTGATCTCCAGTTAACAGATTACATTGACTCAATTATCTGTTGATGGGATTAGAGTAATCTGATTTAGTTCACTAATTCGGATTAAGAATTTTCTAAGCTTTTATCCTTTATTAAACGTGTTTTTTGTAACTTTTCAACAAACCAGCATAATGTCTGTCTAATCTTCTTCACAATGTATTTCATGCACTATTTACCCCTAATACGATAATTCCTCCCAGAGCTGAGGATGTTAAACTGTCTATTGTGCTAAATGTTTAAGAAACACAAAACCTTTTCCGTTATACTTTTGGGAATCTAACAATCACTCCCTTCCAGAGGACTTTCTCCTCAATGAAAATATGTTTAAGGTCTCTTTTTAAACTTGCCTCATAACCTCTGCTTCAGTCTGAATCATGTTTGTTTCATCCGTTTCCAACTAATTCCCTCAGCCAGAGTTCAGCTGAAATGTGTGTTTCCGTATTGGCTGTCAAACACTGCGCACTGTCCAATAGTAAAACCTTGACAGTGCTTCATAGGAGAGCAACAAATCATTACTGATCTAATGGGAACAGGGCTGACAGTTGTTATGTGAGGATGTGCGTGCGTGTGTGTGCGTGTGCGTGTGTGTCGGTGTGTGTGTGTCGGTGTGTATCGGTGTGTGTCGGTGTGTGTCGGTGTGTGTCGGTGAGGGAGGAGAGGTAAGAGAGATAGGTGACAGAAATGGACAGCTATCACAGCTAACCTCATGCGAGTGATCTGGATGTCATGGTAGCGTAAGCCTGCCAGTTTCATCACCTTCAGCCCTGAATACATAATATAATGTAATGCAAACCATAATGCCCCTTCGTGAGCTGAATATTTATTTCCTGGCTGTTAAACCAGTCGGAGGTAGCCTGGAGGGTAAAACACTGAGATCACGACTGGAAGGTCACTGGTTCAGATCCCTAGACTGGTGTAGCGTCCCCGTGTGTTAACAAGACCAAAATGAAGAAATAATAAACCCAAAAACCCATTCAAAAACCAACCAACAGTCCGATACGCAAATCTGCAAGGGAACCTGTGTTAAATTAAGTCCCAGCACTATTGATTTAGCAATGCATATCTGATTCCTATACATCACCTGTGTGTGGGGGCTGCTAGTTTAAAGATAATGAGCCATCTATATGCACACACTGTTTTATAGCATGCCTGAACCTTAGCTACACCGTGAAGACTCATATGGTAAGAAGTACAGATAAGGTTTGATAAATGAAACCAATGTGAACAAATGAAAGGGAAAGACAATGTCAGATGAATATGTGAGATGTGTGAGAAATTAATGCATTTTAAATAAGAGCAAGACAGAACGAAGGGGGAATAATTCAGCTCCTGACATTATATGGTCTAGTCAGTGTAATCACTCATACATATGCATTAAGGTTATGACTGCTTTAGTTAAAAACGGACCAACTCTGCAATTTAAATGCATTTGAGTGTGGGTAACACATGATTAAATATTAAAAAGTGGGTTTATAATTCAAATAAACCTCACACTGTTATTGTGGTCTTGACATATCAGGGTCTAACTTCTCAAAAAAGGTTGCATTTTGCCGAATTTTTACATCATATCTTGTATATATTTGCTGCTGTATAATACCACGACGAATAACTTGATACAACTTGAAGGTAATTGCAAGTATCACACTGCTCTCTTTACATTTCCTGCTTCCAAAGGGAAACAGGAGAGCAGCAGCCCCCGCCAATATCAAGATTAATATGTTTCATGTTTTAATTTATTAGTCTCATAAGGTGATTTGCAAATAGCGCAGACTGAATTTAAATCCACCAGCATGGGCCTTTAACCTCGACCGACATGACTCACCGAGTCCCAGCAGTGACTCCAGACTCAAGCGGGGCAAAGAGAGAGAGGCTGACCTCTAACACACACGTTTTCTTTTGTTTTTTTAAAACACGCTTCCTCACCTCTGTTTTTGTACGGATAAGTCGGCTTTCAGAAATCCCCTGTATTCATCTCACACACAAATACACACACACTGTGTCTATAGTGTATGTAAACTAATTCACAGCTTCCCACAACCTCATGTATCCTCTGGCCTCTTTTCTCCGACAGATTTATATCGAGTGCCTTCTGGGATACGGGAAAGTTAAACATACACGCATGCACACAATCGCACACAACAACACCCTCAAATTTGTGCACACACACGTACGCTGACACAAACCATAGAAGGGGAAAGTAAATACAACTCTTTTCTTGCTCATTCAGGGAGGAATGTGTGAAGCTATGGTGATGCACTAACACCTACACTATAGAGAGATAGATTGCCGTATGTGTGTGTGTGTGTGTGTGTGTGTGTGTGTGTGTGTGTGTGTGTGTGTGTGTGTGTGTGTGTGTGTGTGTGTGTGTGTGTGTGTGTGTGTGTGTGTGTGTGTACGTGCAAACTTTCGCTTGCAATGCTATGGTGATGCACCGACACCCAGCCTAATGCAGGTGGATTGTGGGATATGTGACACATACAAAAGAACCCGCAGATTCAGAAGGCAGAATAAGAGAGGATTGCTTTCCCTCCCTCTTCTCCACACATGAGTGAAAAATAGGATGTGGGCTCCTTTTGTGAGCAGACACCAGCTCAGAGGCTTTGCTGAGTGAAGTGTCTGAGTCAAAATTCACTTTCAGAGGGGTTCAGATTTCATTCCCCCTAAAACCCAAACAGGACAAATCACATATGTTTTCAGTCCTAAGGGAATAAATGAAGTAGAATGTAAAATACAGTTCTGATGCACTGCCAGAAACGTCATTGTGTCACTCTGCTTTTCACACTTGGATTATATTTCTGGTGCACTGCCAAAAGTGCCACAAACCACCTAAATGGTGTATTTAACCCACCAGGAACAATAGCTACATTTACAAATGTGAACTGTCAACAGACTTTTGAAAAACGGTGAACTTTATGACATCAGCTAGGCATTTATGCTTTTACCCCTACGGGCTGTTATTTTAAGTAAATTACTCTGTAAACACTTAAACCGTGTGCAGTATGGTCTCAGTACAGTGATGTGTCTCTGTAAATAAGCAGGTAAAGCATTAGTGTCTTGCTGGGGTAACATAAAACCTTAGTGGGTATATTTGATTATTTGTCTTGTATCTTTCTCTCTCCTGTTTTTTCTGAATTATCCCATTACTACTATCTCATGTCCTTTATTGCAGGAACAGAACATAACAAAGACACTTACACAGATTAAACAAGTGGCAAAAAGCAACAAAAAAGGTTACTGGAATGAATCTTCAAGACAATTATCAAATTCCAACGGACATAAAAAAAAATTCGATGACATTCAGATACGATATACAGCATGTGTTTGCACTTCCCCACTTAAAGCCATCTAACTCGAGTCAAACCTTGCATGACGTTCACATGACAGCTAGATGGAAATGTAGCTGCAGAGACAGAAAAAAGGAAGGACAGAGAAGGAGAGACAGTGGAAGAGGTCGTAAATGGAGACATTACTTTCATTGCTAGGATTCCTTTTGTCTTGTGTTGTTTGTTTGCGTGTGTGTGTGTGTGTGTGTGTGTGTGTGTGTGTGTGTGTGTGTGTGTGTGTGTGTGTGTGTGTGTGTGTGTGTGTGTGTGTGTGTGTGTGTGTGTGTGTGTGTGTGTTTTTAAGGAGGTCACAGTTGGAAATCTCTCACTGCAGGGCAAATTTAACAAGAGCAAGACTTACTTAACTTCACTAACAACTCTAAGGTAGTGAGGGACAGGAATACAGCGAGGAGAGACAGACGAAGGGAAAAAAGGGATCAGACCATTTTAAGGCCTGTAATTCAACATAAGTAGAACAAAGTCTTATCTAAAGTTTCATTCATGCCGGCTCATATTGATTTGTATACAGAGCTCCCACTAGGCCAGCCGATTATTGCAGTACTTATCTGCTTCCCCATCTTTCACTTTAACCCCCTCCTCTAAAAGACATTTAGCATACACAAACATCTGCACAAACAGACACACACATATGCATTGATAAAATGTGATTTGTCAGACAGACAGTGCAGTCTACTGACCGTGGACACCTGTTAACCCTTAATGAACAGACTGACTGACAGACAGGGGGGGGGGGGGGCATGAAAGGGGCATTTGATGCATGCCGTTTCCTTCCTTTCCAACTTCCTGTTAATTGATGTCTTACTTGCCGTTTCCCTGCCTGTGTTCCTCACTTATTCATTTTTCATTTATTTTCCATCAATATCGTAATGTTTGGTCACTTTCTGGAGGCATACTGAATGAAGCATGAACAGGAATTAGATGATGAGAATCAATCCATTTTAAGAGCTGTGGTGCGTGCATTAGTTTGACTCATGTCTCCAAGAAGTATTCATCTCTTTTTTTTGACCAAGCACACTTTTCACTAGTATTGAGAACATCACAATGTCTTTCTTTCTCTTAAACTTTCTGTCTGTGTTTACAGACCACGTCTTTGTCCACTATTCTCCCTCCCCCAGCTACACCAGTGAGGAATGCAGTAGATGAGGATTTCCCAGCCTGTGTGTGAGTGCGTGTGCGAGTGTGTGCACGTGGATAAAACATTCCTGCCCCCCGTTATGCAGAGGCACACACCTGCAGGGCACCTGAGGTCACAGGGTCACACACACACACGTACACACACACACACACTTTGGGGACATGCATGACTGGGCACCAACTACCTGTTGCTCTCTGTTTTCTTGTTCCTCTATACCTGCACCCTGCATAGCTCAAAGACACACACACTCTTTCCTCAGTCCTCTATTCCACCACCTACTTTTCAACTGTGGCATAAAACAAGTAAAAACATTTGTAAAACCACCTACAGGCACTGTTTAATGCATTACTTTCCTTATTTATTTCCTTATGTATTGATTTATATCCTTCTTCCTATCTTTCCTTGAAGCCACCCAGAGCGCAGCCAGTGAGAAAGTCATTAGAGATAGTAGTTTGTACTGGGATTAGGAAACTAAGCTGGTAAATACTGCAAGGCTTTCAGCTGGCAGCCAGAAAACGGAAGGCATAAGAAGAGACAATGAAATTGGTAGAAAGACAGGGGTAGAGGGGGGGAGGGAATGAGAGAAAGAGAGAGGGAGAGGGAGAGGGAGAGGGAGAGGGAGAGAAAAACGAAAGCAGGTGAAAGCGAGACAGACAGACAGAGTAAGACGCGATTAGGAGGTAGTCAGTAAAAAATAAAGCGGCTTCCCTCGGTGCTCATTAAAAGTTGAGGGAACTCAAACAGAGCTGGTGGCAGCTTGCAGTCCTTCTGCTGAAAACCAAACAGAGCGACGGAGCGAATGGGAGCCGGGGAGAAAAGAGGAATGGCAGAGAATGGAGGTACTTAGTTTTCCCAGTCGTTTAGCAGTCGTGTTGTTGTCAGTCTTTAAAGAAGCTTAGAGAGGACGGCCATTCACTCCGGGCCGGGCAGACACAGCTGCCACACACACACACACACACACACACACACACACACACACACACACACACACACACACACACACACACACACACACACACACACACACACACACACACACACACACACACACACACACCACACACACACACACACACACACACACACACACACACACACACACACACACACACACACACACACACGTTGAAACTGAATTTTTTGTGCATATGGAGCTATAAAGTAAAAATTCAAATGAAAGACTACATATCTTCCCAAAAGCATTGTACCTGCTGTCACTACTGATTTGTATTGTGTGAAAAACACTTAATTTGACCAACATAAACTCTGCATAAAGTTGAACAATAACAACTTGCACAATTGCACAATATTTGTTTTTGTTTTTTAAGTTTGAGATCTTGAGTTATTTTGCAAGTTTAACACACAAACACATGGAGTTACATACTGTACACCCAATGTAATGCATCGCACACAAACACACACGCACAGTTAGACATGTTTTGAATCACCCAATAAGAGTGTGGGACTAAAGCTCTGGGTTTGGAGGGTGTGAAGAGGAAGAGTGACACTAGTCATTAAAACTGGTGTGTGTACACAGACACACAGAGGCCCTCAAGACTAAATGAAATGGACCCTATGTGTGAAGGGCTGAAAGCTTTTAAACAAACTGCCGAACGGGACATTTCTAAAGAGGGCTGGACTCAATATCTGGAGAGACAGACAGATAAACAGGCGGACTTTTGAGAGAGAGGAAAAGAACAGGAGCTGTCAGAGGCTTTCTTTTCCCATGAGTCGAGAGGCCAAAATGACCATTTAAAGAACTGAAGAAATGTCAAAGTCAAGTCGCATCAGTTTGATCATTGAACTTAGAAAAATAGCAGCGAAATGGGCCTGATGACATGTATTTAAGTTTGATGTAAGAGACTGACCTGACAGGGCAAACAGTTTCATTATGAAGAGTGAAGTCAAAGAGCTCTATGTGGGCTATTACTGTTAGGTACATAAACATTAGCCCTTAAAACAGGCAGGTTTATGGTCTTTGCACTTATACCTTTGAGATGAAACTAAGAACAAAGGTCATTGTATTCTTACATAGTTTCTAAGCTCACTGTATTAAGGAATGCAGTCATTTGCATGCACACAAACCTATAACACATTACACGAGAGGGAAAACCCCAAAAAGCATAATATGGCCCCTGACACATCTAAGAACTTTACTTTTCAAGTTTTTCATCACCTCTCTCTTTCTTTGAATTTCAAATCAACAAATCTCTGCATAACTGCTACCAGTTGCCCCTTCTTTCTGTGTTCACTTCCTACCACTGAATAGTTCAGCGGTATTTACATGTGTTTATGTTAAGCATAGGGCTTTGGATGCAGCACGGGGGGAATATGTTTGCATCATTAATGTCCACCAAATGAAAAAGCCCTGCTGCTGGGTATGCCTCAAAATGTTTTTCTTTACAAAAAAGCTAAAAAGTACATCTGGTGCATGGAAATGTAGCATTTCATCTACCGACTATGAAACTGAGATGCATAATTATATTTTTTCACAAACAAGTCCCAGTTTCTGGTGCTGTGTGTGTGTGCATGTAATTTCAGTTTAGCGGACAGTAAAAAGAGGAAGCTGTGGGCGATCGGCTCGTCTCTGTACTCTCTATGTGGTTTGGGTCTTTGTGAGTTTGTGTCTTGCTCTGATCATGGGTGAGTACAAGGGCAAGCGTGTGATGAGCCCAACTGTGTGTGTGTGTGTGTGTGTGTGTGTGTGTGTGTGTGTGTGTGTGTGTGTGTGTGTGTGTGTGTGTGTGTGTGTGTGTGTGTGTGTGTGTGTGTGTGTGTGTGTGTGTGTGTGTGTGTGTGTGCACCGACTGTGTTCATGCACATTTCCTTTGCCTTCAGATCATATGAGCGTGGGAGGTTTAAAAATGCTACATAAAGCCAGCAGCGCAGGCCAAAATATGTGTGTGTGTGTGTGTGTGTGTGTGTGTGTGTGTGTGTGTGTGTGTGTGTGTGTGTGTGTGAATATAGATTTCCCAACCCGCCTATTTACAGCTAAAGGAAAACTGTGATTAGAGAGAAAGGAGAGAGCGAGAGAGAGAAAGAGACAGAGGAAGAGAGAGGGCAGAAAGAAAACTCTCTCCATCTGGCCTGGTGGTGAGCGTGCCAGGACACACATGCGCGTGCACACACACACACACACACACACACACACACACACACACACACACACACACACACACACACACACTTACACAAGGAAAGGCACAAACACACTGATACAGAGTTGTTTTCTTGTTTTGTTCTATTCTCATTTTATGGTCAAAAACAATACCTCACGAAGCAACATCCTGACAACGTTTGCACACACACACCCGAACACTGATATGCACAAACAAACACACACACGCACGTGGAAGTGTGAGACAGATATACTGACTAACAGACAGCTAGATGGACAAATAGACAAACAAGCAGACAGTGGCTTTTGAATTTAAGGCTTCTAACTAAGAGATTTTACCTCAGAAATACCACAATGTTGATGGGTTTAGGGATTGGGTAACACACACCCACATCATGGGCGTAGGAAGCATCCTCAATGTGGGTGGGACAATTTGACAGGGGGGTCCGGCGGCATGCTCCCCCGGGAAGATTTTGTTTTAAATGTTGAAGTTAAAAGCATCAATCTGCAAAGTTAGGGACTACATATATGGAAACATCTCTCAACAACACCCATGTGAAACAGAACTGTAAACAGATTTACTTTCTTTATGCATATTTTACAAATCACTCTCCTTTTAAACTGTATTTTTGTGTTACTGTCCTATAGTATGAGTTGGAATTATTTCATACCTGTTATTCTCTTATTTTTTATAACTAGAATGATCATATAAAAGGTGTGCCTTGGAAATACTTATTTACATACATGATTACCAAACCGTTTGAGACCCACTACTTAGACTAACGTGAACTATCTAAACCCTCAGAGAGTCCTTCACCTCACTGAGCTGTAGTTATCAGCCTCTCAGTCTGACAGGAGAGGACTCTCCCTCCACCTCTCAGAGAGTCCTTTACCTCACTGAGCTGTAGTTACCAGCCTCTCAGTCTGACAGGAGAGGACTCTCCCTCCACCTCTCAGAGAGTCCTTTACCTCACTGAGCTGTAGTTATCAGCCTCTCAGTCTGACAGGAGAGGACTCTCCCTCCACCTCTCAGAGAGTCCTTTACCTCACTGAGCTGTAGTTACCAGCCTCTCAGTCTGACAGGAGAGGACTCTCCCTCCACCTCTCAGAGAGTCCTTCACCTCACTGAGCTGTAGTTATCAGCCTCTCAGTCTGACAGGAGAGGACTCTCCCTCCACCTCTCAGAGAGTCCTTCACCTCACTGAGCTGTAGTTATCAGCCTCTCAGTCTGACAGGAGAGGACTCTCCCTCCACCTCTCAGAGAGTCCTTTACCTCACTGAGCTGTAGTTACCAGCCTCTCAGTCTGACAGGAGAGGACTCTCCCTCCACCTCTCAGAGAGTCCTTCACCTCACTGAGCTGTAGTTACCAGCCTCTCAGTCTGACAGGAGAGGACTCTCCCTCCACCTCTCAGAGAGTCCTTTACCTCACTGAGCTGTAGTTACCAGCCTCTCAGTCTGACAGGAGAGGACTCTCCCTCCACCTCTCAGAGAGTCCTTTACCTCACTGAGCTGTAGTTATCAGCCTCTCAGTCTGACAGGAGAGGACTCTCCCTCCACCTCTCAGAGAGTCCTTCACCTCACTGAGCTGTAGTTATCAGCCTCTCAGTCTGACAGGAGAGGACTCTCCCTCCACCTCCATAACAGCGCCTTATATCCGGGTGCTAGTGGAGCACGCTCGTGAACTGTTAGCGCCGGAGCCTCGCAGCGTGGAAATGATTTTACAACTAAAGACACAGCTACACAAAAAATGCAGCATGTGTACGGCTCATGTGTACGGCTCTGAGAATCTGCCTTGGTACAAAGTAGCAGTGAAAACATGGTACGGGATTTCATTGATTTGGGCATTCTCTCAATGAGCAAGTGGAATGGATTTGATGGTGAAGCACTGCCACAGCGCTCTACAGAGAGAGGCGAGTGGATAGACCGATTCACGGACTTTGGGGGGTCTAAACTAATCATTTTAAAAGGTGGGGGGGACTTGTCCCACCCTCATATAATGGCTGCGATGCCCATGACACACCCAACACACACACACACACACACACACACACACACACACACACACACACACACACACACACACACACACACACACACACACACACACACACACACACACACACACACACACACACACACACACACACACACACACACACACACACACACACACACACACACACACACAGTACTATTACAAACTTAATACCGACTTAATCACAGCAGAGGTTTCTAAACCCCTTTTCCTGGCCATTTTCCTCTGCTCCAATAAAGACGACCCCTCTTCTGCTCCAGTCAGAGAGATATGGTGCTGCTGAGGGTCAATTCACCATTATGCATCCTTTATTGAATTAAACAAAACATCTACCTGAATTAGGGGAAATGACCCGAGATGAATGCTTTAAGTTAGACACTAGATCATAAAGGTGACAAATATGTTATAAACTTTAATGCACCCTGAGCTTGAGAAACGTTGCATGAGCAATGCTAGTTTTAGAATAGAGGAGGTTGCAGCTTTTGAATAATGACTTTACTATTTTTTGCCAGTTTCATTAGGTCTCAATTGCAACTATACCTCAAATGACATCCTGGTTATATAAAGGATTTTTAAAAAGGGCAATGTTACTTAACACAGCTCTTCATAAATGTGGTGACATAATGTGCATACTTAAGGTTCAGAATGCCATTTATTGTTGTAAAATAATTATATGAAAAAGGATAACTTTCCTTGTCGCTGATTATTGATTTGAATATTTTGCCTATTGCTTATACTTTTTGTATGGGGTAAAACAGATATGATGTAACTTCTTAATTTCGGCAAAGTAAATTTTCCACTTGCAATGATCAAAACGATTTAACCATTGTTATCCAGCGTTCTGAAAAGCTCCATGATTCCCCCGCAGAGGCAGTAGAGTTACAGTTGAAAAACAACACGACTTTTAAAATCACTGAGGAGGTCTGGCTGCTCAATGGCTTGTTAACTGTGGCCATGTTTGCTTTACAAATAAGAATAAGAATTTCTGAGCTGTGTGAAATTAGGCCCCCCTGCATTTGAAACCACACATTATACTGCATGATCCTGCTGTGTGAGGATCAACTGCCAGCAAAAAGGACTATCCTAAATATTTTTAGCTCCATTAGTTTGACTTTTCCACTTTTCAGATAGTGAACTGCTCTGCCCTTCCAAGAAGAAATAACCCAGTTAAATATTTTAATTACCTTTTAATAGATTTCAAGGTTCAAGGTTCAAGGTTCTTTATTGTCAATCTGACATAGCTACAGAGTAATTATGCAGTTGAAAATCTTATGTCACAGGCTTCTCCAACAATGCAACATAATAACATAACATAATAACAATAAGAGCAAGAGCAATACAAAAATAGTAATAGTTATAAAAATGAAATAAAGTTATGATGTGGAATAGTGCAGTATGAGTCTATACAAGTTATTGGAATGATATATATATATTAGGTATTAGATACATACTACTGAGTAGCAGTTGAATGTTTGATGTTGTTTCAACAGTTCAATTGTTTAACAGTCTCACTGCCCGCGGGAAGAAACTGTCTCCGAATCTTCTTGTCCTTGCCCGGATGCTGCGGTAACGTCTGCCAGACGGCAACAGAAAGAACAGTTTGTGGCTGGGGTGATGGGGGTCTTTGATAATCCGTAGTGATTTCTTCCTGAGCCGCTGGGAGTAAAGGTCCTCCATGGATGGCAGCTCCGTCTATTTAAACACTTATGAAATCCTTCCTAGACCAGGGTTGTTACGTTAGTCCCCATGTCTGGTTTATTACTCGATCAACTGCATGCATATGCTAATACTGCTCCCGGTTAATGAGCTTACCAGATATGTCCTGTTAGCGGGGGCTAAGGGTTTCCTGCTGTGCTGTTAATGTACTGGTCAGCCACAGGGAAAAGTGCTTATTTCTCTCTAACGATTTTTAAATTACTTGAAGAAATGACAAATTAATCTCAGATGACAGGATCAAACCAGACAGAAAGTAATAGAATAGATTGATTTGCATTAAATACATGTAGATAGCACATGTACTGATACAAAAGCATTTGTACGAACACACAGGGATTTGAAAACATACACAGACGGACGCACCACAGAAAAAAGAGATGTCTGATGAAACACTGGAGGATAATTGATTGATGATATTTCTGTGCTGGAGCTCCGTCCACCACGAACATATTTGACGTCTGTTATGTCGATGGACAGTTGGGAGGCGAGATAAGCTACAACTCACCTGATAATGTCACCGCGATACGAGGGTGTTAGAAGTGTAAAAATACCCGGGTTTATAAAGCCCTATACAGTCTACTTGACATGGGAAATTGAGGTCATTTGGATAAAAAATAAGTCCATGAAAGTATTAAAAACTCACGTTGTATTGATTTAATATCTTGTTGATACTGTATAATATGTTTTGTATTTCTTTAAATATTAACTGCCTGGCTGCATTTCTGCAAGGACAGCAACTTCTGCAGATGTCCCCTAATCCACTTCCAAAGAAAGAACAGAGAGGAAAATGAGACAGAAACAAATAAAGACAGCAAAGCCTTGCCATTTACAGTTAATACCGAGGCCTCAGAGAGAGGTACGGGAGACAGTCGGGAAGACAAACAAAGAGAAAGTGACGTTGGTGCATTGTGGGGGTTCAGCATCTATACAAAATAAGTTTATCTGCAAAAGAAAACATACATTTGTAGCTAACCTTTTTGAAGTTTGTAAAATTGTAAATGTAACTCTTTTTGTAACCCTTAACGAACAACAGATACAAATGTTTTGAATACAGTTCGAAGGCTGATTAACTTAAAGAAATATAATGCAGATCTGCATTCTGACTGTTTCTGTGGCAAACTTTGTTCCAAATCTGCTCTACTGGGAGACTGTGAGAAAACAAACAGGTAGGTAGTCAGACAGATACAGGTTGCAAGGCAGAAAGAGAGAAAAGTGAAAAAAGAGAGAAGAGAGGGTAAGAGAGTCAGAGAGAGGACAGAAAACAGACGGAGGGATATTCTCTTGTGGACTACTCCAGCACATAGGTTAATTCTATTATTGCAACTCTGCAGAGTGGAAATAGTTAGGATGATGCTTTAGATTGAAAACAAATGTCAAGAGGAATGAGTTTCTGGCTGTCTGTGTAGAGTAGAGTCAGAGGATGGAGAGAGAAGCAGCTCTCTGTATATCTGAAAGATCCATTTGACACTTACGTTCAAGCGTTATGAGATACGGTGTGTTCTTGTTGTGTTTGTGAACTACGCTTAACAGGGATCACTTTCCAATAAGAACATGTGGTCCCATTTATGTTTGTTTGATAAGATTGCATTTGTTGCAGCTGCAGCCAAGAAGTCAAATGCAACCTTTACATTTTGAAGGAGGCGCTATGT
Source organism: Trematomus bernacchii (assembly GCF_902827165.1). Taxonomy (NCBI): domain Eukaryota; kingdom Metazoa; phylum Chordata; class Actinopteri; order Perciformes; family Nototheniidae; genus Trematomus; species Trematomus bernacchii. The sequence goes on from NW_022987429.1 coordinate 488,927, forward strand.
GAAGGAATGTGAAGAAGGGCACAAAGGAAGAGAATAGAGAATGGAAAAAAGTTCTGAATGTAGGAGAACTCCTTTTTCTTAGGGTTCAGAAGTTCTGCAACGACCCCCGCCTCAAAACACAGAGCTGACTGGCCCTTAAGTCTATTAGGGACTCCTATGTGCACATGCATGGTAAAGGTAAACACCCTGATAGGTCTGGAGGAGCACTTAGACAAAATGCTTGAACAGCAACAGCCTTGACCCATCACGTACACACACACACGTCTGTGCTTCTCACCCAGTCAGGTACAAACCACTTAATGGCTTTTTGGGTCAGCAGTGAAAGCAAGGCATCATGGGAGTCATATGTTACCTTCCTGGCGTCTGAACCGCTGCCTGCTCTTGACATTTAACCCCACAGACCATGACCAATTTCCAACAACACCGCAGGCAAACACATCTCTGTTTGACGCAGAGCAGGAGCAGCGAGAGAGACTCTGCTAAGTTATCTCGCAGAGGACGACAGTGGAAAGTCTGAGAATCAGTGAGAAGGTTATTGTTCCGACCTTTACCTCCGTGAACCAAATGAACCAAGAAAGAATTAAACATGACAGAATCATCTCGTACAGAAATCCACTAAGACAGAAAAAATCCCGGCCAACTTGCTGAAAAGGTCAAAACCAAGCGGCAGGGAAATAACAGAAGTCTGGAGAGACATTTAAACTGAGAGAAAATGACAGTACACTTACACTGACCCATTTATGGGTGACCTAACCCTTTAAAAGATACAGAAAGCAGCTTATTATACATGACCCAAAACACAAATATCTCTGTACCTGTTTAGAGTAGTTTAAGTAAATATAGTTTTAGTGAGGAAAACAGGGTGAATGATTGGATAATTGATCTTGCATAATATACTATTAGTGGTGCAATCTGTTTTTTTAAATATACACAATAACAACTTAAAGAAGAAACATAAAACAGGTGTTTTTAACAGGCGCTACTTGTAAGGACTTTTCTTCCGCAAAAAAGGTTGTTTCTCTGAATCCCAAAATAAGGCTATTTCCTCAGGAAGGTAAACACATAAAAAAGCAGCTACTTAACCAAAAGTTTACTGTGTTGTCATAGCAACTGTTTCCACAGCACAGATTGGCAAAGTTGTGATTAGACCAATAGGGCTTAAGACTAATTATGGGATGTATTTAAAGCTGTGTTAATGAGTGGCTGCTAACTAACCAACTCAATTAAAAGTGCCACACACACACACACACACACACACACACACACACACACACACACACACACACACACACACACACACACACACACACACACACACACACACACACACACACACACACACACACACACACACACACACACACACACACACACACACACACACACACACACACACTCTCAGTCACCTCAGCCGAAATAAAAAACTGTGGAAACCAAAAGAAAACAGAAACTGTGATCACTGTTGGGTGTTGGGGAGGCCGAGTAAGAATTGCACTTCCACCAAACATTTTCAATCATTCAATCACAACACTTATTGAGCAATTCACCTTTGTCATCCTAGATTTCAAAAAATGAAATGACCTGCCAAAATAAAAATATGCCAAAAATATATCCAGATGCCACAACCTGGGGGACAGGGACTGACCCAGAGAAACACACATTGTGTTGGAATGTAATCATAACACTATATATAGATAGATATATATGTCTATATAGTAATATCTTAACATTCATATTTATAATACTGTTTACCACAACGTTGTTTCCTGCCATAAAGCAACTCTGTTTTGAAGAAAGAGAGAAAGAGAGAGAGAGCAGAATGAACAGGAAGCTTGTACTCGTCTCTGCATGGCTGCTGTTCACTGACCCATTGACGAGAGGAGGGAACTCCCTCAGCACTGCAGTTGCGTGTGTGTGTGTGTGTGTGTGTGTGTGTGTGTGTGTGTGTGTGTGTGTGTGTGTGTGTGTGTGTGTGTGTGTGTGTGTGTGTGTGTGTGTGTGTGCACGTCAGCATATATATTCCAACAAATACCTGCATGCCTGCTTTCCTACAAACCCCTTTCTTCCGCGTGTGTACGTATGCGTGTGCGTGTGCGCGTGTGTGTGTGTGTGTGTGTGTGTGTGTGTGTGTGTGTGTGTGTTTCCAGGTTGTAGGGCCCTTGCTCCCAGTTCAGTTTTCACTCAGCAGATTTCATTAATGTGGCTCCTCGAGGAGTCTTTCATCTCACTGGCTTTTCCGGAAAGGTAGAATGGCCTATTTACCGGTGGAGCGCCGCCAAGAAGCTGAAACTGCTATTATTACTACAACTACCTCCAGAATTAGACCGGTGATTAATAGAGGGTCTGTATGCGTGTGTGTGAATGTGGCTACAGAGTGTGTGTGTGGCGGAAGGACCTTAGAGTAGTACAAACTGGAGGAAACAGTTCAGACTATCAGAGGGAAAGAGAGAGGGTTCACTTTGAAACCCTCAAAGTGAACTATTTACAGACCACTTTTTGTGGAAATAAAAAATAACTTTGAAGCATTTGTCGCTGAAGTAATCTCAACAATTTGAAAATAAAACATGGTTTGCAGTACAGATAAAGGCTAAGGGCACTTATGGTCATAAATACAATCTTACCAAAGAGAGAAATGACTGTTACCAAAGCCAAATCATGGTTGAATTGACAACGTTTTTTGTTGTTCGTGTTTGTATTTTTGTATTTTAAAGGGATAGTGACTTGTTTAAACTTTGTATTTTTTTCTCTTTGGATACATGAGAATAGCTGGTAATTGTAATGAGTGGAATTTTGTTTTATCCACAACCCACTCTTTAGGGGTTTATGATAATTAAGTGATTTAAATGGTGAAATAAAAAACCCTCACTGTGTTTAATTCATCCCAAATTGGCTCTCTGTACAAGTGAAGGGTACTTAGCATTGAGAGACATAGTAGTTCATTAGCTGAGGGTATCAGGGGTTGCAGTATTATAGTTTCTGACAGACAAATGTGCACGTTTTTCTTTTAACTCCACATCCAATTTGGAAAACAGGGAGTATATTATGCACAAGACAAGCACTCATAAAGATCTGGAAAGACAGACAATGGCTTGGAAGCTACTCCAATTATCCCAAACATCCCACAGGAGGTAACTGAGAGGACTTTATCTGGATTGTGGAAGGAGTGCTTTGAAAAAAAAAGTTTCCAAAGATTTCACCATTATCCTGTTGTTTTTAAAAGACTGAAGTGGTAATTCGTACGTACATGTAATCATTTTTAAATCTGGAAACGTCTTAGAGAAGTAACAACTCTTCTGCAGGACAAACAGCACATGACAAGGGATGTCTGTTTTAAGGTAATATATTACAAACCACATGTTTTTGTGAGAGTAAGACATGATCTATATCCTCTGAAATGTCATGACAAACACAGCGTACGAGGTGACCTGCACCTCTCCTGGATGTCAGCCCCTGGCAACAAATGTTTGTGGAGACAAAGAGCAGAGGAGAGGAAAAACAAGTAGAAGCAAAGGAGCAGGATGTGATTAACATTGGTGTTGACTGTTGACTTACTCTTGCTGTCTCTCACTTTCATTTCTGTCTTCCCTCTCTACATTTATCTTTCAGTCAGTGTGTCTCTCTTCTACACACATGCACACAAAACGTCCCCCTGTGAAAGTTATTCAGCATGCACAGGCAAACTGCCACTCAGCCACTCAGATGGAAAGGAAAATAGGAAAAGGTTGCAGACAGTTTAAGAGGGCACAAATTCAATTACAGTTTGCCTTCTTTCTGACTCTTGAAAATCGTTTCTGTTTAGTACCTCAGGTTTATGAACGCAAAACAGGAAATGTCATCCTCAATCTGAATTTGCAAACACCAGTGGCGAGCCGTCAGGGCCCTCTAGGCAGAAATAATATTTCCAAAGAAATAAATCCTTCGAATCTGCCTGTTCAGTTTCTGTTTGAATGTGAAGGGTTAAATGAAAGAAGCTCGTCTCTGTGAGTTATGTGAAGATAGGAGCTGATTGGTGGTCCTGCTGTAAATTCACAGAGGGCCCGCTATAGTAACTCCACGACAGAGTAATGTCAAGTGACAGTACAATTGACCAATCATATCTTCCCTCTAAATGGGTGGGCTTTATTTTCGCGGACTTTATGACAAGTTCCGCCCGCTGTGAAGTTTATGCAAGTGGTGCAGTGACGCGTCCTAAAACCCGGAAGTAAGCTGCGCCTGGGTTCCCTCGACAAAAAAGCAATGGGATTTCTCCATAGGATTTTGGAAAATAGCTCGAAATAAGGTCTGTGGAAAACGAACCTGTTAGATAAATGCACGTTTTGTTCAGCCGGATAATATCCACATGTCTACCCTACTTTTATAATTTCAGAGTCATGGCTCGCCACTGGCAAACACTCTTCTTTATCGACAGACCAAAAGCCGATAAGACAAAAGGAGAATTTCACAAATGAAAATCTAATTATGTTATCTATATTTCTTTCTTTGGTACAAAAACATGGTTGTTTAAGTTTTCAAAGTCAGAATCTAAGACATATCACATATTGTATCTGTGAAATGTTTAAGGAAAATCTTGTACTTGAAAATAACTTGTCACTTTAAGGTAATAAAACTTAAGGAAATAAGAGAGTAGAGCACAAGTGGCTTAAGACTACCTACTGAAAATATAAAAAGACAGAGGATTGTTCATCTTAAGAGAAGATACACGTTTCTTTAAAAAAAACGAAACAAATGTTAATGATGAAGAAAATCACAGACGATGACGACGATGATGACTGCTTTGCTCAAACATGCTGTTGCGTTTTCTAAATTGGATACTTAGACACTCCAATTGACTCCAGAAGATGTTTTTGGCCAACCGGAGGCCTGTAATTATACACACTGATATGTTTTAGATGATGAGAGTGGAACTCATACACACAAAACATATTGCTCAAATGCAGACCACACACACACACACACACACACACACACACACACACACACACACACACACACACACACACACACACACACACACACACACACACACACACACACACACACACACACCACACACACACACACACACACACACACACACACACACACACCACACACACACACACACACACACACACACAAACACACACACACACATCTGCCACTCTAGACTTCGCAGGGTTTCCAAAGAGAGCGGGCATCAGGGCCCCAAAGTGTGTGTCTGTGTGTGTTCAAAGCCTTATTCCCGTCATCTAAAATATAATCCATATCTGTGTGTGGTAGGTCCTCGGATTTCCAAGAAGGAGTGTGTAACTGTGTGAGTGTGTGTTAACGAGACAGTGCTAATTAAAATCAGACCAGCCTCAGAGTGCAGCTATGACCGCAATCTATTGCTTGTCATCGCACTCAAACACACATAAAATGTTAAAATATGAGCAGAAGCAAGCACACACAAAGCCACAACAAATATGATAAACACAAATTCATACATACAAATATCTGGCATCTTTTGTGGTTTGTTGAAGCCAACAATGTTAGATTGTTCCCGCCTCTATGCCTCCCACAATCCTTTGTGTGTGAAAGGTTGTGACGTCAGTGACGCCTCTTGATTTTCTGTCCTTGTTGTTGCATCTTTCAAATAACAATGGCAATCTGTGCAGAGGAGTCTGCAGGCTTTCAGAGTTTGAGTGTCTGATCTGGTCGAAGTGAGTTCAAGAGGTTGGTGAAGCAGTGATATGAAGCTGCATTTATGTCGAGTTTCACAGTTCATTCTTGATCTTGAAAAAACATAGAAGGATACAGTAAATGTAGTAACCCCTGCAGAGCTTTTGATCATATCATCAGCAGATCAGCTACAAATATGCAAAACTATAACTTGATGTAAGACACTGCATTTGGATAATTTGGAAGAGACAGAAGTTTTGCCAGTGGTTTAAGTTAGACTTTTTAAGCCATCAGGTTGGGAAACGTACAACATTTTCTCTGCAAATAAATGAAGCATCAACCCTTGGGGATTTTAAGTAGCTGATTAGTGTAAACAAACGTAACCATCTCCCACTTGATGTACACCTATTTTGACAATTTCCTTCAATTATGACTGGTCCAAAGAAAGCTCAACTCCCCTTCAACCCTCAACAGACTCACATTTCTTAGTTTATATGCAAAAATTCATTCATAGCATTCTATTTCCCTGCAAACTACTGCTTTATTTATCTTATTGCTATTTAACTTTATTACGGTGTAAAAAAGATTTTGTGTTTTATATTAGATTTCTTGTTTTTTATATTTGATGTATGCACCATGACATCAAGTCAAATTCCTAGTATGTGTGAACCTACCTGGCAATAAACCTGTTTCTGATTCTGATTCTGAAATGTATATTATTGTGTATATATATAGCATGACGCCTAGATCCCTAATCTAATACTCAGTTTACTATTTAGTCCACACATATCTTAAAAGTGCACCCCTTGTTACTAGTCCAGATAAAAGCATCAGCTTAATATTTGTTTTATTTTTCATTCAGGTTGTCCTTCAGTTTCTTTATGAGATGAATCTGAAGAGGGATAGGGTTCTGCCATGAAGCTGTTGACAGTGAGCGTTCTGCACAATTACATGTGTTTACTCTAATGTTGTGTTGTTTACTCACGGGGAGAAAATAACTCCTCACAAAGACAAAACACACACATAAAGTTTATCCCCTCCAACAATGCCAGGACACCTTTAATAAAAACAAAATGACCAGATGCGCCGCAGATTCCTGAAGATGAACGTCCATATGTTCCCCTGTCTGTGTTTGTGCTCGCATGTGTGCATTCGCTCATCTTAATAACACTACAAAGACGCTGTGATGAAAGCCACATGTCTGGTGACTCAGGCTTGAGTCACTCACAGCAAATATGGAAGAAATGCCAAATATGCCGGAGAAGGGGCAAGAATGAGAGGAGTCGGAGAGTGATTAAGAAAAGGGACACCTAACTATGAGTAACATTGAACCAAATGGTACAAACACTGATCGTCAGTATATCTTAAAGTGGACCTATCATGCTATATTTGAATAATATAGTGTAGGACCATACCTATATAAGGCATATTTATACTTTTTTTTTTTCAAAATACCAAACAGATCATGCATTTTAGCCATGCCTCATTTTGCTCAATTTGAAAAAAAATTGCTCTGTTTTTGCAAGGGCAGATTCAGTGAGAACAGCACCACCTACAGGCCTGGCATATGTACTACAGCGTCTCCAGCGCTTTCGAACGGCAATGGCCGTGGCTGTCTCCTCCTGATTGGTGGAGTTGGCCCAATAGCCGTAGCGCCACTGTCCTGACGTCAGGACAGTGTTCAAATCTGGATCAGTTTTTATCAGATCCGTTGCAGCCCCTTTTTTAGAGATTTGGGTATGGAGGAAAATAGAGAGGGTTGTGTTTTCTGACACTTGGTGAGTTCCCTGGAACACCGGGGACACATATTCATGTATAAAAGACGTACAAAAGTGCATTTTGCATGATAGGTCCCCTTTAAGTGTGCAAGTAGCCCGATGATTTAAAGTTAAACACAAGAGAGGTCGTGCTCTTATTTTTTGCTTTAAATACATTTTTATTGACAGCATTATTTAATAGGTTTGCCAATAGACTTTTTCATGCAACCTGATTACGGGAAGTGATTTAATTGGCTATAAATGCATGTGCAATCTACCAGACAAAGTGACACACATCTTTGATCTGTGGCTGGCACCATTGTGGTGTAAGAAACACACACACACACACACACACACACACACACACACACACACGATGGCAGGATCAGTGAGCACCTTGTCAGTGAGGTGGCATGAATGTGTTTAAGTGCGTGTGTGTGTGTGTGTGTGTGTGTGTGTGTGTGTGTGTGTGTGTGTGTGTGTGTGTGTGTGTGTGTGTGTGTCTACACATGTTCATGCTCTTGTCAGCCAACAGTTGCCTAAGCAGTGTGTCCAACACCTTGTAAAGAACAGACGCTGTGTCTGCCTACAAAGAGAGACCCGTTTTTTTTTTCTTCCTTTTCCCAGAAATGGTCTTTTCCTCCCAACAGTGTCATAAAACGGTGACATGACAGACAGTTTGATCACCAGCAGTTGTGGTAGTGGGTTTGATCCATTTCATTTCCCTCCAGACTATCACAGAGCGATCACAGCTACGTCAGGTTGTTTGATGTAACCCTCCGTTTCCAGAAAAAAAGAGAGGACTTTATGTGAAAAAAATTACATTATCTCAGGCCTTGTAAATCAAAAAGAGAAAATGGAAAATCAATAAAAATTACAAAATAAAGGAGGAAACTGCCAGCCTCGCTCTGTGATGTGACATGTGTGCAAGGTCAATTAATGACCCAAATGTATCACGCTAATGACTTTCTGATGGTGAAATGCTACACATACTGTAGTGCTACTATAGGTCTGCTTGGTTGGACGAATCTGGTGTGAATCAGCGCGTTAATCCAGTGGCTGAGCTGGAGGAGCTAAATTGCAGCAGTCTAGAGGAAATTCAGCCAAGGAGCGGCTAGTGACATCATCTGTGAAGTGACCACTTGAAAGTAGCCACCAGGCAGTGGGTGGTGCGGACTCCAGTAGCCTCAGCACCACTTGACGCCTGCAGCCGTTTATTTAGCTTGGTCTATCGCTGATACTAACTGGTGTCGGCATTTATTTGCTCTCCCTCCCTTTGGTTCTTGATCTCCCTCTCTCCGTCTGTGTCTGTGTTTCAGGAGCTCGCTTTGTCATTTCCTCCTCGCCCAGCTACAGCCTCCCAGACATTCTCCATCACACATGTGTTCATGTCTGTGTTATTAAACACTCTTTTTCTCCGTTTTCTCTGTCTGTCAGCCTGTTGCTTTCTCTTGTTCTTTTTCCTGAGATTGTCTTTTTGCCGTGTTTCTCCTGCATTAGTGCATTTAAATGTAATAAATAAATCGGGTTATTCAAGGCTTTTTGAAGCACAAAGTCATCTGATTTCTTTTAAAATTATATAAACAAGAAATCTGATTTAACTAAAAGAGGAAGGGAGTTATAGAAACCAGATTTCCTCAGATATATCTCAACTGTTCAAAGCTAGTTTCTTGGACATGCAGATGTTTAGGCAATTTTCTATTCAGCATTTTTGCATGTTTGCATATGTATGACAAATACTGCAGTCATGGAAATGTTTCTGTGATAACAGAGATGAAAGGAGATCATCGTACGCAATACTGCATCCTCAGAATCAAAAATAATTTGCGTTGAAGGTCAGACAAAAGCTAATTGTATTTGTGACAAAGTTATGCTCGAAGGAAAACCCATTCAATTCCTAATTATTTTATCACTGTGTTGTGGGTTTGAATATTTCAATCCCAGAAAAATATGAAAAAGGAACATTGTAGTACGTCCAAAAGCAAACTCCTGTCTCACTAAGAAATAACTCATGACTCCAAATATGATTTCTGAGCTGAGATGTAAGCCTGGATTTGACAGGAATCTATTGACTACAATGCATGTTAATGTGGATTCAGATTTCCATCATTCACAGTGAACTGCTTTCTGACTTTGTTATATAGTCTGTCATTTTTTCACCGTCATCTTGTCTCTCTCCATCTTGTCTCTCTCTTGTTCCTCCCTGTCTTTGTTTCTGTTGTGATCATTTTCCTCTTTCTGGCTCTCTCGGTATGCATCTCTATCTCCATAGTTTATTTCTCTTTTGTCAGTGTTGGTAACTGCAGCCAGCTGTTTGTTGATGTTCAGCGGTGGAGACAAACTCTTCCACACTTCAAACACCCCTCTGCTGTAATCATCATCTCCTGCTGGCATTTGTTTTTCTTTCTCTCTCACGCTGATTCTGTCTCCAGAACCAGAACATCCTGAATACCAGCAACACAGAAGATGTTTGACCTGTATCATTTATGTATTTATTTATGTTTGTGTGTCTGTATTATTTTCACATTTCAGGCTTCATCAACTTTCTATGTAATTACGGATAACCATACACACATACTGTATATCCATTCTTTTTTGACAGCAACAAAGCTACAGCTTCTACCACTTAATGGGGTAGTAAAGTAGTGTTTATTTCACTCAGTGCTAACACAAGGTTTCTATTTAATCCAAAAATATAATGAACAATCTGGTATGTGGCTGTGGTAAAAACAGAAAAATGTACGTCCGCGTCTGAAATAAAACCTGCTGTGCAATCAAAAACCCTCGCCCAGATGGTATTTTATTCCTGCCACATTCTGAATTTGATTATTGTTTTTATTTATTCATCTCAATGTACAGTACAGTCTTGAAGGCAAAAACAGCACTTCCAAAATTATACAACTTAACCTGAGGGAGATGCCATAAAAACCAGATCTGTTTAGAACAGAACGCTCACAGTGAAGGTTTCAATTAGGAGGGGTTTTTTCTTGCTTTATTCATGTTAACATTATAGCCTGAAACTATAGACTGTTTTTTGAGGCACATGGAAGAGTTATGACATCCTACTGGATTCATCTTTTTTTAAACATTCACATGACCAACTTTGTCATTAGGATTGTCTATGTTATAAATGTATTATCCTTGGGCTGTGCGATTATGGCAAAAATCCTAATCACGATTATTTTGGTCAATAATTGATATCACGATTATTAAAAACGATTATCCATTTAAACATCCATTTATTGAAACAAAAATGTGAACAGTATGTTTTTAACAGTTGATTACCCTGAACTTTAAGTATAATTCAACTGAAAAACCCAAAAAAAAAAATGAAAAAAAAAAAAATAATAATTACATTCTTTTTTTTTTACAAAAATAATAATCGTTTTATTTCGATTACGTTGTTTTCGTAATCGTTGCAAGCCAAAATCGTAATCGAGATTAAAATACGATTAATTGCACAGCCCTATATTATCCTTTTAATCTATGCACATGAGAGCTTTTGCACGTCTTTCCTTCCTGGGAGAAGGTATCCCAGGAAGGTGTTTCTCTTCCTGAGGTTTCTTAACCCTCTATGGTTTTAGGAGCTTAGTGGTTTTCCCAAATTTGTGTTTTTTTTTGTTTGTTTTTACTTGTGTTCTTAATGGTCTAAGGACAGAGGGTGTCATTTCCTGTACACACTGTAAACGGCCTGAGACAAACATGTATTTGTGATATTCTGCTACATCAAATTTGACTGATTGATGAAGCATTAGTTTTATGGGAAATATTGTCCCAAAGTTCACTATAAGAGCTGCATAATTTCCAAAAGACTATGCCAAGCTAGAGCAACTTTGCAGCAGTTTTATAAAGTAAGATAACTGTGATAGCTGGATGTGCAACAGTTTCTTTGTTTTATACTGGAGAGGCTGTGGTGACTTGGTGGCCTTATAAAGCTAAGCTACTAATTAGCGGGCAGGCAACTGGAGCCTATTGTCTTGGACTAAAGCACAAACCTATCACAGGCACGCTGAGACACACAGAAGGCCGCGAGGTTATACCACAAGCGTGACGCTGCGCTTGTAAAAGTGACCAAAGTACAGGATGAAAAGTTTACAGAAAACAAAATGTGCATGGGGAACAGACACACACTCCTTTTCTTGGCCTCTTAGTGTATTGTGCTTTTCTGTTTTAGTCGTCTCAATGTACATTTGACTCCTTTCATCTCTCCCTCTCCAAACTTTACATTTGTTTTGACTAGTATTAATAGTGTGTGAGCTTTCAAGCTGTGTTTACCTTATGGAGTTGTGTTATTTATTTAAATGCAATATCTGACAACGGCGAAAGACACATTGCTTTTCTAATGATGGTTAAACTCTTACACACAGTCAGCTTAAAGTGCAAAAGCAGATGCCCCTGCTGAACAAACAACACACATTCATAAAGTGATCCGTAACCATCCGTTAACCCTACCCTGCGTATAAATGAGTTGACCTGTTGAAAACAAGAAGAGAGGAAGAAAGAGCAGAGGAGGCTTTGAGGATTTGTTTCATGGTTTCATATTTCTTTGTTTAAATATAAAATTCCTGCTAGAGTTGTTTAGTTCACACTAGCACAAACACAATAGCTAATAGCACGTCTCTCTTTCACAGAAACACACACACACAGTGACGTCTGCACACAGTTTCAGTCGTGAGAGGAATTTTTAACCCAAACAAGATAAACCCTCATGTTTGTAACTCAATTTGAACAACATACACAAACTGTCATGGCTTTTTAGGATCTTTAATTATCGTTCTCAACCTAAAAATAACCGCTCTCTTATTTCCACTCGGTTATCTTTACATATGAATTCCTAAAAAGGAGTTTTGTTTCACGCATTTATTTGGGCCTGTACTCATTCAGCCCTTCATATGCAACAGAAATGATGAGACCTGGATCCATTTGGAAGATTTGTAGATACAAGAAATCACACGTTATTTCCGTAAACTGATTTAAATATAGCCAAGTTTAAGTTCAAAAATGTACTTTTAAGTTGAACAGGTGGAGTCCCAAATGTTACATAATAACAAGAGAGATAGAGAGAGACACAGAGAGAAAAAGAGGAAGTAACAACGATGAAACTGCACACTGCGAACTGTGTGCGTCTGTGTGTATTTGTGTGTGAAGTATAAATATCTCTACAGGTTTTAAAGTGGCTTTGTGGTGCTCTGTATTTAGAGGAGGCCTGGTTAAATCTCCTCTCACCCCATTCATGTGGCTGACTCTCTCCCTCTCTCTCTCCTTCTGCTGAGTCTTTCATTTCCTCTATCTTCATTCTCCTCTCCCTGTCCGTCTTACACAATATAAGCACTGTAAATCCAAATCTCTGTCATTTATTAGATTTTCTTTAAATATGTGTTCAATTTCTTTATCACATGACTTCATGTTATTTACAGGCACGCTTCAAGATAATGACAATAAAGGTAGGATTGCATTCAGACAATGAAAGTATGTTGATGCTCTGCCTTTTGTTGTTTCCACAGGTTACTTATGTGTCTCTCTGTGTGGGAGTAAGTTGGCTTTTAAAGTGATTTACAGTCATATTTTTCACTCTAAACCATCATTACGCCTACTGAATGTATAGCTTATAAGATCTCCCAAAATAAACTCTACTGTTTGTTGTTATCATTTTAAACACTGAGCAGATGGGTGTCCTTCAAAAGGAAGAATCAACACAAATTGCAAGGTGTTGTTTCAACACCAGCCTCACTTCCTTGGCTTCTCTGGATCTTTTCCGAAGAGATGAACACGGTTCTTGCAAAAGGGATTATTTGTTGTTTCAACTTTAGTGATTTTGTGCACTGTGCAACACACATCACCAGATAATGCTTTAGTAATCAGCAGTATTTCAAACAACATCACTCTAGAAGGTTAAAGGTGCAATGTGTTCCACACAAATCAATATGCTGGACATACTTTATTTGAAATGTCAATTTAATGTGATAGCTCTCTTACCATGAACATCAAGATGATTGGTGGCCTCTGGTTTATCAGTTCTAAAATAAAGATCACATTTCCCATTACGCCCACTGCTTAGAGGGTCTTTGGCTGATCCATCAAAGATATTCTCTTCAAAGAATAGTAGTGTTGGAAATGATTTATTTAATATTCCTAACTCAATCTTGTATCTTCCACTGCCATCTAAAACTCTTTTTTTTGGAAGAGCAGCTGCACCCCCCTCTACTTTTGAACAATAAAGCAATCCCGGAGACTTCCAGCCAAATCAAGACGGGGTAGAAGCTGCCAATCTTCCCGGTGGTGAGCTTTATAGTTTGCAGCGTTTATTCTTATGTTTCAGCCTCAATGTGGACATGAGGTATTGATGTTAAAATGTTGCATCGTGTGGTTTATGTTAGTTATTGTTGCTGTTGACTCATACAATGGTACATGGATGATGTAAAAGCTTCCAGCTTTCAGAGTTAGTTACGTCTTTATATTCAGCATATTACACCATAGTAACGTAATTACAAACAGACAAACCTTTACAGTCACACAGTTCACTGCATGACACTGCAGTTTAGCAAGAATATTTTCCCATTTTCTTATGTGTTATTAGGTAAAGTCTGAGCATGTTATGTCTTTATTTAATGTCTTAACATAAGGCAAAAGGTATTACGGTTACATAAAGCCCTGAGAAAGAACAGAGAGTTTGAGCAGACCTCACATTTCCTGGTAGTTTGTTCCAGTAATGTGTGACATAATAACTGAATACTGCTTCTGCGTGTTTAGTTGTGACTAAACTTACTATGTGAACAGTAAGCAGTTAGATACAGAGAGTGTTTGTGGGTCATTCCATTTGTGTGGGAGTGTGTGACTCTGATTGCACCAGAGCAATAATAACAGTTTGAGCTCATTTGTAACAATCAGACATTACTTAAACAGCATAAATCACAAGTCTAACATCTGACACGCACACATTCACTTGAAGTCCCAAACACCAAAAGTATGACTCTCTAGACACCAACATATGTCTGCCTGTGTGTGTGTGTGTTAGTGTGACACTGGCCAGTTCCAACCATGTAGCTGGTAGCCATAATAAAGTTCAACAATGAATAAGGAGCCATTTCGACCTCCCACAAAGTCTCTTTAAAACACACACAGATGATTTACAACAATTGAATTGACTTTAATTTCTGCAATCTTAAGAAAGTTGATATGAACGCTCACACACATGCCGATATGTTGCGTGTTCTATTTTAACCCTATCACCAAATATTAATGTCAGTATTAGATAACTCTGCAAAACGTCAATGAATTATCGTTTGACATTGGCCTCACAAGTCTTTCTTTCTACCCACTAATTGGCAGTTTGGAGATTCACTTTACAAAGTGCAACAAAACTGAAACCTTTTCCTGAAAAAATATCCTGCCTTTTCTATTACAGTTTACACATGAATGTAATTATGGGGGGCATTACATTTGTTTTGTGGCTTGACTTTTGTCAGTGATGGAGTATAGTGTGTATACGACTCCATTGTACTTTAACTACTTAAAAACCACACTGTCAACACACACACAAATACACACAGGACATAGGACGTATGCCAGTTGTGAAGCTTTTTAGAAAAATCCCTTAAGGAAAACAAAGCATCTAAAATCAGAGCCAGATCATTACTCCGATCTGTAAGGAAGAAAACATGCTCAACAATCAACAAAAGCTCCTATTCTCTTAAAGCTCCTACTTACAGTGTGTACAACCCTGTTTTTCTCATCCAGTCTCCAATCATCACTCATTTCTTATTTAATGTTTTCCTTTCCCCCTCCTCCTGTCCTCACCTGTCACATAGGTTAACTGTCTCTCTTCTCCTCCTCCCATTCCCTTCATGCCTCCCCATCCATCGCCTCCTTTGACTCACTTCTCTCCTCCATCCCTCACTTTCTCCTCCTCAAACCTTCCAGGGAGCCAAGTCTGTTTTTGATTAGCGTTCTCATGTAAACCTAAATTGTGATTAAACAAACACTGTGTGAGTGCATTTGGCTCCATACCAAGTTTTCCTCTCTCTTAAATATATGTAGACACACACACACATATACGCAAACTTACACAGACAAAGCAAAGCCAGATACATGTATTTAAGTAGTCTTGTACAAACAAATGCACAACGTATACAAACATATAAGCAAATATGCAGACGCAAGCAGAGACACATATTACTGAACTATGTATACACATTTAGCATAGGTATTCATAGATGCTGCACATCCATATTCATATATACCTTAATTGCACAAGCAAGACATGAAACCTCACAATCATGCACATACGCAAACGCAGACACACAAATGGAAAGACGATCAAAGATATGTGCGAAAACATCTCCCTATCTCCCAGAAAAACAGGTCAAAGGTAAGGTTGGCGAGTTTTAACTATGTGTGCTAGCAGCTCCGTGGCTACTTCCCCCAACCAACTCACCTTTATTTGCTAGGTTAAATTACTTCCACATGCAGCCTCTGTGCTATTTCAGTGTAAGCACATAAAAATTCTTTGCCATGAAAAAGAAAAAAATCTACAGGCCCCCAGCCTCCCACCAACATTTCACAGGTTCTGGCCCTGCAGCGAGCTAGCTAGCTAGCAGCTAAAGAACTGTAGGCAGCTGAAAGGGAAAGGTGTTGCTGCTGTGAACTTTAAGACAGCAGGGTTGATAAATTCCCCCTGCGAAGAAACACTTTGGCTTGTTATATTCTCCCCACCACATTGGAAGACACACATAGGCCTACGCACACACTTACTGTAACTTTGACTTCTTAACTAGTCTCACGGCAAGAGGAACAAACTCAACTTTTACATTCTTATTCATTAACGTTTCAAAGTTTCAGAGTGGGAGACTGTATAAACAGAGAGATACTTAGAATAAGATATATAGATAAACACAGTTACAGTTATAACTCCCCTGTCTGAAATCTTTGTAACGGAGAAATGTCACTGGAATAATCAGGTTTGTTCAATCCCCCAATCATATCACAGATGTAGGATTTCTATTGTTGATGATGTTGTAGAAGGGTTAGGGTTAACAACAACTGTATCACATTTAATTAAGTGTATATCACATTTTACAAATCTCTCAACTTATCTCGATATCATTAACTGTCTCTTTCGTTCCCTCACTGTTGCTCTCTCTCCCTCTTGGTTTTCAGTATCTGCAAGCGTGTATTTATCTAAATATGTCTTGGGACAAAATCGCACTGCTGTGGAGGCTGTGGGAACACACAGACACACACACACACACACACACACAAACAGAGACACACCTACAAACACACACAAGCAGCTAAAAGCAGCACTATTTGAGAAAAGCTCTGGTCAGGTTTCCTCTGAAAAAGTCTTACCTTCCCTGAATACTAGAAAATGTCAGCGTTGGCCCTGTGGTGCAGCTCTATCCCTGAGGCCTATGAGCTTCCTGGGGCAGTTTGAATCCATAACTTAGTGCCATTTAAACCTACTGGCATATTTTTGCAACAGTAATTCTTAGTATGACATTAGGATTGAAGGTAAGTAAGATTGATTCACTGAAAAACTAACACACAGTGTACTGATGTGCATGGGTCCTGTGGTGCAGCTGCATGTCAGGCCCTACAAGCCTTGTGGTGCAGCTGCATACCATGGTTTGTACTCCTGAGTCATGTTTAATTATTAGGAAGTTCTGTCGTGGGTGTGTGGTTTAGTATAAAGTCTACCATGCATCAACACACACACTGACACATGCACACAAACACACACACACACACACACACACACACACACACACGCACACTAAATTCTGCATCCAGAGCTTAATGAAATCAGCGGGAAAGGTGGCGTGAGAGTCAGCTAAATCTACTTGTGTGTGGATGAATGTGTGTGTGTGTGTGTGTGTGTGTGTGTGTGTGTGTGTGTGTGTGTGTGTGTGTGTGTGTGTGTGAGAGTTTTTTGTTTCCCGCCAGCCCCCCGCCGCGTGAAAACCAAACAAAGGGCCAAGAGACTAGTGACGAAAAAACAATCTTACAATTCCTGTCAGCAATGCAAACAAAAGAGCTGTTTGTACTGTTAGTGTTTAACAGAAAGCACACATGAAAAAAGAGGAAAAAGGGAAAGAAAGTCAATGAGCAAACAAGCCTATGATGAAAAAGATGAGACGCACATGAGTTCAGGCAGTTGGCGTTCACCCCTCACCCTTCCAGACCAATCGCCACTGAGGCCTCGTCTATAGCAGCCAATCACTGGACGCACTCAGTACACCCACTTCCTGTAACACTAACCGTAACATTCCAGCAGGTAAACTATGGCAGTCGCCTCTAAATGGACAATTAGCCAAGATTAAAGGCAACCTCCTCGTCTTTCTCCATTAACTTAATTAGGAGGAAAAGACATCTCAAATGACCCCCCGCTCCCTTCTGCCCCCCTCAAGCCTTTCATTCCTCTCTCTGTCCAGCTTCTTTCTCCTGATTTAACTAGTACAGTTGTGTTTACAGTACCTGGGGAGGGACCACACTTTCACATCTGGGAGCTCCACTAAAGCATTTAGAGGTTAAGTGCCTTGCTCAAGGGTAACCTAATGGTGAGCTGGTCTCGTTACATCCCCTCCTCAGTGCAGGGGTTTGGACTGGCAACCATCCAGGTTTTGATTTGTTGATTATTTATAACACTCTTGGAGGCCATTTTACCTCATTTTGTTTCATCTAGATTCACTAGCTATCTCACAGCTATCTCTTTTCTTTACCTGCCTATAGCTAGAATTGAACTTTTTAGGGATTTTTACCTAATGTTGTTGTCCAGGTTGGACCATAGTGAGTGAAGATGTAGAGATTAAGCATCATTCTGAAGGACACTTTGATTGAATTAACAACTTCTCACGCATCCCTCAAGACAGGAGCTTCCCCTTCAATTAAGCAACCAAAAACAAACAAAAAGTCTGTATACAATTTTAAAGCATTGCGTAAAAGTAGCACAAGTAGAAGACAACTGATTACTACATAAGTCATGTTAAGTTGCTGTCATTAGAATTAAAAGTTTGTTTAATTGTTTATGAATTCAACAGGAAGAAAAAAAATTCTGTCTGTTTAAAAGTCACACCGTCTTGCTTTAAACAGTAGATTCCAGCAGGTTGTTGAAGCACAAAGTGTAGTGAATGTCATATATCAGCATTTGTGTTTGAGATAACATCACATCAAATATACAAAAGCCTTGCATCATGACAGCCAGACAATGCTTTTACTTCAGTGTCCATAAATGTTGAAACATGGTCAAAGTTCTACTCCTATGTAAGATTGAGCATCTGAGGCCCTCCTAGTGGTGAAGGAGAAGGGGAAATATCTCTCGAGTCTGATGTTACTCTCATTTTTCTTCTTCATCGCACCCGTCTCCTCTCATGCAAACCAATCAAGTGTAACATGAGCTGCTTTAATGGGGGGGAATGATTCTGCTTCATGAGTATCACTGGCAGTAAACCAGCGCTGGTTCAGATGCACGGTGGGGGCCCTGCACGCAACAGATACACACACACTTTCACAGGCATGCACACATAAAACATGCGCACACACGCAGCAACTACCAGAGCAGAAAGTGAAGATAACAGGATGAGGCTCAGTCTGGGTCAGTGTTATTAGACAGGAGACTAGCAGCCATAGAGTCACTTAGCAAAGTAAACCTCACCGATACGCTGTGATGTGCACTGGTGCAAAAAAGCCCTCAAACCCAATGGCTTACATTTTCCATCTGAGCCATCATGATTGTTGCTTTTCAAACCAGAAATTCATTGCTTTTCTAGTAAATATATTCAACTCGGAGCTTCATCTTGAGTGTGTGTCTGGGTGCATGTGCTGTGCGACCACAGTCTCTGCAAACTGCGGGGGGATACGACCACAGACTGCACACACTGAAACCCACAGACTCCAGTCCACAATCCATCTATCTAACCAACCCTATCTTTGTTTTCTCTCCCCCCTGCTGAGCACCTAGTAGGGTCACTAGGACTCCACTGCCTCCATCCGTCTACCCACCAGCATCCTTTCATCAATCCATCTTCCTCCTTTGCATGACCTCCCCAATACCTATTATTCATTTGTCTTCGTCAGGCACTCCGCACGTACTGCTCAATTACAACATTTTCCAATAAGACACGACGCCAACCTTGATTTTATCTTGGAATGATATGCTTCCTTCATCTCGCCAGGATACAAGACTTTGGTAAAAACGTTATCCCGCCTGATACCTCTTGCCTTCACCTTCCACCCTCCTCAAGACCCATGCCTTGTTTTCCCTTAATGCTAGTCCAGCTCCTTCCTTCTCCTCCCCTCTCCAAACCTCAGACCACAGGGCTTTAATAGGAGGGTTAAGAGGTAATTCCTATCACACTGCCATCATTTAATATCTAACCGAGGCTGACAGAGAGGAAGGTTACGAACCCAAACCAGAAAGCCACCAGCAAACCTCCCCGTCTCCTCCTGCTTACTACCCTGCTGTTTTTCTCTCTTTTAGTCTCCCTCCCTCCAACTTTTGCTCTTTTCTCTTGTCATTCTAGCTCTGTTTCTCCTGCCCCTGTCTTTCTATCGTACACGCTCTCCACTCTACATACCTGGCTTTCTACATCGCCGCCACTTTAAGAAAAAATCTATGTAGATGTGATAAAAGAACCCAGAAATATGGACAAGAAAGACGAGAAAAGTGGAAAGAAGTAAAAGCAGGAAGAAACTGCAGACACTGTAATTTAGATTGTGCTGATGGCAAAGTAGGGATATAAAGAACATGAGATTTATAATGTTAAGTTTGGATCACGTTCCTCCCTTTCCATTCTCGTACCGAGTTGTCGGAGAGCTCTATAGGGATCCATATTCGACCGGCGATAAATAAGAGCTATCGAGACCAATAACGGGTTTTATAGAAGAGTAATACAGGCGGTAGTGGAAATAAGACTCACTCATGAAGAGAAAGGGTTGCAAGAAAGAGGTTAACAGAGTGAGAGTGTGCATGATGGAGTGTGTGATGGAGTAAGTCAGTTTGCATGTGTTTGCATCCGTCACTGTGTGTTTCCCTGATTTTCACTTGGGGGGGGGGGGGTTTAGACTGTGTGTGATCCTGGAAGCCACAGTTGACGTAAATGACAATTTGCTTGCAGCCATAACAGTCTACTTTGCTGTCTTCAGCAATACATCACGCATCACCACACATATATAAAACACACGATCTGCTTAAATAGAGGTTTCACAGTGTACACCCCGCTGAGAAGATTTCATCCCTCTGTGTTTTTTCTGCCAACACACGAGAAGGCGCTGGAGAAAACACAATTTATTGTCATCATCGTAAACCACGATTATTATTATTACTGTAATTGTTCCTTCACTCTGTTTAAAAAACAGTGATGTTATTGAAAGACATTCTTTAAAAATGTTCCATTAAATTGTGCTCAGTAGATTTCAAACGGGCATGTCATCACTGTCCAATGAAAACATTGTGTTACAACACATCTACTTTTTATGTTATAAGAAAAACCTTTTATATGTTTGATGTTTCTTTTCTGGCTCACACATTGGAGAAAAAGCACTTCATCCATGAGTTGAGAAAATATGGTGGTACACAGTTTTCTTTGGACAGCTCTGATCTATATTTTATTGAAGATGAAATTAATGTTAAAGAAAGTATACTGCGGACAGAAAAGGCAATGTCCTGTAGATTTCAGGGTTTATTTGAAATAAACTGTCTGACTGTGGGTCTGAAAGATGGCTGAGAAAGAGTGTACGTTCTTCTTCAAACAGGACAGTATCAAGAATAGATTTTAATGGAGTCAAAGGTTAATGTAAAAAAACTTAAATATTGTTCAGAAACTCCTCCAACACTCCTGCAGCATAATTTATCACCAATCCTTGTCATCTGAATGGTCTTAACAATCCTGCTCCACCAATAAATCACTTAATCTGCTACTTCCAGGCAAAGCTTTAAAACTTGTATCGTGCATGTATTAAGTCATGTCTTGGCAAAAATGTGAGTCCTGGGTGCTTTAAAAAATGTCTTAGAACATTTTGATATATTCAAACACATAATGAACTGCAATGACTCTGGCTCACTGCTGCATCAAATTTATTTTACACTGTTGTGAGGACAAGCTGGCTCTGTACGAGGAAGCAAACCCCTTCTTTTAGGCTACAGGTATTGAGCTTGTGATACTCAAAAGCTCATCAGTTGATTGTTCCTGGACTCTTTGTTTGCAATTTCCTTGTTTGGTCTCCTAAATCAGCTTCAACTTCAATAATGCCGAAAAAGACCATTCACAGAAGAATATACTTTCACAACATAGAAAGGTTACAGTAGCTTCCAAGGCGTTCTGCCTCATGGAAACATTATAAAAGAAAGTGAGGGAAGTGAGAGGTTTAATGTCCCAGTGCTGGTATTCCCTATCCTAACACCTCACCACACACACACACACACACGCACACACACACACACTGATGCAGAGACAGTATATCAAGGTGGATTACAGGCACAGATTTACACATATATATTAAATAAACTCAAGAACGCATACAAAAAATGAGTGCCCACAAGTCAAAAGCAAGCATGCACTTGAGGCACGTGCACACACACACACTTACACCGAGTGTCTACCTTGAGCTTTACTTGAAGGCAGTCCAATACAAACAGCCATAAAGTTTAGAAGGTGTTTCAACCTTCAACCTAAGCTGACAGAGACTCTCTGCGGATAAGACAAATAGAAAACCTGAGTGGAAAGAAAGAGTGCAGACAGAGAGAGCACAGGGGAAGGAAAGGAAACGGGGTGGGTGAACCGATGGGACTGAATCCGAGAGAGAGAGAGAGAGAGAGAGAGTATGTCTGGGAATGTGGGATGAAAACGAGAGAGAAGGAGTGTAAGTGGGAGGCTCTCTGCATCAGTATGACCTGCTCTTACACTCCGAATGATCTGGGAAAACTCCATATTCCCCGAATAAAGATTCCTCCCAGGTCCAAGCAAAACATTCGCTCCAGGCCCACTTTCACCTCTTTAAATTGTGCGCACACACACATACACACACTCCTTTTCACCTCTCCACAGGGGCACAGAGCGGCACTGTGTCACCTGGAGAGGGACTTGAACCCTCCACCCGGATAAAAGTTCTGACATTGCACTGTGGCCTTGTTTTCAAATGGATCATGTAACACATCAAACGAAGACAGAAAAGGGCTGGGAGAGAGTGACAGGGGGAGAGAGCCAGAGAGAACGGTGGGAGATTGGGATGGAGAGATGGAAAAACGAGAAAGGTGTACTCACAGTCGTCCGAGTTTGGGGTTGGACTGGAAGAGAAGCTCTGGGAGGAACAGGAGTTTGTTTCTGTTGATGCGACTAGAGGGAAAAATAAAGGACATATAGTTAAATTCAAATGGTTTCACTTTATAAATCTCAAATACAAACCTCAAAAGGGCAAACAACTCATAAATCACTCAGACTCATGCTTTGTGTTGACTGAACTATCACTAACCAGGCAACTGGATCACCTTGAAGGTCAGCGGGTTCATGGTTCAGAGGTCAAACTCATGGGAATGTCTGCCTAGTTTCCTGTGATCGTGACCTATACAGGCTATCACGCTGTGTGTAGCCTGTGTGTCAGTTACAGGTTATCGTGCTGTAAGCTCTCCAAAGCCAGTTATCACTATCATTCCCGTATGTGCTTCGACCTGGGAGTGAGAGGAGGAGGACGTTTGGGATCCTGGTGACTTCCACTCATCTACACTCATTTGAGGGATGTGATCAGTGAAAAGAAAAACACTCTTTCTGGATTAATCAAATGTGGAAAATGTCTTATGGAGCAGAATACCATATGATCAGTCTTACTATGACAAACATGGACAAATGCTACACTTTGTTCCCACTTAAAGCACATGTATCTGATTAATACAAATAAAAGCTCATCCATCATGCATTACTATATTTATATTTGTCTAAAGAAACCAGTCTGAGAGGTTTTGCACTCTTGGATCCAACCTTTACACCAAGTAGTTTCAGGTAGGTTTAGCCAACAGTACCATATTATAATAAAAGGCCTGAACACTTAGGAATAAACTACAAGAGGTTCTTCAGATGCAAAAAGAATTGTGAGATTTGCAAAGCTGATACAAAATGTGGGATGTTGGCAGATTTTCATCATGCATGGGTTAAAGACCATTCAATGCTTAAATTGGGGGCTAGGCCAATCAAGAGGAAGGTTATAGAAGGTCAATGGTGTACATCAGCTAGTTTTGTGCAGCCTCAAGACATAGAAGAATACCAGAAAATAA
Organism: Trematomus bernacchii; assembly: GCF_902827165.1. Lineage (NCBI taxonomy): Eukaryota > Metazoa > Chordata > Actinopteri > Perciformes > Nototheniidae > Trematomus > Trematomus bernacchii. The sequence continues at coordinate 512,585 of NW_022987429.1, forward strand.
GCATGAGTTGTTATCCCTCTGCACTTATTTATTCAACAAAAACTAAAAGCCACATAGCCTGGCTTTCATTAGTGTGCAGATCAGTAACTATATTATCACTAAAACAAGTTCAAGACAACTCTTATTTGAGACCATCTGAATGCAGTGTTCTACAATTTAATAGTCTCTGTTCAGCATCACTAACTCTGTGGTTTATTCATCTTGGTCAAATTTCAAACGTTTAATATAACTTTTGGGGGCATTTCTCCTATAAAATGGGACTGTATCTAAACTAATATGAAATGAAAACATCCTATTACTTCCTAAAGTTAAATGGAAAATACCATTCCTCGATTGATCGCGTTGAACTGAGCATGAAATGAACACATGGCAATTATTTGCAGGGGAATGAGAGGAAGATGGAGAGAGTGACAGAACGGTGTTGACCAACAGGAAGACATGTGTGTCCGGGTAATGTGAGAGATAGAGTGTTTAAGGTTGAATGATGTGTCTGCTGGTGTGTGTGTGGGTGCAGACGAGGGTGGGGTTGGCTGGAGAAGAGACAGATGAGGACAGCGAGAGGAGAGGGAGTGAAAGTGTTATCAAGCTACTAAAGCTTTTGGCTGAGAAACGAGGCGTGGAGGGGAAGAGGAGGGTGGGGGGGGGGTCACGGGGTCACAAAGTAGAATCTGTGCTGGAGAAGACACAGACACCAACCTTTTCACCCCTGTGATAACGATAATAAGTCCCTGACTTTCCCTTCTGTGTGCACCAACGGAAAGAGAGCCGCAGTCCAAAAAACAGATATCCACCATTTGAAATAATTGACCCTTGCTCCTAGGAAATAACTGAGTGTACGAAAGCGATCGGCTTCTGTTACATTTATGAGTCATTTTAAGATGTTTTATAAAATAGTTATGGTTTGTAATAGAAGAGTCCTTTGTGAGTTTTCAAATAAAAATGACGAGTTTCTTCTGCGTGGAACATTTGAAATAGTCCAGACCACAAGTCAATAAGCACTATATTTGTTAAATTTGGAAAATCAGACGTACAGTATTAGTCAGAATCACCGTAAAGTCCAGCGGAAATGGTTTGGAGGCTTAAGACAGCTCATCTCAATAGACCTATAAGACCTCAAAATTCAACTGTATTATATATTTTTGTAAGGAAAAAAAAGTGAGAACTCAAATCTTTATTTTTGCAAAATGTTCGTTTTGTCTCTTTAAATGACCACATGTGATGAAAATGATCATATCGATTACTTTATATTTCATGTGTTGACACCCATGCATGTCTAAACCAAAAGAGATGACCAACTAAGATCCATGTTTTTCACATTGTGACGCCATAAATCTCACAGACTCAGCACTGCCACCTCTCACCTCTAAACTCTAACCCTGACAGCCCCAACATCAGAGACCCTGTCAACTAAGCATTTTAAAAAGCATTTTACTCAGTTTAAGTGAAAAACATAAATCAGGACCATTTTTATTATCCCTACTACAGCAGAGCTCTTCTCTTTAATGTCTTCCACCAATGAAAAAGACTACAGGTAAATAAATCACTTAACACACCACGTGATGCATTTCATATTTATTCAGTTGTTAATATATGGAAATTACACAATGTCTTAGATAAATGAAATATAATGTCATGTGTGAGTTTGGACTAACAGCTCTGTTGCCTCCTCACCTCTTCTCTCCACTGACCCCTCACCTCTGACCCTTCCTGACACACCGCATTAAAGAGCCTTTTAACATTAAAGCCGCCCATCACCTCTCACTTTCACTATCAGATGTGTGAACTCCATTTAGAGACAAGATACACATGTTGCTGCCAATCCACGTTTGCTATCACCTGTACTCAATTAAGGCCTAGGCTCCACGGGAACGAAAACGGGTTGAATCCGCATATTTCTCTTGCGTATAGCCCTTTAAGCTAGACGACGCCGTAACGGAACGGTAGAAACGGACCCTGCAAACGACAACGGGTCCAAAGGTGGATAGATCTGGGAATGGAGTGCTCTGGGGGGTCCAACGGGGCTGTGTGGTCGCCTATACGGTCATCCGTTTCTGATAATGACGACGCAATAGCCCCGCCTCTCCCCGCCTCTGCTGCTCACCCCCGCAAAAGTACACTGCACACTGAATTCAGATTATTTATCTTTATCTCGATATGGACATAAACGTGAGTGAAGTCTAATCTGACAGGACGGAGACACGCAGCTCCTCCCGCTGTGATGCAGCGGGAGGAAAACACACACTTCAAGTCAGATCATCACCCTTAGCTATTTTAATTACCTCTCAAACTACCTAAACTAGTTATAAATATGTTTATTTTTACTGTCGAGTCATCATTACTGGATCAGCTGCTGCATGAGACAGACACTGACGCTGTCAGAAGAGAGGAAAAAGAGACAGCCTCCGTGTATTTTATTATTATATATCATTATATCGTCGTTATTCATTTGTTTTAAAGCTCAATAAATAACAAAGAAGACCTTTGACCGGCACTTTTATAATTTTGTCCGGAAGATTTAAACTTTAACACACGTTGACCGGCAAAAAAACTCTGCCCGGATCCCTCGGCCCCCACCGCGGAGAATAAACAGAAGTGCAGCCATGACAACCATTCTTCTTCGCTGCTTTTGTGGAGGAAGTTGCTGCTTTTGTGGAGGAAGTTACAGCTCCACGTACAGGCTCGGCATATGTACTGCAGCTTTTCCAGCGGTTGGATGTAAACGGAGCCGTCTCGTGGAGCTTGACACAATCCGGTGTATATTGCATGTGGGCGGAAGCTTTTTGGCGTTTGCGTTTGCGTTACTCCTATGCGTTTTGCCGTATGCGTTCCCGTGGAGCCGGGGCCTAAGTGTTTTTGTCCCTCCGTATGTCTTGGTCACATGGACGTGAAAACATCTCCCTCTCTGCCTTTCTTTTCAAAAATCGGAATTATCTTCTTAATGGCAGATTCAATATTTAAATCTGTATATTCCCAAGTGGTCAAAGCTGATCACCTTTTGCAGTTTTGGGGAGATTAGCAAATGAAATAGCATAAGAAACAGACATTATCATATCAGTGAGGAAAGTCGCAGCTCCTGTCTAAGACCAGCAATGTGAATTCAACACTGTTAAGACAGCCAAGTCCTACGTTTAGAAATGCTGTCCTCATCAGTTAAAGACCACCAATATAGCAGCTAAAATGTAATGTATGTAACATCATCTAAAAGCCAGCTTTAAGAAAAGCTTTAAAAATAATGTAGATTTGTTTAGGGGGATAGTGTCTAACAATATGCAGTGTTAATCTCAAATTGTATTGATGGCCACAGCCTCATATCCGCTCTGTAAGCAGAAAAATAGAAGCACATCCTCCTGCAAAGCTGTCTGCCTGTCATCCCTCCAGCACAGAGTCATAAACATGCAGGTGTGTGTGTGGGAAGTGTTGTGTTGCGCACTGACACCTTGATTCTGTTGACTAGAGCCTTTGTGTGAGCTGAGGACACACACACATTGTCCAAGCTAATATCACTGAGAGATTCCAAGGTTGTGTGTGAAGTGAATGCACTTGGGTATCTTCCAGGTTCACTCTTTGTGTGACTGTGTGTGTGTGTGCATGTGTGCTTTACAGAACGGTCAACAGCAAGTCAAATGTGTGTGTATGTTTGGTGAAATGGAAAATCAGCAGCAGTAGGTAAAATATGTGCATGTGTGTGAAGTCATGTTTGCTGGCTTGCATGTATGCATATTTTTGGATGTGTGTGTGCATTTTCGTAGGTTGTTTTTTCACATGCCTAAAATACCTTCAGTTTGCATTAGCTGTTTTGCCTGCACTGCTTTTTTCTCTCACACACACACACACACACAAGCTGGTGTACTTACAGTCTTTCGAGCAGTCTGAGGTCTTGGAAGGCTCCTCTTTCCACGACACTGATTTGGTTGTCCTCCAGATGCCTAGAGAAATAGACATGAAGACACGTAAGGCAAAAGAAAAATCTGACATTTCTTATCATATTCAAACAAATCCATTTACTATGAGACTCGGCAAAGGATGACAGTCCAAGAGAGAAGAGCAATAACAGTGTGTCAAAAAACCTATAATAGCCGCAGGAGGTATTCCTTAAAAAAATATTGAATGTATATTTCTCTGCAAGACAATGATAAAGATGGGAACACCTATCCCCATCCAGCTCTCCAGGCTGACCTGGAAGTTCAAACCAAAGGAAGACACACCCGATAAATCTCATTTTCTGGAGTGTGCAAACATCAGCTGCTTGCCAGAGGGAAATAGAGAGATTTCAAACATTGAGAAAGACATTTGCCCTTTTAAAAAAATGGTTGTATAAACAAGGAATCAGTGCAGTGAACAAATGAATCTGGCATCAAGCAACAGTTTGAAAAGTTTAAGACATGAAGCATCTCACTAATGTCACAATGCAGTGAGCCAAAACAAACAATTATCAACCCATCCCTCTTCCACCCCTCGGTGAATATCTTCTCCATTTCTCGTCCGCTGCTCCCACTGTAATGCATATTGCTCTTTTTCTCTCCTGCTCTCTGTGTGTTGTCATGATCTAAGGTTTTCCAGATGGGACAGTGTAAAGGAGACAGAACATCTCCGCAGATATGCATGTTTATATTATTTTCTGTCTGAGGATGTTAAGAGTGACATCTCCTAAGAGAGAGGAGGGGACGGGGGGCGATCGAGGGAATAAGTGGGTGTAAGCTATATCAAAAGAGATGATGTCTGGCCTGTCGTGTGGACTTTGAAATGTTTTGGCATGACCATCCTTAAAATATTCCTTTAAAGAAAATGTTTAGACATGTATCTGTATTGCAGCCATTAATTTGTGGTCTGTCATATTGGCGCCTTTTTACAAACACAAACACACAGAGACAATCTGTTGGACTGAAGCATGCACTTGGCTGAAAGATAACAGACTCTCAACCATGACATGCATATTACAAAATAACTTTGATACCTACATATGTATACTGTAGCAGCATGCATACTAGTAAATATCTGCACTTGTTCAATCTCCCAGTTTAGAGTTTGCATATTTCTCTCATCAGTTTGTTTAGAAATTAATTCAAACCAATCTTATATTATTCAAAAATGACCATATATTGGTGGATAATTGCATTACAGATGCAAACTATGCTAAAGCAAAGTAGTGGAAGTTAGAAGGATCATTCTAAACTCTAAGATAACTAAGGCAAACTGACAATGACAGGTGCAAATACATATAGTAAATAAGATATATACCCATACACACCCACCACTAATAAGCAATGTCAGATATGTGTGTAAACATGTTAAGAGTAAACATAGGTACAGACTCACACACACGTATACACACATGTAAACACAGAGTCCTGAATGCAGTCAATCACTCGTAAATTAAACTCCAGGCAGCTTAAACCCGGCTTGTTTATTCTAGTCTGGCTGCATATCTGTATCCTGATAGAAAGCCATAAACTCCGGCTAAATAAAGACATAACTTTGAGTAACTATCTAAGTTTATTTGTCCAAATGAGGGATCAACCGCATGCTGATTTATTGAATAAAGTTTAGAAAGGCGGGGGATCCAAAGCCAAACACATGGTGCGGCGAGTCGGTGCTGGCATATTGTTCAGATGAGCTATCGTTTTTGAATTGGTCTGTATCAGAGATGAGTCATCAACAGGCCGATGGAGGAAGAAAACATGTATTGATTTCATATGTGTGGGACCGGGTGTTTCTAATCACATTTTATTCAGTTTTAGCAATCATTACACAAAGCAGAGTGATGTCACGCTACCTGGAGGTAAACTCAGAGCACTTGGCGTCTGAAGGTTATAAGGAAATACTTGAGGGGATATTAACTTCACTTGTTGTTTACGCATAACGGGTGTAGCCACATTAGCTCTCCCCGGCCGAATGTTCAAGATCAAGTACAAGTTTTCACCTCTCAAAATTTGTTTAAAATTACTCAATTTCGCCACAGTCTGGAAAACATCTCATGATTTATGGCTGCCAAAGATATTACGCTAAGTGTTGCGCATGCAGTACGCATGCCGAGACAACCGGTGTTTCTGATTATCGCAAGACGGTCTGACCCCTCGGATTTAAGAATATTCAAACTGCTGGATTGGATTATCTGCTTTTAAATACATAATACAAATATTAATATAGTTGAATTTTAATCAGATAACAGTAGGGAACTTGATCAGGGTGTTTCAATTAGTAATTGTTGTACTAGATCACTTAGCACCTTTAAAAACACACCTGATATCCGGTAGTTTGGGTGAGGTGTAACAGAAGTCATAATTTATGTGATGTGGGTGAAGAATTGAACATACTGCCAGGATATAAGCACAGGCATCGATGAATATGATTTTGCCGCAGCTATAACCGTGCCCTGGGAAGAATGTTGCCTTTAACTACATGCAAACTTATTTTCTCATGGGATGTATTTAGTGATCCCTGAACTAGGCATGGTGTGTGTGTGTGTGTGTGTGTGTGTGTGTGTGTGTGTGTGTGTGTGTGTGTGTGTGTGTGTGTGTGTGTGTGTGTGTGTGTGTGTGTGTGTGTGTGTGTGTGTGTGTGTGTGTGTGTGTGTGTGACTTTCTTCCATTTCCCAAGCCTTCTCCTCCCCATTTCTTTAAGAGATTTAGAGTGGGGAAATGTCACAGCAGTTTATCACCAACCACATGAAACAAGCTGCTGGCACACCACACGCAAACACACACTCTCTCTCTCACATGCACACACACACACACACACATGCCTATTTGCCTTGGTCCTTCTCACCCTGTCTGAAGTGCACAGGATAAACACATAAATACACATAAATAAAAGGTCTCTGTCTTTTTCTATATTGCTCTAACACACACAGATAAAACCTGAAGCGAAGTACATTTTCCAAAAACTCCATCTTGATCCATACTTGTTTGGTTATATTTAAACAAATGAACACACACACATGCAGAAACGTATTTCGTCTTCTCTGCGCAGTTTGTGCTGGGAGTTTATTTTTATCTACCGGTCTGGTTAAAACGGAGTGAGGAGGGAAGCTGTATGCAGCCAACGGTGATTATAGTTATTATAGGCCTAACATACACACATACACACACACACACGTACATACATACACACACTCACACACACATGTAAGCCACTTGAAGCAGAAGAGCAAGAGAGCCCTTAACGTCAATTAGGACAGCTGAGAGCAGACAAGGAGTCACACTCTGCTGACTGCGGCCGTTTAGATATGACGAGCTAGACAAGCACGGGTAACATCAGCAATGACCTTAGCATGTTATTGGATTTTTTCCCCCCATAGGATCAAAGAAGACGATCCAAGGCGGACGATTCATACTTTATGATTAAAACATTTCTTTGTGAGGTGTTAACTGTGTTTAATGTTTACTCAGTAAATGTACTTAAGAAGTAATTGAAACAGACCAGCGGACAGTCCGGCTCAGTTAGCCCTCTTTTGAGGCCCCAAAAACAAAACAATTTCTGAACAGATAGTATATCAAAGTGGTGGGATTCACCAGTTATGACACATCTTGTTAGTTCAGGCTGGACATGTATCATGCTTCAAGAGGGGCTCTCTTTTCGGCTATATACAGAAGAAACAATAACTGTACAGTGAATTAGACACCTTTCAATGTATAGTACACACAGTAGGGAGTTTTATTTTGGTTATCTTGTTTAAGACATTCTTAAAATAATCTCAAACGTGTGTTTCCTATTTTACATTTCTAAAGGCATCTATCTGGATTTCCTAGTATTGCAAAAATCTAACCGCATTGTTTAACTATTGCTCATAGACATTGAATACAGCAAATTCTGACTTACATTATCTTTCCTTTTACTGTTTCTAATGAAGAATGACTCACAGTTTCTTGCTGAAAACTGTCCACAAATGTTGTCATTTTGTCAGCAGTTTAATCACTGCACACCATAATATGTGCACCAGTTTAACATCTTGTTTCTTGTTGAACAAATAGGAGTCTTGCTGCTTGTTCCTGGCATGGCAGCTCAAGGTTACTCTATTATTTAACCTCGTAAAGATTCAGTAATTACGGAATTCAAGTCCTTGGATTAGACAATTGCATTCTCTCCTGCTCTGAAATCCCTCATTAGGTTGGGAAACTTTATTTTATAGAGACGTGTTTCCCCTATAGCCATATACAGGCCTATTAGGTAAATATAGCATTTGCCTAATTGCTCCAGCATGGCAGTATTTTGTTAATGGGATTCCTTGTAAAGACACAAATACAGAGTCACAATGAGGGGAAAAGAAAGAGGTCTTAATGGAGCTGCTGGTGCCTGGTGGATTCAACATGAAGGCCTCATACCTGAATGATTAAACAGATCATTTAATAGGCTCTCATTGGAATGTTTTCTGATCTGCCAAGTGTGTGGTTGACATATGATTATGTTAACACAATTAAAGCTATTAGGCTAAGGCAGGGGAAAGATCACTACATTGTTAGGCTGTAGGAAATAGGATGAAAAGTGGCCAAACATCTACTTGGACCTAGATTTTTGAATGGCAATATGACGATGTTACACTATAGGATAAAAGAGTTAATATTGCTTGAGGTTATGTATTTCCTTAAGACAAATATATCTGTTTAAGCTTTTTGAAGCTATCAAATATTCATACAGGGCATGTTCCTTAAAGGTGGGGTAGGTACGTTTGAGAAACCGGCTCGAGATACACTTTTTGTTATATTCCATGGAATGCTCTTAACATCCCGATAGCAATGAATATCTTAAGTGCTTTGACAAAAAATCCATACAAAAATGTCATCTGTGGAAGCCGTAATACTGTAAAAAGTACGACCAATCATTTTAGCCGGCCCGGCTAAAATAACTGGATGGCCTACCTGCCTGTCAGCCTTCCATCTGTGCACAAACTTATCTCATGCCCTCATTGGTCATGTGCGCGTTCGTGTGTGTTGGAGGAGGGGCTCTGTAAGGAAGTGGCAGATTTTCTCCGGTTGTGTATTTTCAAATTCTAGCGCACTCGAGCTGGTTTCTCAAACTTACCTACCCCACCTTTAAGTTCAGTTATTTTGTCAGTGATCAAAGATTACAAACATCTTTTAATCATGCAATAGCCCAACATGCAATTGTTTTGTGAGGTACTTCCTGTCTGCTCCTTCCTGAACTACACAGATAGAAGTTACTGGGTCTAATGCAAGAACACATCATACAAAGAGATGTTTGATCAAATGGCACGTCTGATTAACTTTAGAAAATGGGTCATATTCCCAATGTTTCTTGTCAAAAAACTCAGGCAAGCAAACTTTACAGAACCGAGACCGCATGGCTAAGGATACGAATAAGACGTATTTTGAATGAGACACATTATCCTTGGACAGAAACCAAGTAAGAAATAAACATGACAGGACAAAAAAAAAAGACTAAAATATTCCATGTAATTCAAAAGCATAGCTTAACAAACCCTGAGTCATTTCGGCAGCTATGACTGGTTCATCACCACAAAATGTTGACCTAAACAGAGAAAGAAACAAACTTACAGAATCCTGAGGTTCTTGAGGCCGGAGAAGTCCACTTTAGTGACTCTGGTGATGTTGTTTCTGTTCAAATCCCTACAGAGAGAAACACAAAGGTTAGAAATCTGATTGGTCCAATGTAATTGATAATACAATTTAGTTTAATTAACAGTATTAACTTTATATCACACTGTGTATCTTGAAAGGATGTTGATTTATAATAGGAAAAAAGAGAAAAAGAAATGAACACCAATGAGTGCATGTGCGTTGTGTGTCTCTGTGTGTGTTCTCGCTTATTGAAATTATTGAATGTGGCTGTAGGACGGAGCGTGAGAATGCCCGGCAGCTTATTAGCCCACACACAAACACACACACAAACATACAAACACAAACAAGCATAACCAAAACACACAAACACTCCTACCGTTCAGGCACTGGGAAAATGATGCACACACACTCGCACATCTACGCAGACACACCCTCACCCACACACACACACACACACCCACACAGCGCTCCTGCTGCTCTGACTTATGAGACATTTTCCAGCAAAAAAAACAAAAAGGTTACAATTATTTTCTCTTTCCATCATCAGAGTTTAAAAGCTTATCGTGTTTCCTGGATGTCATTCAATCTGTTTTAACTACGGGTGCACAATGTATGCACACTGCAATATGAACTGACTGCATGAGTGTGTGTGTGTGTGTGTGTGTGTGTGTGTGTGTGTGTGTGTGTGTGTGTGTGTGTGTGTGTGTGTGTGTGTGTGTGTGTGTGTGTGTGTGTGTGTGTGTGTGTGTGTGTGTGTGTGTGTGTGTGTGTGTGTGTGTGTGTGTATAGACTGGTTCCCTTTATACGGGTATGCTGTTTATTGAAACGCTGTCGTACTGGAGGAATTAGGGCAAGGAAAGAAAACACACACACAAGAGAGTATAGACAAACAACACACACCGTTTTGTCTCCTTTTTCGCACACACTGCTCTCCTTCCCTTGTTTTGTAAGCTTTCACTTGCCCTCACACACAGACACACACACACACAAAAACAGAGTCTGGTTTTGCAAAGGCGACCTGCGTGTGTGTTTTTCATAATACACCTAAACATTTATAAATCTGATTTAAGACCATATTAGGTTTCAAAAGGCTTCTCCGCGCTGCCATGCCTAGGATCACTAATAAGAGCCATACCCCGGCCTGAGAGGGGCGGGGGGGGGGGGGGGGGGGGGGGGGGGGGGACTGGGGCAGCACTTCCTATACCAGGAGTCCACCAGGGGTCTTTCAAAGGCCTCCAGGATAACAAATAGTTTCAGTATCTCATCTGATGCAATGAGACGTCACATTGAAAGACTTCTGATCAAAGACACCCGCCTGCTCCTGACAGACAGTAATATAGATCATGAGCAAAAACAAAAAAAAAATGCCAAGTCATGTAAGGTTTCTATTTGAGGATTCTTGATATGAGAAAGAGAAGATTTTAGTTTTCAATACAGACTGAAGTGTCTAGCTGATGACTGTAGTGGAGCATTTAGGAGCTAGAGAATCCGACTTGTCCATTAACGAGTTGGTGGAGACCAAAACAGAGCTTGGAGGAGTTTGAAGATTGGACTTGTTTTTTGTCAGGGGGCCAAAGGAATGCTAATGTCGACCCGTGTCTGTTTTTTGTTTTTTTTAAAGATGGTTGCCATATTGACTTAATAATATTAATAAAAGGCAGTGTTGTGTTTGCATTCCAAAATGTTCAAAAAACTAAAAAGTAGTTCTGCAGTTTGTCAAAAAACGTTTTAATTTTGAAGTGACATAACAAAAACATGATGATGCTCATATTATGGTGTTGCATTCATTGTTCTCATAGATAATCCCAAATCATCAAGTGTGCCAAGCATTTGGAAGCAGCCACAACATGAACACACCAAAAAACAAGAGGAATTCATTATGATTTAGAGCTGTATCCATCTCGCCAGTTTATTAAAGAAAGCAGATAAGTTTATGACAGCGAACCATTTGCAAGGCATCGGTTCTTGTCACAGGATTACAGTTTGTGTGTAATTGCCAGTTCCTGGAAAGCGAGGCAATTTGATAAACCTTCTTGGATGTGATGAAAAATTCAATATGGCATTGATTTATAATTTTCAACTTCAGGAAAGAGCTGCTTCCATCATGAAGGACATGTCTTTTTTTTCTTTGTTGATTTGTAACTTCAAGTAACCACTCACTCATGTCTCTGAGGCAGCATCCAATCCAAAATCTTTTTTTCCACATCTCTTCACCGCTATCAATCTCATCGTCCCTGTCTTACCCTACTGTCATCTGTCTCTCTCCCTTTTATTTTTTCATCTTCCCTTCATCTATCTTACATCTCTCTTTTCCCCAATCACTGCTCTTAATGTCAATCTGTCAGTAGTTCACCGCCATCTTTACCCCCATGTTCCCAGCCTTCCTCTCTACTTTTTCTTTTCCTCTAATCTCCCTGTTTAACAGTGTCTCCCCCTCTCAATCTCTCACGTTTTATCTCTCACTGTTTCACAGTTGACTAAACACTTTTTCTTCGCCTTCCTCCGCTTTTCTCCATCCACCTAATCTCTCTTCTTTTATCTAAATCTTTCACTCGTTTTAAGGTTGGCTACATTTTCCTACGCTTGTGTTTTTTTTCACCCCTAATCTCTGAGTCCTTATCTCGATCTTCCTCTTGTTCACAGTGGAAACTTCAGCTCTCACCAGGGAAACCACTCTTGACACAAACAAACAGTGAGGAGCCGGAGCCAGGTGGAGCGAGATGGCATCACCCTATCTACAGTAACCTCACCGCCCGACAGTTGAGAAATTCAAGGACTCTGCCAGGAGAAACAAAAAGTGGTGTGAAATTAAATGATAACACTGTCAAATAAAAATAACACTAATTAATAGTGATATATTTAGAAATAACAAGGTGAAAGGTATGACGTCTATTAACCTTTATGAGGTATACAGCCTGTAAATGCAAATAATCAAATAAACAATCATTAATGATTTACCCTGTCAGACAACTTATAGAAATACTAAATATTTGTAATCCTACGTACTAACATGTTGCCAATGCTTACAATGTACACTACAGAGTTAACAGACCTATATATTTTTTGTTAGGCCAATATCAAGTGAAGGACTAAATGGCATGTCTTCTTAATTTTTAAGCCCAAACCAATTAAAAGTATCAATTAGAGTTTTTACCCACGTTTGGCTTAATGTGTATTGAATTAATTTTTTTCAATAAAACACTTTATTTTAATGTTGTGCTGATGTAAAAGGATTTGGATCAATTACAAATAAATAACAAAAAGAGAAAAGACTGTATCAGCGAGTCAGTAGTGAAATGTGTCACATTATAATGGCTGATCTTTGCACCTGCTTGAATAAATGTCACTAATGAATCAAACACATGACGCTAATCAACAGTAATGTAAGCACGACCTCAATGCTCTGCCTGAAATAATGCAATGATCCATTATGAGCCTTATGCTGCGTTCCAGACAACTCGGAGGTGGGAATTGTTCCAGTTGAAATTTCAAACTTTCTACCTCCAAGCTTTCCAACGGCTGGACGCCAAAATGTACACAAAAGCCATGGCTGACCGTGACAAACTGATGTATCTTTGGCAAGTTTACACACAATTGAACGCCAAGCAGTGAAGCCTCTACGTTTTAGTTTTGGCACTTCTCCAAAAAATGTTTGTTTGGAGAAGATATATTTCAGAGATTGTTTACTGGAGCCAGCTATCTAAACACATTGGAGACATGCTATAAAACATTAACATGCCGAACTGGATTTACTAAAGATTGTATTAACTTCATCAAAAACAAGAGGCTCTAGTTGATGGTTGAGCATTAACAATGCAGGAACGCAGTCTTATTAAGAGTAAGTCAATCTACATGCGCTCGCTACCTCTGAAGCTCTGAAAGTGGTGTACCTGGAGATATAGATACACAAAAAATCATAGACTGCAAAGCCTTTGTTTCACTCAAAGAATATGAAGAAATTCAAGAAAGAGTCGTTTGAAGGAGATAGAATACAGTGGATGCTGTTATAGTACAAAACCATATAATTATTCTGTAGAGAGCGCTTTGCATGAAACCTAAAAACATTGGAAAGGATCTGGATGACTTCATGAGGCGGCCATTTTGATGCACCTGGTCTGCTGAAGTGTGGGTGTCCGACCCACACAGCAGTAAAGATTAACTTGGCTTTAAATTTAACTGACCAGCTGGCAGTCAGACAACTAACGAGAGGTTTTTGCACAAAAGCTCTAACCGCTGTTTGTTTCCATTACAGGCAGAGGTAAGGCGCGCATGTGTGTGTGTGTTTGCGACAACGGGATAAGACAAGAATGCAAACAGCAGGTGTTCAGGGAATTAATGTACCATACAACAGACACACAAAGACACAGACAGCTCCCCACCCCAGACCACTGAAACCGGTGAACCCTACAGTCTGGCTGCCTTGGGACGAGCACTGGTTGACTTTAAACAAAAATATGCTTGTTGTGTGGGGGTCTGATTCACTTACAGCACATCTTCATAGTTGGCTAAACCACAGTGACTCAGAAATAACACAGAAATAACTTTTAGAAAGGAATGTTAAACAAATTACAGATCAGGTGACTAAGACTCCCAAGAGCTCAGTGGAAGGAAATGGTGGACTAATTGCCGCTGTGGTGAACTATGAAATATTAATATAACATGTTTGACATGTTGGGTTGCTGGTTTGACAGCTGTTTTTCCCTCTATCCTAATCTGTCCTGCTGGCCTTTGCATACTTGTTTTCTATCTGGGATAACAGTGAGGAATAACTATTAACTGCTGCGAACAGTTTCCTCTCTCTGTTCTGTCTCTGTAAATCTGTCTCTGATACTGTGACATTTCCTCGTTCCACTTTGTCTTTCACTCTATCTGGCTCTGCATCCTTATCCCTCCATCCTTTCCCTTTCATCCTTTGTTGTTCTCCGTCCAACGCTCCGTTTACGAATGCGTTCGCTTCCTGTCCTAATCTCCTGTTATTTTCCACGAAGCTCTTGTATTGCTTCACTTTCTCATTCCTCCTTTCTTACCCTTCATCGTTTTTTCTCTCTCTAAGATAGGTATGCTCAATTTCGCTCTCTAAATATCCCAGTTACGCAAGGAATCCTAATTGCCTTCTTCCTTTTCCTCTGAGCTCCAAACTCTACATCAGTCTTTCACCAGAAGCAGGGGGCCGGCGTCAAGCTGCTTCTAAATTAACCTTTGTTGGAGCTGCAATCCATCCACTTCAAATGTTTGATATGGTATTTAGCATCACCTGCTCTTAGTTTGTAACTATAATTGATATGGAGCTTAAAAGGCAGGAACGTTGGTTCAATTTGGACTGAAAGAGAAAGCAAGGTTGTTGGGCTGTTGATCACTGCCAGGCCAGAGAGAAGAAGACATAGTGTTAGTCAGTGGGTGTTTCTCAATCGCGAGTACGCTTGCTTGGTAGCACATGTCTGCCGAGCATCTTGCTTCAGAAGCGAGTCAAGAATACTTCCTGGCATTCGGAAAACGAAGTGTGGAACACGCTAGCAAGTGTGCAGGTGTGCGTCATATGAGAGGCCCCGCCTTACATCTTCCGCCACAGATTTGGGGAAATTGGTCCGTGCGCAAAGCATTGTGGGGATTTTAAGACCGCGAAGTCTACTCATGTGCAGCCTCGATATTTCTCCAAACGGAGTACGCCGGGCTCGGTAGATTTCCAAGTATGCTGGCGATTGGAACAGTACTTCGGCGGCACTCGATGACGTAGTATGCTTGAAATAGTGGCTCTGAAGCAGCTTTACTCGCGATTGAGAAACACCCAGTGTGTGTGGGAAATAGAGATAACGTGCTATTGAACAATTACAACTCACTTATTTGTCTATGGAACACAATCATCCCCAGCAAAATAATGTAAAATGGATCGAATCACATCCTTTCAAGTGTAAGGGCGGATGTAGCTTCTTTAGCAGGTTTTGTGGCATATGATTTGATCCTTGCCCTAAGTCAAGTAGAACAAGTTTCTATTACAGTAAAGACCATTTCAAAAGCACATCATAAATAATGAAATTGAAAGATGTATGGAAAGTGTTCAAAAAGACGGACATGTTTAGTTCTCGTCTCCATTGCACACCATGTATTGTCCACAAGAGACTCTACAAGTTTTGGAACATTTCTGGGTTTTGTGGAACATTTGGTCTCCAATGCAGCCGTTTACTGCTGTTTTGAATCTCTATCATATTGATGCTAATCTGAAGTGAAATCTCTCCTATTACAGAACTGCTCTCTGGGAAACACAGCAATCATCACTTGGAGGTTTTGGGCATTCACATCATACACGCACTCGCACGGCAAAAATCATCTGAATACATGAGAACAAGCGAGTACAGACACACTCTTACAAGAGGTCCGGGGCCAAATGTACCTTTGGGGACAATATTTAATCTTTAAATCCAAACATGGCAGGTCATTTTGAGGCCGACATCAATACTAAATAGACTTAATATTCATAGATAAGAAAGGATCCTCTGCAGCTTGCCTTTTAAACCCATCATCCATCTGTTGTGTGGTTGTACAGATAATATGAGTAATTGAATTAAACTCAACATTGCCAGCAATCAAAAGTGACCAAATTACCCAAACCTTCATTTAAATAAGCATGCTGTACGTTCACATACAGCCATCGCATTTTGCCAGAGGAGTTTACACAGCAAAAGCAAACATTTGTCAACACAAATGAGGGAAAACTGCTCAGAAGACAAAGCTTTGCCTGGTGAGATGCAACGAGATACTGATCCCACAGTTGGAGATAGTTTACTGTGTAGGCTATGCATGCTTCTCGGAAACATTTCTGACACTTGACATTTAACATTTTATCTGGCCAATTTTCCTCACCACTCGTTTGTCACAATGGGTAAAAGTCTTCCTCTGTTTGTAAAAAATAAGCTGCTAGGATTATGCAAGATGTTCGGGAGGTCTGAAATGCTAACAGAGATATTTCCAAGGAACAGTCACAGATGATCAAGGAGCTTTAAGTATTTAAAATATTTTTCCTACAGCAGACTGAAGGACATCTCTTTCACTCCATAAAGGGAAATCCTCTCTGAATGATAAGCAATACGGCTCAGTCCAATCTACCCTTTTCTTTTCAAATCTGTCACAATTTAAATCTCATTCTAGTATCTTCTGTCATTCTGTCAGATTTTCTACCTGATTTATTTTCTTGTTTACTCATTATAAATCTTTCTTCCCTTTTCTTCTATCCATTGTTTAGATTTGAGTCCATCATTTTTCTATCTTTCCTGTTCTCTTGTTGCTTATGTCTCTGTCTTTTAGATTAATTGTCAATGCATCTCTTGCCTTCAATATCGCAGGCTGATTGGATTGTGTTGAAATCTAGGGAAGAAATGTATCTTCCCTCAGGGTTTCATCATCCGTTGCTTTGTTTTCTGTCCGTCATGATTCATTTCTCTCTCCCTCCTATTTTCTATTCAATGTTCATACCACTCAACCTTACACAACTCATAGTTTGGTGTCGCTGTTAACCACACAGGCTTGACCACATTAGGGAGTCGCCTGCAAGCATCCCTTTTCTTTTGGAGTCGCGAGCCAAAAGGTCTATAAACCACACTGTATTTGGTTAGCTCTTTTTCTTTGCCAGAGTTTATAGGGCTGCATTGCTTTTGTCTAGATTTACTGCTGCTGCACTGTAAGGGAATGGGGTGGGGTGGGGGGTAATTTGGCCGCTGAGAGGCCACTTGACAAGAACAAGGACTGCTGCTTCCTTAACAGAGGCCAAGTCCGAAAAGCAGGAGTGAGCGAAGGAGAGGATAAGAGGAAAACAGAGGTAAGGATGAACGAAAGACTGAGACATAAAGATGGAGACAAAGCTTGAAAGAGATGGAGAAACACACACATGCAAAGTGCAGTGACCGGCTTCTTCATACGCTTCCAGCCTAACATAAAACAGTCAGGCAGTATTTGCTTAGCTGAACATCCGACAAAAAAGGGAAAACACACACCAAGAAAAAGAAAGTCCCTGCAGAAGGGATGTAATGTGTTGCGTTGGTGACAGTGGCCTAACAAAACAGTGGCATAGCTTGTTAACATCAAATGCCTGCAAGCGTTCTGCACGCACACAACCCCAGACTGGCGTTAAAATATGACACACACTCTGAAGTTCTCTGGTCTGAGGACTTCTGTTTCAGAAGAGAGTATCAGAAGGTCATTCGTGACTCTGGGTACTTTCTATGTGACAGTCTCTCTCTCCTTTTCGTTATATACGTCACTGTTTCCAACTACAACCAATTTAATGTTTAATCCGATGAAAGCTATGAGCCTCCTGTGTGTGGAATATAAATGTAAAGTTTTCATGTGCGTATGCATGTGTCCGTGTGGTCGTTGTGAGGAACCCATTTTATAAATTGAGATTAAGGATATTTTGTGGAGAGTGAGGAGATTGTTGGCTGGTGTTCACTACTTCAAAGAGTTGTTTGAGGGTTTTAAGAGTTTTGACCATCAAATCATCATTCCTATCTGCAATAATATGACCCTACTCACCAAGTTAAAGACCAAAAATGTTCAGCCAATCATACAGATTTGAAACCAACCCCTGGGTTAGCAAAACTTACTTTGAAGAGAAGAGTGAGGTTAATTGTTGAATAATCACCTAAATTGTTCACTGTGAACATCCATCACAGTTAAGAGACCTTCCTTTGTGGTCCAAATTTGAGCAAACACACTTTCAGTACCTGTGCACAAACAGTCAGATTGTTCTGAGCTAAGAGGGGTTTCAGGTGCGCTCACTTCCACTTTGTCGTCCAAATAAAGTTGTATAGATAAGATGGTTAACTGTTGACTTGTTTATTACTTGTCTGATTTCTGACCACCCAGGTCTCCTGGTAGTATATTCCTCCCTCAGTACGGAAATATATACGTAGAATAGATAGAACAATGGTCGTAACAACAAAATAAGACTTGAGTTGTAATAAACTATACATATCTTTCAAGGGTAAAGTTAGAATTAGCGGGGGTTGGGGTTTGGCATAGTTGTGATAGTTAAGGTTAGGGATAGGGCGTAGGAATGCAATACACAAGTGCAGTACAAATAAATCTAGATTGATGCAAAGTGTGTCCGTATATTCATATATCTGCATATATTTTCCTATTTGTTCAAACATATGTCAGTGTGCATCTCTTTCCCTGTGTGTACATTGTCCGTGTGTTACAGTAAGTGCAAATGAATACAGTGTGCATGTTTAACGCTGCTGGATTGCTCTGTTTCCCAGTAGGGCAGTGCCCACTGTCAGGGCCAGCTGGCTGCCTCCTTGGCAAACCGAAAGTCATTATATAGAAAAGGTAAAATGCCTGCATGCTGGAGAAACTTGGTTGAAGAGAATATCACCCACTGACCTAGAACTGCAGACTAAATATTGGTTACCCTCACTTGTGCCATTTGGCATACCATGACTGAATCAAACATGGTTGGAAGGGCACAAAATGGTTACCACAAGATGGCCACAGATGGTAGGCGTAACATTAAGAGGCTGTTTAAGAACAGCAAGCTCATTGTGGTCTTTGCTTCTTAGTTTAGACTTGTCTGCTTTAGCAATAACACTCGGCTGCTCCTCAGATGTATTACATCACCATCATACCCACGATAACAGTAAAGAACGCTCTCAATTGAAAGATGGGTTTTATTTAAATTACCAAAGCATGTGTGCTGACTTAAGCTCCCAACAAAGTAGCTCACATATCCTGAAAAAACTGCCAACAAATACATCCCTAATTAGCTCTTTGCTTTCAACAAAGGTTGGCAAAGTACCAGCACAGCGTGGTAAACAGAGATCCATGAGAAGGCATCCCTGACTTATCGGACTTCTTAGTAGTTTTTGCAGCCAGCTAACGCAACACAATATCATTTCCAGTGACTTCAGAAGAATGCTCAGCCAACAACTAGAGTGAAAACCACAGTACTACAGATTGTTCTTGATTCAATCAGATTATTGTATATTTAGGGGCCGGGAACTGTGTAAGCTCACAGCAGTAGTCAGAGTTACTGATGTAACACAGTGTTCAGTCCTACGTAAATAACCTTAGTTGCCCAATGCCCAACCGCCTATTGGCTTTTTTTCTTTTTTTTTAGATGCAACCTGTTAAGGTAATTTCCAGGTGTCATCCCCCATGTACATCAATTATAAACTAAGTAATGTGTGCATTCTAAACAGTTATCAATAGTCAGAAAGCAGACCCTACCATTCTAAACTGAAGTTGTACCAGGAATCAGATTGTACTTCTTGTGACAATAGTTAGGACAGTTAACAGACAAGATGAAATGGAGGATTTGGTGTCAAAGCAATAATCAAAAAGGCTTATTTAGCTAGATTAGAGCCCATAGGGAACCTAAACATTGTAAAGGAAATCTTTAAACTTAGTCTCATAAATGAAGCATCATCTTCAGGCGGCACCTCTAATCTACAAACCCACCACGAAAAAGAGAAGTGAAAAAATGTTCACTGTTTTGTTAGTTTGACCTAACATGCCAGATATACAGCCATGTGCATTAACCATGCGTGTGGGGTTTTGGGAAAACTACCCATGGCATCCCTAGAACTGTGTGAGCAAAAGCTAGCTTGTTTTTCTAAATGCACAGGTTAGCACCACATACTTGCACACACACACACACACACACACACACACACACACACACACACACACACACACACACACACACACACACACACACACACACACACACACACACACACACACACACACACACACACACACACACACACACACACACACACACACACACACACACACACACACACACACACACACACAATATTCCAGTCGCACCATGGAATGCCATTTCAGAACTGAGGGTGTGGTGGTTACAGCGTCCATTGTCCAATCAACACCAAGCTTTGATAAGAGCCAGAAGCCGAGGCTGAAATGTGGATGTGTGGGTCCACTCTACACACAGAAACACACTCACTCATGCAGCTTGCACACACACACACACAAACGCACATACACACACAGTGGCAGGAACTCATTGTTGTGCGCTCCGTGGTAGGTTGGCACGCTGAGGGGAAATGGGAGCTGTGAAAACTCCACTGGAGGGATGCTGCTGGCACACTAAAGGTGTGTGCGAGTGTGTGTTGGAGGGGAGGTGGAGGTCAGTGATAGAGTGGGGAAGAGAGGTCGGGAGGAGGCAAGTGAGGAGGAGATGAGGCAGAAAATAAAGGTGGGAGGGAGTAAACACTAAGGTGAAGAAAGGAAGGTAGAGGAATGGGAAGATAGAGCAGGAGGTGTTGGAAAGAGAAACATGGCAGGGGGTAAAGATGAAGAGTCAGGGATGGAAATAATAAGAAAGACCTCAGCCTCGTGCCAGGCGAGGTTTGAGAAAGTAGAGAAGGTGTTGCTAGTAAAAAACTTGCCAAAAACGTTGTCAAAGTGCCGTTGGCGAGGGAAAAGAAAAATAGGCAGTTAAAATCAAAATTAGTTTATGTAAAGTTGGCTCAAGCAGCTTGCCGTTTCCAGCAGTGAACTCATTCAACTGCAACACACACATCAACACACACATACTCAGTCGGACGTACAGAACACGTATATACAGTACAGATGTGATCATAAGCTACACACATATTCAACGGTTTTAAAAGGCAAACTCATAGGTATAGATATATCCACACACACACAAACAATTTAACAGGAAAAAATCCTGATTGCAGCTCAACCAATTGAAATGAAGGCCCCCTCTAGAGTTTACAGCCTTCAATTTGCCCCACATTTCACAGCAGTTGGGGCCACAGTTTGGAATTTGCAGCTCTAAAAATCAACACTCCAGGGTGTGTGTGAGTGTGTGTCTGTGTGTTTGTGTGTATGCGGTCCCTGTTGGGCAGGTGTGAATTGGACCCCGGAGAGAAAAGCCGTCCCTTTTTTCCAATTCATTTTATCCAGCCTCGTTAAGCCTGTTAAGCCTCCCCCCAAAACCCTCCACTCAAATTAGATGCAAATGAGGTCTCAAGTGGCTTCCCAAGGAGGACATTACGGAATTGACTGGCCTGAGGTCATCTGTGAGGCAGCCTGTGAGTGCGTGTGTGTGTGTACGTGTGTGTACGTGTGTGTGTGTGTGTGTGTGTGTGTGTGTGTGTGTGTGTGTGTTCAGTGAACAGTTGAGGCCATCAATGTTTTTCTCCTCGTTAACCTTTCGAAATGCTCTGTTTACCATAGTGAAGAAAACCGGCTTTTAAACAGATTCATTCATGCAGTTATGACAGGTTGACTCTGGCTCTGACTGTTGCTCTAACAATTCACTTCTGGAGTTGCTCGATTTGAGTATGTAGGAACTACCTCTACAGTTAAAAATGACCACACCTTCTTTAAACTTCACAAGGCCAACATTTTCAATATTTACTTCCTAGGCTTTCAACATCCTCAGAACATCTTTACGTTGTTTCACCATGAGGCCGTGTACTAAACGTTTTAGTTGTGCCCTAGTTCCCTCCATCTGTCATGTTCTTCTTCTTCACTGACAGGGATTTTCTACATTTGTTTTCAGTAACCTCCACAGACTATGAATTTGTTTTATTCAGTACATGTGGCCTGACAGAAAGCGATAAAGCGAGCAGTGGAGTAGTAGCTCAAAAAGATTTTCCACTCAAGATAAGGCGGGAGTCATGTCTCTACTCAAACGCCACGTCTTGTGGTCTTGTTGCATAGTATCCTACTGTGGTGAGACTACTGTTGGTGGAGAAAACTGTATCTGTACATGTCTTTGGATTTCTCCTTGTGTAACTATTTAAACATTTCTGAAAAACGGTGCTTCTATAAAGAAATATGTTACCATTTAAATGTGTGAATCAAGAAATACTTCAGCATGAGAAACAACATAATAGGAAAATAAATTCAAGGTCCATCTCCATCAGAAATTCTAAAAGGGTTTAATGTATTACTACTTTCACAAGCTACAATCACATCATGTCATGTCCTGTTTTCAACTCATGATAAACCTCCACAAACAGTTGCATAGCATTACATTTATAACTTATAAGTGATTACAAAATGATGAGTTAATGAATATTTTCAGTGTGTAGCTCCAATGCATTGCTTTCAATCTGTTTTTCTCCTTGCGGCTACTAATTAACTGCTTAAAATATGTGAAAACGAGAAACAGGATCTTAAAACTATTAATCATGTGGATATTAAGTATTTCTCAACTACTGGATGGGAAATATTAAGGAGATGTTAAATCATTTGGGAAACTTTACTTCGATGCAAATGAGTATTTTCACTCACAACTTAAACAATCTGGCATTTTTGTTACTAGAATGTTTTTCCTGCACGGACCTCATCCCAGTTGTCAGACTCAAATCCCTGCTCAAGGAAATAACACTCATCTCTCTCTCCTGAAAAGTTTCCCATCTGCCGTAACCTTTAGTACTGGAATCTCATCCATTTTAATATTTCCCATCTCAGACTCCCTAAAATATATCTGCAGGGAGAGAGAGAGAAAGATGAAGGCAGGCAGAGAGGGAGAGAAGGAGGGAGGGAAAGAGCAACTCTGGGCCAGAGTCACAGCTGAAACACTGACCTGGATAAATCAGGGAAATATAAACACATAGTTTCTGGAGTGAAAAGGGAGGGAGGGGGCGCTGCTACCCCAAATATTCCACCCCGGGGACCCCAGCGAGATGCAGGAGACCCCCTTATCCCACCTCCCCATCACAGCCCGCACTAATTATTTATTTTCCTAAGGTGTAAATGTCTTCGGGGGATTGCTGTGTAAAAGCCAACAGGTCCTGGGAGGTCACACGGTCCTGTGGGACGGGAGCGCTATGGGGTACGCTGTTCACACTCACACAATCACACTATCCAGCCAAACATACAGACACAATCATATCAAAACAAAACATGTGCAAAAAACAAAAATGCTCGCACACATGCTAATCATATGTTCATATCAACCCGTACCCCCCACATCCACACACACGCGTCAACAAACAAGGCCCCCCACTTCCCTCTGCAGCCTACTGATTGTGTTTGTTGTCTCAGGGTTAGGTCTGTTGTCGATCCCCCGCGGGGCTTTTGGCTGCTCCGTTATCATGCATAATCGCTTCCATACCTTAGCAGCATATAGGTGTGTGTTTGTGAGTGCATGTGTGTGGCTGCGGGGGTGTATACGTGTCAAGATGTGGCTAGAGGTGGCAGCAGCGGCTGTCAGGGGTCTGTCTCGGCCTCAGGAGTGAATATCAATTGGAACTAACTGTCACCAGGTTTGAAAAGGCGCTGAGAGTAACTCTGTAAGAGTTAAAACATTGTTCACACAGATCACTGCAGATCCAGCCCAACTTGGGGAACCTGTAACTAACTTTGGAAAGTCTCACTGCAACACAGAATATAAAAAGATTTAAGGAGCTCACTGCGTCTTCTCACCTTTCATTCAGACTTCTTTAAAAAGTTAATTACTCGCTCTAAGCGGCTTCAGGACTGTTTTCTTAACAGGCTCCTTTCACTGGGGTCACGGGTGAATTTTAGGGCACCATCTTTTACATGTGTATCCAAAGAGATTGCAGTGTATGCTTTTGACAAGGAGGTATAATTGTAACCTTTCCCAGTGTACTAAACCTTGTTTAGCACGGGGTATATAGGATAAATGCAAGAGTGATTTTTCCAATTCATTAACCTAATCATCTTGCTTGAAAAGAAACCCTCTTTAATTGACTTTATTAACATTTGTAGAAAGATTGAGTCTTTTTTTTCTAATTCAATGTAAACAAATGTTAAAAGTTACTCAGTTGTCAGAGATGTTTTAAGCAACCCAGGTTAAACAGTTAGGACAGGGTCAACTAAATAAACCATTGCTTAATGAAGATTGCTCTGTAAATAAAAGTGAGTGTTTGCCTTATAATGATCACTGACTGGGGGTCAGGGTTGAAATTCATTTTAATTGAGTCACTGCTTAGCCTCATGAACAATGATGGTAAACTTAGTAAAACAGCCTAAATATGTGTTATTCATTCATCAACAGTTCAGCTTTACTGTGAAAGTTTGAAATGTTCTCACTTTTTAAGCTATTTCCATCACTTCTGATAACTCAGTCCAGGAAAAAACTTAAGCGTGGTAAGTTTCACGTGTGTTGTGCGTAACTTCTTCACTTTTGTCTATACAGCAGAGCATAATGAAAGTAAAGCCAAAGAAAAAACGCGCACCTTAGGGCCACGGGGCACAATATGATGACAGACAGACAATAGGATTTGCTTAAACTCTCATTAAATTCCACTTACAGACGCTCGGCATTCCTCGGTATTCCTTTAGGCACAGTCTTCAGACCCAGACCCTGGCAGTCCACATGCGACCCGGAGCAGCTGCACTTGTGTGGGCATCCAGTCACCGAGGCAGCGCACACCAGCAGCGCACAAACCAGAGCCCAAGCCCGGCAGAACGCAGCACGCTTCTCCGGTACGATCGGAGGCATGGTATCCACTCAAATTACTTCCAAACCGAAGTTAATTGAAAATCCACGGGGGGGGGGGGGGGGGGGGGGGGTAGTAGATGCTGTGGAAGTAAGGATCCCGAAAAAGGTCAAGAGAGGCCGTTTGAATGTGTGGTAGAATTAAAAAAAAAAAAAAAAAAGTGATGGGAGCCTAAATCAGAAGTTTAACAAAGTTTCTATCAAGAAAGACGATCAGTCAAAATCTCCATTGAAAAAAATGTAGGAAAATAAAGTTAAGTTTTCTTTTAAAACATCGTACCGCGCGTCACTCAACTCGATGCGTAAAAGTCTCCCCAAGTGCTCCCCATTCACAACCTCTCCGAGAAACAGCCTGACTCCTGAACTTCCCAAGGTAAAAGTGTTCAGCTGGGGTGTAACCTCCTTCCAGAGAACATCCCTCGGCTGCCAGGGAATACAAAGTGAGAGTTGCCGCGGAGTTGTAATCAGTTCCCCAAAAAAAGTTGAGAGAGGAGAGGCGCAACTGACTGGTACGCCTGGAGGTTGTGAGAATGAGCGAGGCACACAGATTTGTACTTTGGTTTCCCCCAAAAATCCTCTCTCTCCCTCCCTCTCTGTGTGTGTCTGTCTCTATGTTGATGTCACCAGAAAAGAGGGCTCTAAAACTTCCTCTCGTCCCTTATCTTCTCCACAGAAACACTCAGCTTTATAAACTCGGATTCTTTCCCACACAGACGAATCCAACTTTAGTCCGTGGCAGCAGGGCACATATTTTAGCTCATTTCCCAGCAACTCGTCCCCTTTTATCATGGCCCATATATCATCTTAACGATTTACTTTGTGATCATATAGTTGGTTTTGAGCCACTTCTTTTTTATGAGCCAACTCTCCAAATAGTCCAATACATCATCCCTGGGGAGTCTATATGCGTCAACTTCATTAATTCATGTTTGTTTGATAGATTAATCCGAGTGGTTTCACTGTCATTAAACTTAATTTATTATCTATTGTGTTGGAAAATACGTTGAAGTCGACCACTGGCTTCAAACAATGTCCAAACTTGGAAATATACTTTTTTGATTTATTAATTAAGAAACAACAAAACTGTAATGTGAATTACATTACTACACATGAATATCAACATGTTTGACATTAACTTTAATTTAAATTTCAAGAATGTTCTTTATTATATATAGCCTAGTTCATTCTCACTATCCTTGGTCACTACACTGACTTTCACACTGCAGCATGAAGTGAGAATGACTTGTCAGTGTGGATCATTATTAAAGTGTGAGTGCCCTTCTGCTGCCCTCTGTTGGCAGAAGGGAACACTCTCATAAACTAATAGTGAAGACTCTTCAATTTGCAGACACAGAGACACAGCATTTCACTTCTGATTAAGTCACTCTACTCTAAATTAATTTAATTTATCTGGGAGATTTTGCTGCAAACGTCAACACATTTTAAAATGATCTCCCTCAGCAGTGTCTCAAATGAACAATGGGAAGTTCATAAATATTGAAATGGATTAAATCAAAACTGAGTAATTCAGAGTCTCATTCTGGCACTCAAGCTAATTAAAACATTTGTTTTCCTGTCAGTTGCAATTCCACCAAATCATAATTTCTCCAAATCTTTTTGAATGACAGCACCACGTATGCTATAAAATGAAATAATCTATCATCCAAATGAAAATGTTAAGATACTGAACTGTCTGCCCTCGGAGTGTTATCTTTGGTTATGTTCACTGCAGAGTAAAAGTACGTGTTTGTTTGGTTGTGTTCGTAGAGCAGTGTCTAATCTAGCCAAATGTGCGTCCAGCATTTGAATATCTGTGTGCGTGTGCGTGTGCGTGTGTGTGTGTGTGTGTGTGTGTTTGTGTGTGTGTCACATGTATAAAGAAAGCTTTAAAAAAAAGGTGTGTGCCATTTCTCAATTTCCTGTCAGATATGCTATCCATCCATATAATACAAGAGACGTAACAATAGCAAATAACTCATGTCCATCATCTTACCTGAGAGTGAAATTACAAATCCCAGGAGAACACATCTGAGCCTATACAACAGAACACAAATAATGTCCTTGTTGAAACATCTGGTGTTTCTTTGTCTCTACAAAATAAAAAAGGATGGACACAGCTATATATTGTATGTAAGAAAAAGATAAAAAGGGGAGGAAAACAAAGAATGAGAAGACACTAAACGAGACAGAGCCACACATAAAGAGACCGATCTGATTTTCAGCACTGTAAAGACAACTTGATACCGCTTTTCTAATTTGCAGTGGTTCAGCGTTTTCACTAATGTCTATTGGTAAAACATAAATTGATATTGCTACATTTTCCTCACTCTTAAGGTCATTTAACCAGAAAATCAGTGTCCCAGAAACATGTGTGCATCGGTAACTCTATGCAACACAAAGACCGTTGATGAAGAACAACTGGATACTTCCTCTGGCTGAGCCTCCTAACTTCCTGTTGACTCCTATTGCATATAAATGGGACACAATTTGTATGTTTTCACTAGGGGAGTCTGTCAATAAACTGTCAGTCATTTTGACAAAAACAAGCACATGTCGGTTTTGTTGATGTATGCGGGTTTCCCAGAGTGGGATGACTCATATAGGGAGGTCTAATCCGAATATCTGTACAAAAATATTTTCTATCCGTGTCATTTTTCTATATTAGTGTCATTTCAAATGCAGCGAACAAGGTTTGCAAGACGCCTAAAATATAGAAAATGAAATGGTGACTAACTTTCTTTCCATGAGTTTGAGAGACAAAGAATTGGAAATGGTCAATTTGGAAGAGTCCTGTCTCTGAAAGCAATGAGAGTTTGATGAAAAGAATTGCACTATACCACAAAACAACACATTGAAACACTCAAAATGAAGGAGTGATCATCCTTTTTCCCTAACACAAACCACTGCTTCTGAGTGTCTGAAACCGCGCTCTGACGGCTTTGTTTGGGCTCATCGGGATGAGATGCATGTCTTTTTTTTAGGTTAAGAGTTTGAACATTTGCTTCCGACCTTTGATTCATGATCGCTTCCTAAAGATTATTCCCCGGTTGTCTCAACTGAATGTATTGTATTGAATTGAGCAGACAAACCACAAGCGTGCTTTACAAAACAAGACATTTAGCAGTTGTGTGTGGACAGAGTTGGCTAATGCTGAACTTCTCACACCACATAACTCCTGCCCATGTTTCCATCTCTCTTTTGCCCTCCTTTTGGGTGCATTTCCTGGCCCTCCGTCTTATTCTCTCCGCTCAAACTTCCTCTCTATCTCTTCCTGTCATGTTGCCTCATCGTCACAGTCTCCTTTTATTTCTCTCTTCCTTCCTATTATCCCTTCATCTCTC
This sequence comes from Trematomus bernacchii, assembly GCF_902827165.1. NCBI lineage: Eukaryota > Metazoa > Chordata > Actinopteri > Perciformes > Nototheniidae > Trematomus > Trematomus bernacchii. The sequence continues at coordinate 540,907 of NW_022987429.1, forward strand.
TCTCCTTCTCTTGTCCCAGTCACTGTGTTTTTATGAGCTGCTACTAATTAGCATCTTGCAGGACACGGATTGCGACTGGAGTAACAGCTTCATGCTTCACCACACACACACACACACACACACACACACACACACACACACACACACACACACACACACACACACACACACACACACACACACACACACACACACACACACACACACACACACACACACACACACACACACACACACACACACACACACACACACACACACACACACACACACACACACACACACACACACACACACACACACACACACACACACACACACACACACACACACACACACTGAATAAACAAGGCACGCATTAATATCATGCTGTCACACATCATTTCCTCTCTGTTGACCAAGTGTCTGTCTCTCTTTGCATGAGACCAAGATGTATTCCAGCCCTGCCAATGCAGGATGTCGAACCATTCAAAGAGGATTTGATTTCAAATTCTACATTTCCATTTAAACTACAATTGCTGTAACTGGCTTTATTTAGAAAGTCATACAAGATGGTGACATTTTCCTAACCTTCAACCTGCCAAATCAGATTTAGCTTGAGCTACTCTCCGGTAACACTTACATCCAAATGAAGAAATCATTCTTAATCAAATGTAAAGACAATCAGCTAAATTAGTGCTACATCCATTACCATAATACAAATACTAGAAGTTACAAGATAAACAGCTGGTGGGGCTAATTATCTTGCCGGGTGCCACTATTGAAGAAAAAGAAAAGTGTTTAAATGTAGAAAGGAATGCAGAAAATGTGATGGTAGTCTAACATTTCTAGATCTTCCTCATCCCTCCACATATATTTGATGTTCTCAACCAGATGCTTATTTTAGTCTCTTAAGTTAAGAAGGAGTTTAAGTAGTAATTTAAGACACATGCTTGATGTTTACCTTGATGAAAAGCCTGTTTCAATTGCACTTGCCAAATTCTTTACCTCAGCCAAACGTAAAAATGTGTTTTGTGCAACGTTTTTTTTTGTCTCCATTTGACTGTTTCTATGTGCAAATGCGCATGAAAACAGCTGAATTGAAACCATACATATCATCCTATTGTCACTATAGACATTGAAAATAGTAGGCGGTAAGGCTTTGTGTGTAAAATGCAACCACCTTACAGTCACGTTGTTTCGCAGACCCTCATAGCTCCTTCTCCCCTCACATAGTATTTCCTCTCTGCTCTTCTCTCTTTCTTCACCTCCTCCACTTCAATTCTCCTCCTCCTCCCCAACAATAGACAGATTAGAGAATAATTGGTGGAAAGTTTGGTCTTCTCATCATACTGGGCCTCATACATTACAATGGTTTGATATCTAATGGCTCATTAATGTTTCATGCTCCGCAGCTGTGTGCGTATGCTGGCAACTATTCCTGTGTGTGTTCTTGAGGCTTTGTACTGGCATTAGTGTAGGTGTCTGTTCCCCTAATTTTCTATTTTTTCCATGTCAGTGATAAAGTATGTCCTCATATGTGTGTGTGGTTTAATGGATCCTTTAGCCAGACAGATTTTTGGCTTAGCTGTGCTGCGGCCCCTGCAAAGCTATTATCTCCCCATACACTATGTACACACTTCCTCTGTGTGTGTGTGTGTGTGTGTGTGTGTGTGTGTGTGTGTGTGTGTGTGTGTGTGTGTGTGTGTGTGTGTGTGTGTGTGTGTGTGTGTGAGAGAGACAGAGACAGAGTGAGAAAGGAGAAAGCCAACTTTTAAAGGGGGCTATCATAACATCCTAATGTCGCTTTGAACACACACAGTCACACACACATAATCATGCTCATGTGTAATGACAACGGACCACATTTAAAGTCGATTTTAGGGGAAAACCCCTGACCAGTAGATCCCTTTTTTATCCTCCTGATTCAACTACGCAAACTTTAGTTCTTACTTAAGCTCTTACTCTGGACCACGAGTCCATCAACTCTTGGCCAAATGTAGAATATATTGAGGTTGAACTTGTCTAATGGTAGATCTGAAATAGCCATAAAATCAGTGTCAGCCAAACCTCCTTAGTGATGAACCTTTTGAGGTCTTAAGATCACCTTAAAAAACAAAAGCGTGTTAAAGTCTTGAACGTATTGTCTACGGTGATTGTAATGTTATGTAAAATGTTTCCTTGTATCGTGTCTTAATAACTGTCTTTGTGGATGTTGCGAATGGAGCTGCTGTGATGCTAGAAACATTTCAGACTTGATTTGACAAAGTATTATTATTATCGGATAGTATCATATCATGTCACGCATGCTGTAACACAGGACCTGTTTGTCTAAGGATACATGCACATGAATACGTTTTCATTTTAAAACCCATAACTATTGTCATTGTGTGCTTACGGCTAGCTGCAGCCATATCCAGTTTTTTGTAACCACGAACACGAGGCATTTCATATTCTTTTTAACTCCTTCTAAGAGTTTAACTCTAGCCAGGCCGAAACAGAGACTTCTGAAAATGATGATGTAGACTCTGCTTCTTTGTTGTGTCTTTTCAAACACTATAACCTTGTTTAATTCATCCTGCACCTGTTAAATCAGGAAGAAAACAAACATCAGCCTTGACTACCAGTGGTTAATTCAACACGGATATCAAATTGCTAGCGTTGCTACACCTATATGCTCTCACCGGTTGTGCTGTTAAATGCATGTGCATGATACATTAGCAGTTGCTATTACCAGCTATATATATAGAACATTTCAAGGTTTACCTCTTTGAGTACGGTGATGGAAACACAAACTCAATTGTATCCTCTATAGTGGTTATTTTTGCACTCCAATTGTGAAATAAACAATTAAACTGTAAACAAACAAATTATAGATGCTGCTAGGGCTGTGCGATTATGGCAAAAATCATAATCACGATTATTTTGGTCAATAATTGATATCACGATTATTAAATACGATTATTCATTGACTTTGAAAAAATCCATTTATTGAACTTTAAAACAAATACAAATAATAATTTGAACAGTATCTTTTTAACTGTTGATTACCCTGAACGTATAATTCAACTGCAAAACCAATACAAAAATAAATAAAATAAATGATACATTTAAATAAATATCAAAATAATAAATACCAATAAACAAGATCAACAAATATTTTGGAGCGCACTTCAACAAGCTACTAAACATATGTAAATATGATAAATACAAATAAATGAGACTAAAATAAATTAGATCAAATATGTTGCAGTGCACTGTCACAACCAAGCAAAGCAAAATAATCGTTTTTTTCGATTATGTTGTTTTCGTAATTGTGGCAGGCCAAAATCGTAATTGCGATTAAAATACAATTAATTGCACAGCCCTAGATGCTGCTCTCCAGCACTACTTGTTGACCAAAGTTCGTGCCGCAAAACTTGAGTTGTAACTGTTCATTTTTGAAAGTCGGACCACTAACTTGTCTAATCTCTGTTTTAATGTGAGGGTTGGAAAGACAGAGGTGCAGTATATCTCTAGTATCGAACAAGAGCTTTTAATATAAAAAGTACAATAAAACTCCATTGTATTCTGTAGCCTGGCTGAACAACCAATCGGTGAGTTGACAATTTGCTTTCCTGTTCCGCCATGCAGGATATCATTTCTGAAATGGCGCTAGTGTGTACAAAGAGCATTTTCAAAAATGCATTAATGTAGAAGTGTAGTCATAATGTTAAGAGTAAAGCTCACCAGACCAACGTTAGTCCTGCAGTAAATTAAACCCTCTTATCCTACCAGACCAATTTAATTTAGTAGTAGCTGTAATTATTTTTACTAAATGGGCTCTTTACATTATGATGACGGGTCAGAAAAGTCCTCAGGTCTCTAATAAAGCCATTTCCCTTGAAAGTCTAAAACTGAGAGTAAGATAAAACACAGCGTTTTCCCCAGCATAGTAAGAAAAGTACACACAAACACACACACTTCAGTCTGTGAATGGGCAGTTAAATAATGCCACATGTTGCTCCAGTGCCTTTGTTTCATTGCAAGGATTTTTTTCATCTTGCTGCTTCCCATGTTGTGTTTGATTGATGGTGTAATTTACTAGAATATCACACACACACACACACACACACACACACACACACACACACACACACACACACACACACACACACACACACACACACACACACACACACACACACACACACACACACACACACACACACACACACACACACACACACACACACACACACACACACACACACACACACACACACACACCAAACCAACTTCCTTGTAGTGCAAGAAGGCTGATTTCGCACAGGCCGATCCAAATAGCTGCAGACAGCCTCAGTTAGTGATACTCTTATAGTGTGTTTCAGAAATACTGAAAGAAAACCTACTGAAATATTATTTTACTGTGCGATATGAGTTACAATGATGCATGCTGAAAATCATTTCTTACTGGGTTACTCTGCTGTGGACAGTTTCTTCTATTCTCTCAATCTTAAAATGTAATTATGGTAAGGTAAGTAAAGGAAATTCCAATCACCTATTGTATTAGGGCAGGGATGGGCAAATGGCGGCCCGGGATTAATTTATAAACAACGTAATTAATTAATTTTTTTTTTTTACATTTTTTACTTGTAGTACTGATACCGTCCACTAGACTTCTAGTTACGTCGCGAGCTTTGTACATGATTTCGTTCGGCAGCCAAATACCGCAAAATAATCTGTGACGCGTTTGTGTGTATTGTGTTTGTTTCCCGGGGAAACACTCACAAGAAACACCGGCTGTTGTTATGCCTGCTGTGACGTTAAGTTGCCGCTTGTAATTATGCCTTTACAAGCTTAAAAGTTGTATTTATCATCTGAATTTGGCGAAACAAGTTTAATATTCTAAAAACCAAGACTTTGTTTATTTGAAATCAGATGAAAACAAACCGTCACGGACCCTGCCGTGTAATCTACAGTATGATTACTATACACTTTTCATTCATAATTTCAGCGGGAGGGAGGGGGAGCGGCGCTGAGGAACAGCAGAGTGTCTTAGCTAGGTTCAAGTTAGACAACTACAATTACATACAATACATGCAATTTGTGTGTGTGTGTTCCAAGTGAATCTGCGGCCCCCTGGTGGCCAGTACATACATTATGTGGCCCCCACCACCACCCAAGTTGCCCATCCCTGTATTAGGGTGGTGGCAAGAGTCCGAGCTCTGAATATCTAAAAGAAATGTGTGATTTGGGTGAACTGACCCTTTAACAGCTCTTTGTCCATCTCCTCAAACACACAGCTTTAAAAACCTGGAAACAATTCGAAAAGCTACGCAGTGCAGTACTTGCAAAGCAATTTGTTACTTGCTGCAGGTCATATATAAATGATATACAGTACGCATTGTGTATTAATGCTGGACAGCCGTGTGCTGTGTGATTTAGGGTTCAGTAATAATTACTCATTAAACTCTAACCTCTGTGATTAAACTCCTGATTGAGCTGCAGCACATCTGCACAGCTGACCTATGGGTGTGTGTGTGTGTGTGTGTGTGTGTGTGTGTGTGTGCGTGCGTGCGTGCGTGCGTGCGTGCGTGCGTGTGTGAGAACAGAGTGTGTTTCCAGGCTTGTGTTGTACATAGCTCTGAGCTATGTATTGACAGACATAACAGCATTTATCTGCAGACAGTGAGACAGGAAGCAGGTCTCTGTGAGCGTGTGTGTGAATATTAACTAATTGTAGTTTCAAACAGATAGGATTTGGCAGATGGGGAATCTCTAACAACCAATCCATTCTAACGACAATAATCTGTTTTAAGAAGCGTTTTTTAATATCCATCTCTTGTGTATATACTTTATTTTTAATAAAGAGGACAAATCTTACACGTTACATACCATCATGCCCGGATGCAGCACAACAAAAACAAAAATGCTTGAAATGATCATGTTATTAATAAAATGGGATTAGTTACTTATCATTAATGGAGGAAAGAGAAAGAAAAAGAAAGAGGATAGTCTTACATTTTCTGACATCATTGTTGGCATAAAAAGTTCAACATAAAAGTTATATTTTGTTCTTTCTCTGCCAGTTGTGTTAATGATATGCTGCACTAATGTAGCATCTTAAAATGTAGTTTCAGGCGTATAGCCTGAGGGAGATAAAAGAGAGACAGACAGACTAAGAGAAGAGAGATATTTAAAAGTGTGTTCTCCATGGCAGAAAGCCAAGGCAAATATTTCTGTTAACACTGACAGTGGTAGCCCCAATCGCTAGAAAAACGTGATACAGACACACACAGAAGGTTCCAGATAACTGCATTTACGTCTTTTGTCAGACAGGAAAGAAAACACTGTTAAGTAGACAAAGCGGTGTCTGGCCAAAATGATGAGAAAAACAAGGAAAACATTGAAGATAAACTCCTTTTCACTCTTCCTTTTGTCGCCTTCATTGAATGTGCTCTAATTAAATCTCAGATAAAGATGAAATTATAGTTATAGAAAATGTGACGATGACTAAAAAAAAGCATATCATCAAAGGTCTAATGGAACTGTTACAACAATTGATGTATGTCTTAAATAACTATGTATATTACATTCATTATCATTGTCCACTGCCCTCAATTAACCTAACGTAGTTTAATTAGAAGAGAGTCCATTTGTCTTAATCTGTGTCCACGTCTGTTCATTGAAAGTGAAGGTTAATTATCTAGATTTGTAGACCACATTGGGACGAGGTAAAGGTTGTTGGACACTAGAATCAGTAAAGTTTAGTGGTGCACAATAAATCCTTTTATGAAAATCTCAATATGAACGAGCAAAATCCAAATGTATGATGATGATAGTGATAAATAGAAATAAAATCAATAAGGAATTATGTTGACCATTCTCTCCAATATCATGAATCATATCACAATTGCAATATCATTCAAAATAATAGTATTTAAATATATTTCCTAAATTGTTCAGCCTGTTGGTGTGTGCGTGTGCGTGTGCGTGTGCGTGTGTGTGTGTGTGTGTGTGTGTGTGTGTGTGTATGTTTGTGTGTGTTCTCAGTGCAAAGGTTAACCTCTTCCTTTTCCTCCCTAACAAGCAAAGGTCAAAGGTGGTGATACAAATGAAGGGAGAGGAGGAAAGAGGGATGAAAGGATAAATTGTGAAAGGAGGCAGGGAAGGAGACTGATTGGGAGCCAGATGTCTAATAAGGTCTATAAATAACCAGGTGACGGCTGACAGAGAACCACTTCGTCCAATACAAAGTCTCAACACCGACTTTCAAAACTTTTGTCTTCTGTCTTCAGTTTATTTCTGTTGTATGAGTCCGATGTTACACATGGAGCTTCTAGTGTATTTCCTGTCTCTGGTCATGTGGCAGCCAGAATCAATGTCTCAGCAAAAAGCTCCCCCTACTGATATTGAGAAGTCTCCATTAGTGAGTAGAAGTGCCAACATTCCAGATTAATAGACATTTTTTTATTTTTTTATTTAACCAGATAAAAAGCATTGAGATAAAATCTTATTTACAATGCTGATCTGGCCAAGAAGGCAGCAACGTTACACATTATTACACATAACACAGACATATAAAATACAGAGAACACAACTAAGTAAACATAAAGACGAAAAGCAGTCACTACATTGTGCACATTAGGGACAGTAAGAAAGGTACACTACTTATTACTGCAAGAGCAGCTGGTGGTAAGGACCTCAGACAACTTCAATTTAAAACATGCTATAGGGACAAGTGCCCTCAGTTTGAGGCTTGATTGAAGGTCATTCCAAGACCAAGGACCATAATGAAAAAGACTCCTTTTTCCAGCCTCAGTCCGCACGGCAGGAACCTCGAACCGTATCCAGGCACTGGATCTGAGGTTGTAAGAGTCACAAGTGCACACATGTGCAAATCTGGCACATATATACAGTGGAAGCTTACCTAAAATGGCTTTATACATTAATAAAAACTAATGCTGCATCCTACGCATACTAAGTGAGGACCATCCAGTTAGGCTATACAGTTTGCAATGATGAGTCCTATAGGGTGCATTTGATATATATCGCAGTGCAGCATGGTAGAGAGGGTGAAGTTTGGCCAAAACAGTGGTACAGGCAAATCTATAGATTGTATCACCGTAGTCAAGCTGCGACAGGAATAAGCCAGAGACCAACCTTTTACGGGAAGAAGTTGAAAAACAACATTTAAGTCTGTAAAGGAAGCCAAGAGTGAATTTCAATGTCTTAGTTAGAACTTCAATGTGGTGTTTAAAGTTTAGATTTCTGTCCAACCAAAAGCCCAGATATTTGTATGTATCGACATGCTCAACGGAGACGCCATCAAGGGTGTCAATAGAGAGGCAAGAGGACGCTGACTTGGGAGCAGTGTTTCCGCCAGGGGGGCGTCTTGCCGTCATTTGACGGCCATATTCAGCTCGGAACGCCCTGAACTCGAGCCGAGGGCGTCCAAAAAAAAAGTTTTTATCGCTTGAAATGACGAAAAGGAAAAAGGACAAGGACATCCCTCTGTTGGAGGGGCAAAGGAGCCTGGTGGGATTATTTTCGGAGTATTGAAGATCGTTTCCCCGACATCGGCCTCTTTTCAGCTTTTCGTATCTTGGACCCACGGTGCCAACACGGAACGTGCGCGATTTGGACGCGATGAGCGGTGGAGCACGCGCGCTCGCAGCGGCGAAACTGAGGCTCCGTGGTAAACTGTGGTATAAAGAGCCGGCTCTTCTTCTTAGTGAGACGAGCCAAATGATCCAGCTCGCTAAAAAGAGCCGTAATAACCATCACTAACGTAAAGAGATATTATCTATAAGGGACGGCTCAATTCAAAATTCAAGTCACCTGACACAACGTAACGTGACGTCACAGCCCCCTCCCCGCCCCCCTCGGGGTGGACGCCCTCTCAGCCCTGGTCTGGCGGAAACACTGCTTGGAAGCAAAAAGCATTGCTTTGGTTTTCTTACTGTTCAATAGCAGTTTCGAATCAAGAAGCGCATGCTGCAGCGTGATACAATCAAATGTTCAATCAAATATTGTTTACAATTAATAAAAAGAGCAAGGGCCCCAAAATAGAGCCCTGTGGAACTCCCTTTTCCAAGGTGTCAGGGTCAGAGACAGTAATACCCAACCTGACGCATTGAGTACGGTCGGTTAGATAACTCTGAAACCAGCAAATGGCGTTATGACCGAAACGAGACACCAACATAACATTAGACAGAATGTGGTGATCTACAGTGTCAAATGATTTGGCTAAGTCAATAAACAATGCAACACAAAAATATTTTTTATCCAAAGCAGCCTTGATATCGTCTAAGACTTTCAGACTGGCAGTCACAGTACTGTGCTTTGATCTGAATCCAGATTGCATAGGGTTAAGGATGTTGTGTGAATTTAAAAATGTTTTAGCTGAGTAGAAACAAGGGACTCAAGAATCTTTGATAACACAGAAAGATTTGAGATAGGACGATAGTTATTCAACTCAGTGGGATCACCAGCTTTCAAGAGGGGCGATACAAGAGCTTGCTTCCACACAGCTGGCAGTGTGTGAGTGGACAGGGAGAGATTACAAATATCAGTAACTGGTTGTGCTATAATCTGAGCTGCAATTTAAAAAAAGAAAGGGTCGAGGCCGTCAGGCCCGGCAGACTTTTTAGGGTAAATTGAGTGCAAACCCTGTAAGACTTCAGAGACCGAGAAAGAAGCTAAATCAAAAACAGGGGAGTTGATCTCTCTAGGGCTGCGAGTACGACCATGTAGAGAGTCATGACTTTGCTCATCAAAAATGTGACCAGCCTTTTTGAAGTGAGCATTAAAGGCATTAGACATATCATTTGTATCTGAAATAAAAGAATCACTGACCTTCAGTGTTTGTGGCAAACTAGAAACCTTCTTGTTCTGAAGTGATTTAATTGTTTTCCAGAACTTAGAATGGTCATTAAAACAATCAGTGGTTAAACTCAGATAGTAATCAGCTTTAGCTTTTTTAATAAGGGCTGAACATTTATTTCTGAGGACACAGAAAAAGGGGATCTGATTTAATAGTCAGTTTGTGCTTAATTGTACCAAAATAAACTTCACCAGGTCTAGGGACCGAAGCGTGTCACTAATAAATATCATGCAAAAAAACAACACCTAACCCCCAATATTTTACTCGAAACATGTCACAAGTACATTTTTTAATTTTCCAATGTGAACATTTTGAAGACACTTTGACATTCATTTAAAAATACTGCTGACGTTGTTGCACTTTTTCTGCGCATGTGTGTGTTTATGTATATACGCTGTACTTTAAAAAATATTACTAAAATACATGTTTTTTAATGTATTAAAGGTAGGATAGGTGAGAAAATCTGCCACTTCCTTATAGAGCCCCTCCTCCAACACACAAGAACGCACACATGACCAATGAGGGCACGAGATAAGTTTGTGCACAGAAGGCTGACAGGCAGGTAGGCCATCCAGTTATTTTAGCCGGTCCGGCTAAAATGATTGGTCGTGCTTTTTACAGTACTACGGCTTCCACAGATGACATTTTTTAATGGATTTTTTGTCAAAGCACTTAAGATATTCATTGCTATCGGGATGTTAAGAGCATTCCATGAAATATAACAAAAAGTGTATCTCGAGCCGGTTTCTCAAACTTACCTACCCTACCTTTAAGCAAGTAAATATAGCTAAAACATCTACAATACTTTTTTTGTTTATAAGTATTTGATAGTTGGACATTGAAATAATTATAATTTCCTTCTAGTTGTAACAGTCTTCGCTTTGACAGCATTTACAAAAATTGGGAAAACTGAGACTTTATATCTTAATATTTGGAAAATAAAACATATTTGTTTTAAGAAAATTCTAAAAGCTGGATTTAATAACTGACTTTCCTGGAGAAGTTAACACATTCAAAGTGGGAAATCTGTAAAGACATATCTGGCTTTGTATCCCTCTGTCCTGTTTCTAAACTTCCTGTCTCTTTCTCCACTTTCTCCCATCTGTCTCCCTCCATCCCTCCAGCACTTTCCTTTCTGTCTGTCTGTCTACATTCTTCTTTATCAGATTGCCGAGGTCTTATCGGTGTGGAGGTGCTGAGTACTGAGCAGCTCCACCGTAACAACAACACATTCCTGCCCGCTATGTGTGTGTGTGTCAGTGTGTGTGTGTGTGTGTGTGTGTGTGTGTGTGTGTGTGTGTGTGTTTTGGTTAAAGATATGAACGTAGAGTTAACGGATGCGTTTTAGTCAGTGTGTCGCGGGGAAAGAGAAAGACAGGGTCTGTTTTTGCGAGGTGCGGGTGTGTGCTTTTACAGATATGAAAGTGATGCAAAAAATAAACCGTGTGTGTGTTGTGTGTGTGATGTGCATCTGTGTTAGTGTGTGCGTGCATGAGTGTGAGGACACATTCATCTTTGCCACCTCCAAACCAGGGTTACTTTACTCCGAAGGCCAATCAAAACAGATGTAAATCGCAGCCGGATATAAAGCTATGCCAAATGAAAGGACTGTGTGTGTGTGTGTGTGTGTGTGTGTGTGTGTGTGTGTGTGTGTGTGTTGTTGTTTTAAGTGAAAGGATATTTCTGTCGTAACTTCATTTAGCAGCAAGAGCTTAAAATAGCTCTTCATATTATGAAAGCCCTGCCAAATCATTTAGTTTGGTATTAATATCAATTTCATAGTTTCAAAAATATCAGATTATTATCATAAGATCTCCATAATTTACAATAACAAAAATAAGGCTCAACTGTTATCATGGAAAAAAACATGCTTACGGGCAAATCCTGTTTCACAATGTACATTTAATTTATTTAAGTTTTGGATCAGTATCAGAATTATATTGGAATAAAGGGAAAATGTTTTGTTGCAGAGAAACCTTTAATAAAATCTGGGCACTGGAAACGCTTTGACACAAATTTGAGCTGACTAGCCCTGTTTAACTGCCAGCATGCATCACTGGCTAATTTACAGCATGTTACCTGATCCACCGAGGGAATTCCATCACAGGTGTGTGTGTGTATGTGTATGTGTATGTGTATGTGTGTGTGTGTGTGTGTGTGTTACAGGATCTATAGTAATGCTATTACCCCATCAGCATCTCATTTCCACCCCCAGTTCTTTGCCTGTGATGCTATCTGCTCCATTTATGAAGATATGATTACTAACATGCAGCTCTTTAACCTGGTGGGACGTGCATGCATGAACGCATGTGTGTGTTTTTCTCTGTCAAGTTTTTGGTATTTCCATGTAAACACCCACAGCTATTGGTGGATTTATTTATAAACAAATGTGGCTTGATTTAAGTCCAATTTTGTGATACTTACATTTTACTTTTGTTTATTTTTCATCTACTTTGTGTTTTTACAAGCTTCCTCTTTAAAGTGGTGATGTATCAAAAATTATAATCAATCAATCAATCAATGTTTATTTATATAGCCCAATATCACAAATGTTACATTTGTCTCAGTGGACTTCACAGTTTGTACAGAATATCAGTATGACAATACGACACCCTCTGTCCTTAGACCCTCACATCGTACAAGGAAAAACTTCCGGAGAAAACCCACAGTTTAAAGGGGAATATTGGGAGAAACCTCAGGGAGAGCAACAGAGGAGGGATCCCTCTCCCAGGACGGACAGACGTGCAATAGATGCCGTGTGTAAATTGAAAAGATAATACATTTGCAACATAGGTAGTCCAAATGTTTGGAAATGCATGTGTCTATAATAAGAAGATGAATCCACGAGGATATCCATCCAGGACTTATGATCCAGGACCACAGCAGCAGGCACAGCCACGACTCAAGATCCAGGGCTCGCAATCCAGGACTCAGGACCACAGCAACACGATCAGCCATGACTCCGGATCCCGGTGTATATAGACACCAAAAAGAAATGTGGGGAAGCTGGGTTATTCGGAACATGAGAGTACACAGGTACAGACAGAGAGAAGGAAGAAGTAAGGTGTCCCCCGACAAACTAAGCCTATAGCAGCAAAACTAGGGGCTGAATCTAATCAGCCCTAACTATAAGCTTTATCAAAAAGGAAGGTCTTAAGCGCACTCTTAAAAACGGATAGGGTGTCTGCCGCCCGAACACAAACTGGAAGCTGATTCCACAAATGTGGAGCTTGATAAGAAAAGGCTCTGGCTCCCATTGTACTTTTAGAGACTCTAGGAACAACCAACAACCCTGCATTCTTGGAACGCAATGCCCTAATATTATTACGTCATTTTTACAAAATGGGACTTGTTGCATTCAATAAACTTTAAATGTTGATCCTTTAAATAGATTTTAGTGATAATACTGTTCTTAGACTTAAGTTATATTTTGAATGCAGGACTTTCACTTGAAAGTATTTTTACAATATAGTATTAATTATTTTATTTTATTTAAAATATCTAAAATACTTCGTCCAACCCTGTTGCGTAATATTTTAATACCACAACAACAATGAAAGAAGTATTAGAATTAGTGGGGATGCCATTTTACTAAAACATATGCAACATGTTGATTGATCGCTACTGAAATTAAACTGATTGCTAAGCACAAGTCAAGCAGAACAAGGAGTACTTAGAAAGAGT
>NW_022987429.1:556937-941937 GCF_902827165.1 Trematomus bernacchii
TCGTACACACACAAGCCAGAGAGACGGATGAAGGGATGGAGGAGAGGATAAGGAGGATCGAGCACAGTTGAGAAAGTAAATTGAGGCAGTGGGTGAGATGGAGTTAGTTCTCATGGCTGGAGATTTAAGGGGTTTTGGAGCAGTCTGAATATATTTGAGGAGCGTGGAAATAGCAGCACTCTGTCCTAGTCATTTGTTATTCTTTTTTCAATGGATTTACCTGCATTCTACAGTGGATATAGACAGGAAATATGGGGGGAAGAGAAAGAGTTCGGCGTGTGCCAAAGGTCAAGCCCAAATAGGGGGAGTGCAGAAACAAAGTGAGCCTCCATTGACATGTAGCTCTTCATGGGAATAAGCATGGAAGACTGACAACATACAGGGTGTTTCTCAATCGCGAGTACGCTTGCTTGGTAGCACATGTCTGCCGAGCATCTTGCTTCAGAAGCGAGGCAAGAATACTTCCTGGCATTCGGAAAACAAAGAGTGGAACAGGCTAGCAAGTGTGCAGGTGTGCGTCATATGAGAGGCCCCCGCTTTACATTTTCCGTCACAGATTTGGGGAAATTGGTCCGTGCGCAAAGCATTGTGGGGATTTTAAGACCACGGAGTCTACTCATGTGCAGCCTCGATATTTCTCCAAACGGAGTACGCCGGGCTCGGTAGATTTCCAAGTATGCTGGAGATGGGAACAGTACTTCGGCGGCACTCGATGACGTAGTATGCTTGAAATAGTGGCTCTGGAGCAGCTTTACTCGCGATTGAGAAACACCCACTGACTTTGTTTTATTTACTTTATTGTAAGTTAATGTCATACTTTGGGGGGAAATACTATAGATGCACAGCTTAAAATGCAGAGGGCACTGTCTTTACTACACACGTTTCAAATGTAACAGCATAAGAAGGTGCTGAAGAAATGATCATTTGGTAACACCAAATTGGGCAAAACATCTCTGCTAATTAGCTTCTTTTATAATTTATCCATTGGATTTTGAGATTTTAAGTAAATCATTTGGCTTGAAAGTGATCAAGGGACCATCAAAATCAGGTTACATTTGGTGGAGCAAAATTGTGACCTAAGAGCAACACTATTGGAAATCTTGTGGTGTATCCAAAGTAAAAAGGGTTAATCATCTAAGGAACTGATTCCAAGCTGTCAATAATAATCACGCAGATAAATATGAAATAGATATTAAACTTTAACATTGCAGAAACATTTACATGAATGTTACTGCTCAGAAATATTGGTTGACCATCAATTAACACCAAAGTTTCACAGTCAACATTTTACCGTATTATCTTTTACAGGTCCATGAGACAATGAAATTAACACCAGAGTCACACACAGTCACACACTTGGATTTTAACCCTTTTAACGAGAGGTCACAGGAAGGAAAGGCTTGTTTTTATTGGGTGGTGTTGATGGTCTGATCCTCTAATCTCATTTCCCAGAAGATGATCAGTTTAATCCCTAAGTGATTCACACAGTACTGGAAAACTCGTATATTTCTGTAAATATTAGCAGGCAACAAAGTCAAAATCTATCTTGTTTATTTTAGTTTACACCTAGATTAGTAATGAATATCTTGTAAGTTAAACAGTTTGGGGTATTTAAATGTCAACACATTTTTTTGGGTTCCGGGAATGAAAATGTTGTTTCCCAATGTGCAAGTTATTAAGAAATAAAGCTGCGTAATAACAGAGTGTATTCTTCTCGTGCCAAACAAGATGAGTGATACCATTAAACATCAATAGAAGTCTGTGAGTCACAGATTCAATTAATGGAAGTGATGAAATGCTTACACATCCCAACTGTTTTCCTGAGGGTTATTGGGATGTTTGTTTTAGAGAAAGAGAGTGAAAGACAGATGGAGAGGAACGAGTGTGAAAGGGGCAGAAAGTACAAATGTTATCCAAAAGTGAGGGGGGAAAAGCTAAATAACGAGCGTTTGACAGAGCAGGAGGAAAAAAAACGTTTGAAAGTGGCTTATTAGATTTCACTGTACTTTGCTTTTAAAAGCCATGAGTTCGGGACAAAATTATATGTTTCAGAGCACTGTTAGCAAAAAATTCTGCCTTGAGAAGCAAAAGCAAAAGACATTTGTCTCAACAGTGAGGCGGCCAGCTATTCATTTTGAGAAGAGACCCATGTAATTTACTGCTTTCCCAAACACAATGTAAACTAAATTACGGGTTGTAATACAATGCATGGCTTACATTGATAACAAGGCCATTCGGGTACAAGGCAAAGAGTCAGAGGGGTTGGCCCATGACCAAGTGCGGGAACACAAGTCATTATCACATATACACACACCCTCACACACACACACACACACACACACAAATCATTGTTGAGTTCAAGATGAGACTGTAAACTTTGCTACGAAAGTCTTTTTGGATTTACTGAAGCGAGCAAAGAGAGCTCAGGTTTGCACTAAACATTTGTGAAATATTTAGTGGAGAAGGGAGAAAAGGTTTACATTGCCTTGCTCGGGCCCTCGATTTCCTTTCCCAGGATATTAATGAGGAAATGACACACACTTGTAAAGAAGGAAAGAAAGGGAAGAAGGAGAAAAAGAGTGAGTGAGGGATGTAGGTTTCAGAGGGAAAAGGGCTGGTGATTAATCCCGCTTTGAGTTGACTCCGCCGGGAATTCCATCAAAAGGACGGAGAAAAGGGTATTTTAATTGCTGCTCCCTCCACGTTTCCCAAAACGCTTACCTTCCACCCCCACCACCGCCCTTCATTCCTTCCCCTTTCCTCCGCCATCCTGAAGAGGGGGGTCGCCCTGGAATCCGACAGGCCTCCCACCGCACACACACACATTGAAACACATTGAAACACACACACACACGCAGAATTACTTTCAGATGTTGGGTGAAAGCAAAGGTAGGTATGCGCTTAAAATGCCACCTCACTCTCTACGGCTGTTGTGTGTAGCCCCTTCTTTTAGTATTTAAACGTGTTTATATTGCTGTCACATGTGTCTGTGTGCTGAAACTCCACCTGTATTCATTTACAGCTTAATGCAGAGTCCTGTTGGAGCTCAAACACCAGTCCTACTCAATGTGTTGATAACCTCACACGTGCACTGACCCTTTTTTAGCTTCCAGATTGGTCTGCATGCATAAAACAGCTTGTGGAGTGTGTTCCTGCCACATCTGCTGGATTAGTTTCATCCTTCTGCTGTCGTGACTCTCGGAGTGGACACTGGGGACCCATGAGAGGTCCTTGAAGTATCCCTGTGGTTCGCCAATAAAAATGAAGAATAGTTTTAATTCTGTATTATTTCACCTTCCAGTTAGCCAAATCAGAGAGTAACGGTGCTGTGCAGCTTGTACAGTAGACCTATCGTGTCCAAAGTGCACTTTCATTGAACATTTACAGACCTCCCTCTCCCCTGGATACTCCATAACTGTTAGACATCCTCCATTTATGATATTCCAAGCATAACAGGAGTTACTTTAAAAAAGGGAAATTCATCATGAAGTTCAGTTTGTTCACCTTGAGGGGTCCTACTCTGGAACCAGTTCTATAATGTCTTTCTGATGCCTCAGCTTTCTGATGTCTGAACAAAAACCATGATAATGTTGAGATCTCTTTGGAGTTATCTCCCCTTGGGCTTGGAAAACTATGCATTTACATTTCTTAACAGAAACATTTAGATGTTTCCCTTAAGATGGGACATATATATGGGAAATATTGGATCCAAGAATTAAAAGCCATACAAAAAGCCATACAAAAAATCTGCATGTCTCTCGCCTCAGTTTTATACATACTGTATTGACCATTCGTATTTAAATGCCACCAATTGAATTACTCAATTTAATGAGAATTCAATACCTAACCACTGAAATGCCCCTTTAAGAAAGATGAAATAGTTTCCATCCAGTCAGTGTTTAAATAGTTGATTGATGCCATCAATCGATAAATGAATGAATCAGCTAAAACATAACCACATTAAAACTGTTTCCCTAAAAACACAATTGAGAATGTAGTTTCGTTGTATGGCAATGTCATTTTATAGGAGACAGCGTTCCTTTACTGGCTGTTTAAACTGGGTTAAAGAAAACCCAGTAGGCTGCTAAAATAATGCAGTTGAGAGCAAATGGCCTGCAGCAGCACCATTATTCTTCATAATATGGAGCATGGAAATAAGCAAGCCGATGTATAAACTGATCCTTGGACATTAATCTTTACATTCCAAGAATGTTTATTTTCATAAAACAACAGTGATTTCTAATGAGCGGCTGTTATCAGATTCAGCATCCTACTCTTGAGCATCTGTATCTGTAAACATGGGATTGAAAGCCGTTAATATCCAACAGTGGGACTGTCTAACTACAACACAGGTGAAACCAATGTACACTAAATTAAGATTGACAATAACTAACCACATACTCCTTCAGTTCGTTTTATTTCAGTGAACCAAACAGTTTCCAAACCCGATTTAGCTTTAAGTCCCCTCATCCCCTTTTTCACCTCAACTTCCCCCTTTACATCAAACAGGATCAAGGTAAAGAGGTTAGGGGAAGGGGGTCTTTAAGTGGAGATAAGATTGGGGGGTTTGATTTCGATCACAGCTAGAGGTCTGACTGTCATGTCATGGATAGACGACTTTAACAAACTTGCCTCAGATGAAACCACCAGGCAGTAGTAATGCACCTCCCCCTGTGGCATCATATGGCCCTGGTTAGAGGTAAAAGCCATTTTAAATGTTTTGTGGAGTTGTCTTTAGATGAATCTTAAAGGGCTGCTGTTGAGGTAAAATAACATGTTACTGCGGTTTGTTTGTGTTTTTCTTTCAAAAATGTCAAAAAAGGTATTGATCATTTGATCGTCAAAGATGATACATGTGCTCGAGATCTTTGAAATCATAGAGATTAAGATAAGATTTTATATTTCAGATATGGAACATTTCCAAATGGTTTCTAGCCACTGACAAGAGCCAAAGAAAATTCAATAAAATATAGTTTCACACCCTTCTCCTTGACTCAACACAACCAACACATGCTCACAGACGTTTTAAAAGTTATATTTCCGTTCTTAAATGCTAAAAATACCTTTTAAAATGCAGCACGTTATTGTTTTGTTATCTGTGCCTTGGGAGGGCGGCCGCAGGATAACATCTTTACTGTTGATGTTTGCAGGAACGGAGTGCAAGTGCAGGCTTTTCCATTTGTCCAAACATAAATCAGAGAAGCAAAGGGGAAAGTAATAGTGTTTATGTGTGTAAAACCCTGCTTACATATAACTCAGCAAGATGGACACTTCTGATAATGTGTGGATTGGTTACTAACCAAGGGGATCTTGTTTTCCCTGAATCCCTCTGCAGACAAATATTTTTCATGCGACACATCAGAACAAATATTTTGCAGTGAAAGGTCTCCTTCAACTACCAATTCTTGCCTTTTCAGCAACATTTGAAGTTACAACAGAGCCAACAAATTCCCGTCATGTCTACATGCATTTAAATACTTAATATTGAGCTTTGATAAAACTCTAATTATTATGTTCAAACCTGAAGCATACTCAGCAAATCATAATAAATAACTTGAGCCTTAAAAAACATATATTCCATTCTTTTTTGTAAGTGAAACATAATCCTCCCCAAATGTGTCCAAAATACTCCCAAAATACTTCTACACTTCTGTTATTGTACTGATTAAACTAAAAGTATAACACAATATTTAGTGAGCTTTAGAGGAATGGGTTTCGCCCTCTTTCCAGTCAATATGCTGAGAGGATGTAACCTTATATTTACTCATCTAGTCAAAATTTAAATAACCAAATGCCTTAAAAAACATATATTCCACCAATATATATAACATTTTAATCAGAAGGTGAAACATATTTATCTCCAAATATTTCCTTATTCAAAGTCTATATGCTAAGCTAAAAGGTAGTAGCCTTATATTTACCCTACATACTAGGGATGCCAGAAACTGACCATGATCAAATTCAAAAATCGGACAGCCCTGGCGAATATTAATCGATTATTCGCCACCTTCGTCATCTTTAGTTGTGTTGTTCTCACTGTTCTGTATATCGCCAATAAATCAATCGCACGTGTGACGGAGAGGGGGGGGTCGGTGTGTAGCCTGCGCTGCTGGCTTCCTCCAAGTTTACAGTAAAACAAACTGGCCATTTACAATTATTAATACTATTACTATTATTAGCATTAGTCTATATTTTGGTTGAAACTAAGCCAGGAAAAAAAAGAAAAACATAAATAATAATAAAAATATATATAAATAAAATCGAATTTAAAAAAAAAATTCGATTATGGAGACTGTAACGAATATTCGAAAAATCGAATAATCGCTGGCATCCCTACTACATACATGGCAACAAAAAGGCATGTCTTGCTTTTCCTGACTGTGTCTCCATGGTACAGGTGAATATATTGATATAAACTAAAGATTCAAGATAAGTTCACAAGGCAACATTTATTTAAAAAGGCTTTCAATAGTGTGGGAAAGATGGAAAACTGTATCCAAACAAAAAACTCATTATGTCCTTGTGTCATGTGTGGATAAAAACCACTGGCTAGGAACATATTATTTTGCTTTGTGTATAATGGAAAGCGCATGTAGAAAACCATGCTGGGAAAAGAAAACGCAATATATATTCTTGCAAATGAACTCCAGAGCAATGCGTGTTATCACTGCGGCTGCATGGGAGTGATAATGGACATTTGTTTTCCCCTGCATGAAAAACAGAGTGAGCCGTGTTTACAGACACCATGTATAGGACACAGAGTGTAAACAGGGAGAGGGCGCAGGAAGAAGCGATGTGGCGGCACATTTAATTAAATACAGCCACGGGAGGTAAACATAAGACATCATGAGACTATGTTGGATGTCATAACATTTCTTTATGATCAAACCTCCAAAGTCCCATTGACAGTGGGATAGTAGGATCCGATGCTTTAACCCTTAGTTAACCAAAACATCTTCATTTTAGAGGGCTCAGAGTTTGAATACGTTTCAATCCTAGTTGTGCTTTAATGTGGAAATAGTGGATTCAAATAAATTCCTCTTAATGTCACACACAGCGCAACACACACTGTGAAATTAAGCATCAGCATCTAACCCATGTATGAGGTGCAGTCGGCCCTATTTCACATGCTCTGGTTCCCAAGCCAAGTTCCTACAGATTGAGCTACTTTTACCATTTTGCGGCTTGTATCGGCATATAACGTGCAGGAACAACAAGTGTTCAAATCTAGATGCACAACAGTTTGACTTTGTTAAGTAATATGCTGTTTCTAAGCCTTGTGTGGCCCCAAAATCTACAATCTGTATGATCAGACGTCATTGAAAGAACAAGTGTCACTGAATGCAACATGCTAAGGGTTTGTTTGTTAAAGTCAGTCCTCTGTGTAAGGTATGTTTCTAGTTAGTAGCCAACAAGAGTGTCAGATCATAATCAACGCGACACCTGCTGGGTTTACCCAGAAGCCCCTGCTCATATGGGCCGCATTACCGGCCTCTCTAATTGGCTGGCTCCCCTGTGAGGGATAAACAACTCTGCTCTGTGATTGGTGGCGCTACAGTTTCCTGGAGTGTGAAACAGCAAATCTGTGAAAAGTGCAGTGTGGTGTGTGTGGGAATTTATTATAATCAAATAAGCTAAAAAAACTGCTCATAATTATATATGTGGTGTTGCTGTTGTTTTTGCAAAGAAAATTGGGAAAAAGGGAGAAAATGGAAATGGATGACATCATGCAGTAATACTTTCTTCATATTTAATAAATGAACTATAGGCCACTTCCTAAGGCTTGTGGGTTCATAAAATGCTAAATGTTGCATGTGCAGAGTTTTACACTCCGGGAGGAGGGCTGCGTTTGGTTCTCTGTAATTAAGCCGCTCTGCCAGCCTCCGTGGATCCCATGATCCTCAGGGAGACATTCTCTTTAACCCTCAAACAATACAAAACCCTTCTGGTACATATTTTACAGCCAAATGGTGTCATACACATGCAACAGCGCCAGAACACATTGTGCAGGAAAAAATAAAAAAATATATATGAATGGTTTATATGCACACACACACACACACACACGTGCACACAAAGTGAAACACACAATAAAAGTCAATAAAAGAGTTTTAGGATGCTCAGGAGAGCAGAGTTTTAAGACTTTCTTCCTGCTTTCACTACTGGATACCCAACACTTAGAGTTTCAATTACTATCATTCAGCAGTGTGTGTGGGTGTGTGTGTGTGTGTGCACTTTTCTGTGTGTGTTCAGCGGTCCTCCATCAGTCCATGTGAGTCAAGCACACAATTAATGACCTCTGTTCTCTGGTAGCCGGCAGCCAACGTGGAATGGTTCGAGTTAAGAGGAGAAATGGCGTGAAAAGAAAGCTAAAAAAAAAGTAAGAAAAGAGAAACGCTAAATGCACTCTGGCTCCACGGACGTCTCCTGTGACAGCTGAGGCTGAAGCTCTTGTAAGCCTCATTTCCACCCGGCTTACTCCCTGAATTTAATGCAACACTTGTGGAATAAAGTGATTTTCTTTTGCCTCACCTACTTTAACTTTGCTTAACATACAGTTATTAACACCAGAGGAAGCACAGAAGCCAATAAGCTTTGTATTAGTGATGCATCAGTCTTGTGTGAAGTAGAGGAGCATTTACATAGTTCATAGTATAATGGTAATAAGAACGTCTTCAGTGGAGTAAGGTAGAAACAGAAAATGTCAGACTAAGTAAAGAACATTTTTTAGGCAGTAAACGAAGGAAAGATTTCTGATGGTGTGATTATCCTGTCAGCCAAGGACCAAGGCAAACTTTCATCCAGAAAAAAGTCATTTGTTTGATTCATTGACCATCAATCAACTTTCTATTCCAAATAAATCTTGTCTTCAGTTGACTCTTTACACACATCCATATTCCTCTGCAAGCTGCCTGCAAAACCATGACCTTGGATGTAGTTTCCTGCAGGCAAAGCACCGTCAGACTCCAACCGCACTCAGTGTACGCCTGCACACTGAGTTAATCACACTTTCTATTAACTTTTATTGGTTACACACATGTAATGATGTATAAGTGAGTAGAATGTACAAAGTTTGGATAGTGTCCATTTTTGGCTGGTCCCAATGTGCTGGAATAAGACATGAATTGAGCTGTACTCTACGTATATCATTATTTTAGAGAGGAAGGTTTACTAATTACTCACTTTTAATTTCTGAGATGAACTTATAATAATAATAATTTCCCGAAAATAAAAGTCTGTATTTTTTTTTTAAAGCTAAAATGTATGAATTCAGAGGTGGAAAAAGTACTCAGATCTTGTACTTAAGTAAAAGTAGAAGTACCAGAGTGTAGGAATACTGTTACAAGTAAAAGTCCTGCAATCAAAAGGTTACTCAAGAAAAGGTCCAAAAGTATTAGCATCGAAATATACTTAAAGTTCCAAAAGTAAAAGTAGTCATTGTGCAGATTGGTCCATTTCAGAATAATATATATATTATATGTTTTGATTATAATTATTGATCATTAAAGTGTAATCAAAGCTGGTAAAGGTGCAGCTAGTTTTAATGACTTTAAGGGTAGCTTGTGAATGTACTCCAGGTGTAACTAAAGTCTGATTTAAAGGAGAGGTGTCATGCTTTTCCGGTTATTACCCGTCCCCTTGTGTGTTATGAAGGTTTTTATGCATGTAAACAGTGTGCAGAGTCAAAACCCTCAAAGTACACCCTGTAGCGAGTAAAACTCTAACACAGAAAATACCTCCCCAAAACGCCTCGTTGGAGATACATCATTGTCCATTTCATTCTTCCATTTCATTCCGGGTACGGCATGATGTCATGCCGTACCCGGAACGAAATGGACCAATCCGTGGAGCCGTTACGTTACGTCCGCGGAGCCGTTACGTTAAGCCCCCGCTGATTGGTCCAAATTGACCAATCCACGGACTTCCTCACACACACATCTGTGTGCAGGGAGCAGGCAGCTCAGCTGATTTCTCCTCCCTGGCTGCAGGCTGATAACAGACAGTTGGGATCGCGGCGAAATTCTCTCTGCAGACCCATTCTCACAGCGTTTATCAACCTTTTTCTTACTCAATATCAAGCCACACTTATTGTTTTTACTTCGGATGTGAGTTTGTGTGTGCTCAGGATGAGTTTGGCTGTGTTTGGCTGTGTATCGCTAACAAGGAAACAACACCTCCACGGAGCTCAGCGCGATTCACAACGTCCCGACCAATCAGAGCACACTGTGCTCACAGGGAGGGTGGGGGCTGGAGCTTTGGGAGCTACAACGAGCCGTTAAAGGCAGAGAGTGAAATTCAGTGAATACACGTAGTTTACAGAGATGCTGTATGCGAAACCAATGTGAGTTTGGAAAAATGCACAATATAAATCTATTTTAGTAGACCTCAACAATGGAATTATGATCAGTGGAAATGGCCATGACACCTCTCCTTTAAGAGTTGAATATGTTTTGCATTATTTATCCAAATCTGTAACTAAAGGTATTAAATAAATGTGGTGGAGTAAAAGTATACGATTTACTTCTGAAATGTAGTGGAATAGAATTACAAAGTAGCATAAAATGGAAATACCGAAGTAAAGTACAAGTATCTAAAAATGTTACTTAATTACAGTACTTGAGTAAATGTACTTAGTTACTTAAAACCACTGTATGTATTGTACTTCTAGCAGTGTAAGCATAGTAAGATATATGAAAAATCCAGTTAAAACAAAGGATTAACCTGTAAACTGTAGAGCCTGATATTAAATATGTGGTTATAAAATCAGACACATAATTGCCCAGGATGTTTTTTTTTGTACTCCAGAAAACCGAGAAGTCAAAAAAGAAAAAAGGGGAAAGTGAAGGGGAGTAAGAACAGAAGGGGAGAACGAGGAAATTAACCATTTTGAGGTCAAAGGAAAGATTAATGAGGAGGCAAGAGCCAAACAGAAACGGGGAGAGGAAGTATAATATGAGTGAGTCTGTAATTATGAAATTAGTCTCAATCATAACACTCCTACATTCACATTCTCCAGGACACGCAAATGTTTAGTCTCTGCAGTTAGAAGGAATCTGAAACAGCAGATTACCAGATGGACCGAGAAACGCACGTTCAATTTTACACCCACATCTCACATATTGTAGGAAAAATTATAAATCTGGTATATCTTGTCCTTATAGACTTTACATTTGTGAAAGGTCACATCCCTGTGTATCCAATCAGGCCTGAGAACACCTGTTCAGTGTTTCTTTTGGCTGTATTTATTTAATTATGTGACCACATCACTATTTCCGGCTCGAGCTTCATTTAGAATGGGTCAGTGCACATTGTGGCTGGATTAAATCAGTACAGAGAAAGTTAGGTGTGGAGTGAAAGGCGTTTGGGGAAAGTCATGTATCTGTGTCTCTCTGGACCCTCATCAGTGGATGTTTCCTAAAAATAAAATAAAATAAATCAGCCTTTGTTTAAATACTGGGGAGGAGTAACTGAATAGAGTTATACACCCTCGAGGCATTGATGAAACTGATTTGGTTGTATTGAAATACTTGCTAACAATTCATTGTGATACTGATAGTAAAGAGCAAATGTTTTCAAAAAGCTCCAACTCTGATTTAGAGTCTCTAACCCTTCATTGAAAGAAATAACAAAAGCAATGCTATGTTTTTCAATGTTCTTACCGTTTAATTTCTGACTCGAAACGCAGATCATGCATGCTTGTTTTTCAACTGCAATGGATGAACATGTGATATTATAATAATCACTTTAGGTAGCTCTTCTCTTGCACTTTACATGTCGTTGCTGCTATATTGTATTACCATGTCATAAATACTTGTGTATGCTGCTCTTGCTCTTTTGCACTTTTTGCATATCATGTATTTTGTTTTTGCTATGTTTGTAAAATGTAATTTTCTTAAATGTTTTATGTGAGGGACTGCGGATGGAAATTAGCTCAAAGCTAAATCTGGCACTGTTACGCTTGATAAATGTTAATGTTTTAAGTGTTCATTACTGTGCATTGTCCCTGCCAAATAAACGATTAAATTAAATTAAATTAATAAAGCAATTTATTAATAACCACTAGTTTCAAGTGTCTGCAATTATTTTTAAGAAGTAACATCATGTTTGAGATCAATTGTCATTGTCATCATTGTGCTGTATACTTCCTAAGCTCTGTAAACTCTCCATTCACTTAAAACCATCCATGAAACTTCTATGCGATATAATCATGTAACACTTATTTAAAAATAAAAAAGATATATCATGCAACAATTATACTTCCCGGAAAACATTTGAGGCATAGGAAAGCTGTGTTTGTAAAGGTAGAAGACAAGGCTTGGGAAGTATCACTTGTAGGGCTGTGCGATTATGGCAAAAATCATAATCACGATTATTTGGGTCAATAATTGATATCACGATTATTAAATACGATTATTCATTGACTTTGAAAACATCCATTTATTGAACTTTTAAATACAAATAATAATTTGAACAATATCTTTTTAACTGTTGATTTCCCTGAGCGTATAATTCAACTGAAAAACCAATACAAAAATAAATTAAATAAATGATACATTTATATCTACATTTAAATAAATAATATCAAAATAATAAATACCAATAAACAAGATCAACAAATATTTTGGAGCGCACTTCAACAAGCTACTAAACATATATAAATATGATAAATACAAATACATTTGATCAAATATGTTGCAGTGCACTGTCACAACCGAGCAAAGCAAAATAATCGTTTTTTTCGATTATGTTGTTTTCGTAATTGTGGCAGGCCAAAATCGTAATTGCGATTAAAATACGATTAATTGCACAGCCCTAATCACTTGTGTAGCGAAAACAAGGTCTTACTATTGGTCGTTGATCAGCTTCACTGAAACAATCGGCAGCTGTGCATGGCAACAAGTTAACAACAATAGTGAAGAGAGAGAGAGCATTTCTGAATTCTGTATTGAGCCTTTGGTAGCTGATGATTCATGTTGAAAGTGATTGGAAAAGAGAGGAGTAATTTGCTCCAATCAGACCTGCGGCTGTTACAGTCTTCTGGGTTCTGCTGTGTCATCCACTACTCCTTACTTTATCTCACACTCAATCCGTTCCTCTTCACTTCTCTCTCTCTACTTTTCCTTTTGACCCTAGCTCTTTGTCTGGTAGTCAACAAAACCATTTCCACTGTGATTTGTAGATCAGCATCTCTCTCCTGTCATCGATCTGTTTTGTCTCGACTCAGTTGATGATTCCACATTATCTTTTGTTCAAACATAGAAGAAGATTGTATGTCTAAGTGGGGTTATAAAGCTTTGTGGTATGAGTGAATCCACTGACCACATCTTCAACTTAACTATTTACTACAGTTCTCTTAAAGAGTACCTTACATGTATTTAACGTTTATGGACTGTATCACTTTATGCCTCTCTCTGCCCTTTTTTTCTTTCTCTCGCAAAAAATAACATAGGAGGAAACACTGTTTTGTAAGAAGTTATTTGTTTGTCTTTCTCTGCACCATCTCTCTCTTTAGATGATTTATTTGACTGCATTGCCGCGCTCAGCTCCAGTTTCAGGCGGTTCGGCCAACATAAACCTTGTCACAACTCTGAATTCCTGACTGGGCTACAGCTTCCAGGCAGAGCTACAGTGGATCAGCGCTGGATAAATACACCAGATAAGCCGCACCAGGGCCGTGCAGAGCACAAGAGTTAGGCCAAGACCTCCTCACCACAGAAGATGTATGGCGGGATGTTTCGTTTTAGGATTGGCAACTTCAAGTGGAGCCAGTGTCAGTGTTATATGTCATTGTGTATGCCATGCTGCCTTTAAAAATGATATAACTTACGTCGATGCTGTCTACAAAGGAACATATGAAGTTTAGTAACATTAGCTACATTAGCCTCCATAAGCTACTTGTCATAGCGGACCAAGTAAGGCTGTAGCTAAGTATACCAAATTGTGGTGTTTATTTCTATAACACAGAAATATGTTTAGTTTAGCAGTGCCACAACGTGAGGAAAATATATTCATTTTCAAAATCCCAAACAGTTTTGACTTCACAGAACGACAGTGTTTCATACAATCGATCAGAACATTTCATATCATATTTAATGTTCCAACCTTCGCCATTTTCTTGTATTAACCACAGCGCTTGATATTTCACAGGAGGAGCATATCAATTTGAAGTTATTGCCTAACCCTTCTCACAGAGTGTGAGAGTTTATGTTACAATAGATTAGACAGTCACAGTTTGCTGCTCAGACTGTTGGCACACACAGCAGAACAGGGATCAGCGTGTCACTCAGCATCAGAGTTTCAGAGCTCACTTTCTGCCGAACGACCAGCGAGATGAAGTGGTGAGGAAGAGAGACGCCAGCTGGACCGAGAAGGCTGCGGACTAATAAGTAAATCCCTTCAATTTGCAAAACTATGCTAACCTGACAAATATTGTGAAATATAAATACTATGTCATGTTGGCCTTTTATCAGTGGGCCACACATGTTGTGTAAGTTCTGCTTAATTTTGTGGAAAAACATATTTTTTTGTTAACTAGGTCTGCTTCCAGATTTCTTTGTTTTAGCTTAAACAGTAGCTCTCTTTGTCGTTTACTACAGGGCCCCATATTGTGCTGACAAAGTATTTATTTCAGGCCTGTTTTGGTTAGCCATTAGCCTTTATTAAATTAGTCGGACCCTGTCGTAAATTCTCTGCAGCTTGCAAGCCATTTGAGGTTTCTGGTCT
This sequence comes from Trematomus bernacchii, assembly GCF_902827165.1. NCBI lineage: Eukaryota > Metazoa > Chordata > Actinopteri > Perciformes > Nototheniidae > Trematomus > Trematomus bernacchii. The sequence continues at coordinate 571,662 of NW_022987429.1, forward strand.
ACTCCGGTACAGTACTGCATAGCTGGATTAATAGTGAATGCACAGAGCTCAGGTGTTGTTGTCTATGACATCATCAAACAGGATGATTCAGGGTGAGATTTTTAAGGTTTCAATAAAAGCTTTTAAAGGTTGTTTTATGTCACTATAGGCATCTCAGCAGTAGAACAAGGGGAGCAAAAGCATTACAAAATCATCATAAAGTAAAATAATCAGGTTGTTTTTTTTGCAGGATATTATACTATCTTTAACAAAAGACAACAATTATCAATGAGTTAGATCACATTTTTTGACAACCCTTTAAGTTGATCCAGTCAAATGATTGCATCTTTAGAATGAGTCTGTCAATACATACAGCAGACTGACTGTTTCAAAAATATGGAATTTTTCTTATCGAAGACAATGTACTGAAAATTAAGAAGAGGAATAAATAGGAAAATGAACGTTGCATGAACCAGCTTGGCTTCCTGACTCAAGACAAACTTTAAATAAGCTTTAAATAATGCCAAAAAGAACAGATTTGCAAGTCAATGTTAGCCTAACCCTAACGTAAGTAATATGTGGAAAATACGGTGAGAGGTTTTTCTTACTTCTGGATATAATGCACTTATCAATCTAAATGAATCATGTTCAATAGATTAAAAAAGAGCTGACCCACATAATAACGCATGAGAAACTCAAAAAGACCCAGGTGTAAAAATACTGTTTTGTAACCATTCCATTTTCTTGTAGAAACATTATTGTAGAAACCCACATCTTTTTGTTTGTCCTATGACCGTGATTTGCCTAACCCTGATGTGAACTGTGGCTCTGGGCCGGTCTAAATCTCTCCAAACAACCCCGAGCGCCTCGATCAGGGGTCGAGTCGGGCAAACCTGTGAAGTCATTTCTACTCCAGTGAAACGAGGATTAGAGGTGAAACAGCAACAGGGGCCACTGGAGAGAGTGTGTGTATCCATGCATGTGTGTTCAAGCCTGCTGTGTTTTGAATTGAAAGCATGCATGCATAAAGTATGTGATGCATACCTGATAGAAGAATGTGTGTGCATTCGTGATAGTGTGTGTGTGTGTGTCTTTTTGTGGTTGTATAATTGTGTGTGTGTGTGCCCACTCACTGTGCCCGGTCTGAGCCTGGCTGTAAGGCCTGAAAGGACCCACTCTGTGTTTTCCTACCATTGTTTGATCAGCCTGACAGGAGACCATTGTTTAGAGCTGGCTGGTTAAGTTTTTGTGACCAAGTACTGCTTGGCAGAAAAATTGCATTTTTTAGAGTTAGATACACAAATGATGGCTTAGATCAAGTCTTTCAGCAAGACAAGTCACTGAGCCTGTCAGCCAGGATAACAATAAAAACACTGCTGATGTTATTCGGGGATCCACGCCAAAGGACAGTCTCACTTTTAGGGAAAATGTAAGAAACCAGGAGAGCACCCAAGCTTGCCTATTAATAGGTTGCAACTTTTTTAGTTTACACACTTGGTGGAAATACAAGTCAAACACTAACTTTGGCTTACATTTGTAAATGTACATGTCAGCAGCACTGCCACCACTGCCTGCAAAAACATTCCCTCTATCCTATTGATGGAGTCGCTCTTGCCGTTTACGGTAATTATTTGGAAATATGTATTTACATGTTTCTTAGTTCAACATAAATCGTATTCATATTCTAGCCCAATTTTTTAGGATCAATATAATAAACCAAAAAAATAATCATTCGTAGAAATATGCATTCAAAAACTTACTACAGTGCCCATATGAGCAAACAAGCATTGACATCTCTACATATAACAATGAACACAACAGTTTTGCTAAGCATGTGTAGTCCTTTCAGCAGTAACCAGAATCTCCTTTATACAGTTTCAAACATGTTTATGGAGCTCACTGCTAATCTGTTGGCCACTCATCATCCCCACGGCATCAGCTCGGAGCTTTAATGCTCTTCAGTGCATTTGTCAAGCAGTAAAAACATCACTGATTGTCCCTTGAAACATTTTCACAGCCATGATTGATTGAGGGATTGCCTCCACGCGGCTCCAACATGGCGAAAGCTGAGCCTGCCGCTAGCAGCTAACAGTGCTAACAGGGCTAACAGCACGAACAGCCCAAACAATGGCAACAGTGCTGACAGCATGCATGATGTCCCTCCCAAGTGTCCTCTGAAAGTTAAAAGCCACCCACTGTGGTCCTATACTGAGTGTCATGTGCTGAAAAGCCACAAACTGTAATTTATGTAGAGCTCCGGAAACTTTTCTCCAGAGAGCCGTCCTGGAGTCGTTGGACATCTCCCTGCTCGCTTTGGTTTAGCAACAGTGCGGTTCAGAGCTCTCCCAGGGAAGTCCAGACTTTTGATATTTTGCCAAAGAATATGTACAAAGCAGAGGCAAGAGCCGGTTAAAGGGTTTTTTAAATAACCTTGGTTATGATGGACTGGGATAAATGTTGTTTCTGATCAAATAACAGACAAGTTGTATCAGTTAAAAGAACGACAGATTAGCGAGTGAATGACTGCATGAACATATTAGACAATAGAAGGATCTCCCCGGTCTGACTGTAATCGTCTGTCTGTCTCTGGTGTTTGTAGCCAACATGGCCCACACGCTGCAGAAACCACTTCCTGTCTGCCACAATGGACAGAAACACAGAGGAGATAAAGACAGACTCAAAATAACTTTGGGGTCTCTGTTACTTACTCATTTATCTTTATGTTTGTAGTGTATTGCAAACTGAAAAGTAACCTAAATACAGACAAAAAAAAACATATTTTTGCAATTGTCGACTGCCAGAGATGTAGTGATTTTTAACATTGCGGCGTGCACATTTAATCAAAACCATGTGCAGAGAATGAGGAGGAAGAGAGGAGGGATGCAGCAGCCAAAAGAATGCTGAATTGTCATCTGTATGCTCTGTTTTCATGCCACCGGACACCAGAGGGGCTGACAAGGACAACCAACCCCAGCAGAGATGAGTCAGTGCTGTGGTGGAAACATTGGGATGTTGTCTTTCCTTTTAAACTCTATTTATTCAAGCAAGCCTTGCAGAACATGCAAACCCTTCCCAAGTTTTATATCTCAAAACCACAAACATCTTCACTGCAGCTGCACTGAGCTTCGGGGGGTTACCTGCCTCGCTCATCTTAGTGTCAAAAGAATTGAAGCATTACTCATTCTTTCCTGAACCAGATTTTCAAAGAGAGTACTGGGATTTGAGCCGGCGTTTGTCCAGCCACAAACCACATGGGCAGCATTTACTGTGTAAGAACAATGGTGTTAAGTTGATTCTCATAAAGTATATTAAAAGGTGCTACTTGTATATATTTTTTCTTAAAATTAAGACCATGTTTCCCATAAACCCTGTTGTTTCCTGTGGCATGTGAATGTGTTTTGAAAAGTAAGAAGGAATAGAGCCTTTAGCAGCGATTGAAAACAGCAGAAACTGCTACAGTAGGTTTTAACTGTTATTTTGAATAATGGTGGTGGTGTGATTTGGTCCCAGTAACCGTGACAGTTCCAGTTCCTATTTGATGCCAAGCAACCATTTGCCTTCGGGTGAGAGGAAACCAAGTGGTTTCACAGCAAAACTCAACTTTAAAAAAGACCACGGAAAACAATATCGGAGAGAAATCTGGATTCTCCTCAAAATGATTAAGTTAATTAGGCAGGAGGTTAATTCTCCAAATCCTATTTTCATATGTGCCTTTGAACAATCAACGTATTGCTATGTTTTGCTTCAAATGGGTCATCATGAGAATATGTGATGTAGGCTGTATATGTCGGCATTTTTATGATTCAATATGTGTACATAAATTCTCACATTTCTCAGCATTACCTGAGATAAGTCCATATCCTGATTAAAGGACAGCTGATATGCTTACATCAGTGGTTGCCGTGGTAGTTAATTGCCACAAATTACCCGGAGTGTGGCGGTCATTTCCTCATTAAGTGCTTAGGGAGGTTGCAGAAGCTAATGTTACACCAATCACATGAAGTGTTCTCAATCAAGTCCTCAGATTACCGCGAGTGTTGCCGCAGCCTGGGTAGGATCAAAAAGAGGTTTTCATTTTGTATTTGTCTTTTTGTCTTTTCACTCCAACATCTCTCTTGCTGTATCTGTTGCAGTTCTTGTCACTCTGAATAAGATATCTTTACCCTCTTTTCTCTCATTTATTCTCTACATATGAGTGATTTCTTTTCTTTCATCCCAGGAGAAATCATCTTCACATCTGTCTTGTCCAAAAAAAGAAGTAATCTTTCCCTCTGTCTTTCTTGTTTCTCAAATTTCAACCTCATAATCTCTTCTTCTGATCTTCTCCTCTCTCCATGTTTCGACTGCTAATTTATCTTTCTGTAAGTTTCATTCTCAGAATTTCTCCCTGCATCATTTCACCTCCGTCCCTCTCTCTGGTTTTGTCTTGATTTGAGCTGCCTAAGGCCTGCAGAAAAATAAATGATTGCAGTTTGATGATTTTACAAGAGGAGATGTGCGGGAAGATTGGGGAGGGAATAGGCGAGTAAAACACTGAGGCAGAAGGAGAGGAAAGCGGATGGAAGAACAGTTTAGAAAGGAAACTAAAATAAAAAAGATAATCCTGCATTCATGTGCCCTTCGGAGTCGAAGTCTATCTCCCGACTACAGTGTTCAAATTAGTTCGAATATGGAAACAACATGGATGCTACAAAGAAAATGTATTATATTTTGTTTCATAAAGATTTGTATACAGTTTTTGGTAATCATTTTTATATCGTTTCAAGTGTGTGCTGCACCAGTAAATGACCTCAAACTTCTAAAATATTGCTTTAAGTAACTTCATTATCAGGGTTGATTCTAATCAATGACTTTTCGAACCCAACTTAGTCATTTCTTGGCCAGCAACAAAAAAAAAGTCAAAATCTAAGAAAAAAGTTCAAATCTGAGAAAAAAGTCAAAATCTGAGAAAAAAAGTCTAATTTTGAAGAAACATGTAGATGCCTTACATAACAAACATTCTGTGTCATATGAAATCAAATCACCCTTCTCTGTTGCAAATTACACACATTTGAGATTTGAGAGAAAGTAAAAATCTGAGAAAAAAAGTCAAATCCTGAGAAAAAAAAGTCAAATCCTGAGAAAAAAAGTCAAATCCTGAGAAAAAAAGTCAAATCCTGAGAAAAAAAGTCAAATCCTGAGAAAAAAAAGTCACATTTTGAAAGAAAAAAAGTCAAAATCTAAGAAAAAAAGTCAAAATCTGAGAAAAAAAAGTCTAATTTTGGAGAAAAACTGTCAAAATCTGACAAAAAAGCCAAATTCTGAGAAAAAGGTCAAATTTTGAAGAAGAAAAGTCAAAATCCAAGAAGAAAAGTCAAAATGCAAGAAACATTTTCTAATTTTGAATAAATGTATGTGCTTTACAAAACAAACATAATTCTGTGTACTATGAAATCAATTCTGCTTGTTGTGTACAAATGGCCAACTCTCCAATTTGTTCAGACTTATTATGTGAATTTTATCTGTTGCGACCTCATTTTCCCAATTATTCTCACGCCACCTCAATCGAGCATTAAAAGTTGGAAAATGGAATAAAGAGGAAAGAGAGGAGTTGAGAAAATAAGCGAAACACAATTTGAGAATGAATAAAGTGAAGGAAAGGTAATGAGGAAGTGAAGTGAAGAAAGGGGGAGAAGAGAGAGGAGAGTTTGATGAATAAAGGTGAACCAGCAGGATGGAGGAGACTCAACAACAGGGAAGTCAAAGCTGCTGTAACTGTTGGCACTTGGTCAAAAACTCCAACAGATTATTTTTCCCAAGACAGAAAATGTAAGACTCTTTGCGGTATTAAGAAAATGTTTAAAAAATGACATGGATGTCATAACATTTGTACAGAAAAATGTTTTTAAGAATGATGGCTCCTCTGCCCGCCTCTCACAGATGTATTGTGCACTGATGTCTGGATGAAAAATGATGTTTCCATCACAGCTGAAATTATTTTAAAAGGAAAAAAACGGAAGATTGTTGGCTCCGTTTCAAAGCTTTATCAACATGTTATATCTCTCTTAAGAGAAGGGAGGCTTTCACTCTGTTACATGTACGCACACACAATGGCAGTTAAGACCTCCACAATGCAGGCATACACACTCTCACACGTCTAATATATACAAACACACACATCATACACACATGGTCTCACTGTGCAGAAATGAAGTTGTGCCTACTCCTCTGTGTGTTGAGTGATACAGACCACATAGGAAGGGAATGTTTCTGCTTTACTTCACATTTAAATGATGAAAAGTTAAACTCAAAGCCCACACACACTCACTCACATACACACTGTACCCTTTTCTGTACTTTCACATTCATATAAAATGCTCACAGAAACACATGTCTCGCCAATATTCATATACGAGGTGTTTTCTGATCTTACCGTGTACCATGGTTCTGTTCATTATTTTGTCATTTACGTACATTTTTATGATTTGCGTATAATATATTTACTGGCTTTCATTATTGTTTCAGGTGTAGATGCTAATGGCTCTATCTGCCACTAGGAGTCCCCAAAGTCAAAAACTATCAACTCGTTTATTTTCTTGATTGAGAGGAACACAAAGATAGCAGCGACTAGTTTTGATCAATCCTCAGGAGCCAGATGTGTTTCACATGTTGCCAATGGTGAGATTCACAAGCCTCCAAACTGTACTCATAAGTTGATACCCTCTACATTTCCCTCACAGGTAACATTAAATATCATTCAACCACCTTGATATGACAAAGTGAGTACAACTTCAAAATCAGCGATCATTACAGTAATGTTCTTTGGGTTGACTTGAAAGGCACACTTCAACTGCAACATTTTCAGTTAGAAATTGAAGACAGCATTTGTAGAATAAGCTTTTTTAAATCATTGCTTACAGGTGCAGCGTGACTCAGTTCTGGGTCTGCTCTTTCTTCAGATTGCTTGTGCAGAACGTGGGTTTATGTAATTTGGACCAAAGTCTGTCCAGTCCTGTCTAAGATCATTATCTGTTTTTTAAATCTGAAAGAAAAAATAAAGGCCGCAATCCAACAAAAAGTCATCTTGGCATCGTAATTGTTTCGCATGCCGCTAAGGTTGTGCTGTAAGCGAGAAGAAAAATAAATCCAACTACTGAAAGACGAAGAAGAAATTACATAAATTAGCACTATTACTGCCAAAAAGCTGAGAGCAGATGGGCTCAGAGGAGCGGAGAAACAAATGAGGCACAGTAAGAAGGTCAGGGCTGAAGTCATGATTTAAACCATTTTGGACTGAAAAGCATATTGCAATAGCTATTACGATAATACGTTTGGTAGTGAAGGATCTGTGTGTATTTCAATATTTTAATCAAAAGGTCATCATGACACAAAAAGGCTGTAAAGACTATTCTCAAATTGCAGATCAAAGTCCATTAAGTGTGTTTGTATTGCCCTTAATTATAGTTTAAACCTCAAAGGGCTCAATGAGGTCCTCTTGAAACAATAAAGGAAAATGACGACCTCTAGAGGCCCTGAATTTGGCTACAATCCCTTGTAAATACATTAGTGTTTAATCCATGTGGATTCATTGATGCCAAATCTTTAGATTTTAAAAATTCCCATACACGCAGTGGAACTACAGTGTTTGCCAGATTTTGGACCGCTTCACTGCTGTCAGAGCTTATATCCTTCAAAACTGGACTGATTGTGTGAGAATGGACTAACAAAATTGGCAAAATCCAAATTGAGTGGTTAGTTTCTCCCCTCAGACACAACAATTGTAAGCCACAATACTGTGTTAAACTGCTGTACTGTACATAGCAACTTTTCAAGTGCACCTTAATTTCAACAATCTCTAAAGAAACTATACTTGCCATGAACCACTTTCTGAGTTATTAAACCATCCGATTTGAGACTCCAACCATATTTACTTCAATATAATGCTGAGCTTATAACCATATTTTAATTAAGTTTGTAGGGACAGCATTCAAGTGCACAGCAAAGCACTTATTTCTGATAAATGTTGCTCTATTCAATAAAATAAGGCTGATCAGTGAATTGTACAGAAACTGCAAAAGCCTGACTGGAATCACTAATGCCGGTATCTGCCGTCTTCACTGTGATTATGAGATAACAAAGGGAGACAGCGAGCCAAAGGAAACAACAGTAGAGTAGTATAGTATAATATTATTTAAGACTTTTGGTGCATATATATCCAGAGAAGAGAGAAAGACTGACACATTTAGAAAAAGGATAAGAAGGAGAAACCATTTAATCATGTAATAGAATATCAACAAGGATGCAATGAAATGTAATAGCCAGACACAAAACAGGATTTCTGCCCCATTTATCAAATATCTGATATCTTCTTCAGGGAGTTCTCTGACCACCCAGCCAAAGGGTTTACAGCCTCTCAGATACAAGAGAGCTTAGTTTACGCCACAATCTCAGAAACTATCTGGTTTATCAAAGGAATGATCATATTTGGAAAACAACAACCAACGTATTTAGAGAAGCTACAGCTGCCTGACTCCCTGATGGAGAACATGTTGATATTTAAACTTTCAATGACTTTACTTATCATTTAGAATCAGATTGTGATTGCTACATTTATTTGTGGTAGGTCTGGTTGGGAGGTTGACCGAGGCCACATGCAGTCCGAGATGGATGAGCACCTTCACTACACTTCCAAATATAGAAAGGCAAGTAGAAAACAGACAAGAAACAAAAAACAACCTTGTCAACTAAAAAAAAGAAAATCAGGGCTCATCAAGGGGATGATAGATTTTCGCAAAATGAAAGGAATCTAGTATTATATCCATAGTAGGATATATTGTTGGTCAAGATAAAAAGTCTAGTTGTCAATAATTAGGAGTTTCCGGAATGACAAAGTCAAGGTGATACTGAGTGCAAGGGTTGGAATTGTATTTGGAGATACTGTAAATATGCAAATCTGATAATTTTGATCATGTTTCATTTCATATCTGTTTGCAACCTCCATATGTAAACCAACATCTTAAGAGGAGGTCCACCTGCCAACATTCAACAGTAGTTTGGCAGGTCGCAGGGTGATGTAATGTGATTAAGAGAATACCTATTGCTTGATGCTTGTAATGGCTTATTTAATCATACATTTTGCACGTAGCTATACTGACTCAGTGTGTACTCATGTTAGTAAGCAATTTCTCTTATAACTTCAGTACGTGCAGGGACAGGAATTCAGGTAACACAGCCTCATTACTTTTTATTTTTGATTCTCATTATAAAAGAATGCTGTTTTAGGCTTTGTCATAAAGTCAGCATACTTTACCTAACAGCCAAGCTCAACAGGTACATTTAAGCTGTTTAAAATTCCTGTCACACAGTTTGTTTCCTCACTTAGGTGGTTTTTCTTTGATATCTTTTTGAACTGTTGCTCTGGTGTGTCTCTCACTCTCTCTCTGGTTTCACTGCTTTCCACTGATTATTGCCATCAAACACAAAATAACAGATTACACACAGATGTGAGCACTCAGAGTTCAAGAGGCAGGGTGGATGCACGTTAAAAGATTTCGACCATATTTGCTCCCAATTAGAGAAACACAAGAACATAAATCCAAGCATATGTCATTGTTTTCCTTTGGAGGTTCTCCTAATCCAAAAATGTATCGCAGAGAGTAACATTTGGTCTAATTACTGAGGGAAATCGCGCAGGCCAAGTTCATGCTTTGTCAGAGTTGAGGTAATATAAACAAATGGCTCGTGAAGTATCTGTCCATTAAAATTAACGTGATGAACTGGTTTCAGTGCAAAGCTGCCAGCACTCAAACATCAACAGTTACTGAAGTCTAATGAACAGCAAGAGTAAACAAGGAGGTGAAAGAAAATAAATTGATTCACTAGAGAACACAAAATATCATGAAAATATGATCAAAGCAGCCAAACTAAAGACGTGGCCGGGTGAATTGTGAAGAGTGTTAAAAAAATATTGATATTGAGAGCCGAAGTGTTACAGTTATTGGATCAACAAGGTGTGTGCATGTACAAGCAGTACATACAAAATAAACAATGGGCTCAACAGAGTGACTGGCATTAATGTCAACACCAATAACAGAAACAATGCAATAGGAACAAATAAGAGATTAAAAGGGGTTGTAAGGAGCCAAGATAAATACAGTGAAAGAAAGTTGAATACTGGAATGAAGACAAGGAGTAGAATATGAATTACAGAAGGAACGCCTCAGTCAATCAATACAAATTCATGAAACGTAACCCAGTAACACAGAGGAAACCACTGTTAGAATTCTGTCTCGAACGTTTAAGTTAAATAATTGGTTAGCAAAAGTTAAAGAATTAAACATGGCATTTCATGACTAATGTTCATCAAGATTACATTTCAGAGTTTTAGAATCAGTAGCTGCAAGATTCCTCACATATTCTCATTTCAAAAGGGAAATGTGTGGAAGGATGGAAAGAGAGTATAAGAATATTGTACTTAGGTAAAGGTACTGCTTCTTTGACATTTTACAAAAAAAAAGTTATGATGTGGATTACATTAAAGGTAGGGTTAGGTAAGAATGGAGAAACCAGCTCGAGTAAACTAGAATTTGAAAGTACACAACCGGAAAAAATCTGCCCCTTCCTTCAGACTTCCTTACAAAGCCCCTCCTCCAACACACACGAACGCGCACATGACCAATGAGGGCACGAGATAAGTTTGTGCACAGATGGAAGGCTGACAGGCAGGTAGGCCATCCAGTTATTTTAGCCGGGCCGGCTCAGATGATTGGTTGTGCTTTTTACAGCGCCACGGCTTCCTGAATTATTTGTATACATTTATTGTCAAAACATGTAATGTATTCATTGCTATCGGGATGTTAAGAGCATTCCATGGAATATAACAAAAAGTGTTTCTGAAGTGAATTACCTACCCCACCTTTAATACAAGTAAATTAGTTGGTCAGTTGAAAATGAGTAAACTTTACTGCATTCATTGTTTTCTTTATATCTTTAGGCTACAAGATAAAGTGTAATACACGTCAACATATTCACTAGTGCAACATCACCAACAAAAGCCACATTGCAACCATATTCCCCAATAGAAAAGAGAGAAAAACGAAAAAATAAATACAACTGTCAACACTTATGAGCCACTATAACATCCCCAAAACAGACAGCACGAAGATGTAAAAACAATATAAACTGCACAGCGGGAGCAGCCACAAAACACACATTAAAGCAAGAAAAGAGACTTTTTTGTGTGTGTGTGTGTGTGTGTGTGTGTGTGTGTGTGTGTGTGTGTGTGTGTGTGTGTGTGTGTGTGTGTGTGTGTGTGTGTGTGTGTGTGTGTGTGTGTGTGTGTGTGTGTGTGTGTGTGTGTGTGTGTGTGTGTGTGTGTGTGTGTGTGTGTTTGTTTGTTTGTTGTACTCGCCTCAATTGCCTTCTTCGGATATAACTCCTCCTCAATCTGCTCCACGTTGACGTTCAACTTGAAGCAAAACAATAGTCCACATAGCATCTCTGTCCCACTGCTCCTCAATTAGAACTGAGACGTGTTGATGTAAATGAGCCTCTTTCGTCACAGGGGACTTCCTTTTGAACGTTTTTCCTGAAGGTAGAAGTTCCTCAGTGAATGGAGAAGTCATTTGGCGATTTATTTTAGCAAGTTAGCCAGACCCAGCATGCACCTGCAGCAGCATCGCGGATGTGTTTGATTTGTGTCACTGTACATGCCAGCCGGGTGGTGCATTAAACCAGACATTTATTAAGCTAGGGATGCCACCTTTTTTCGTTTAAGTATGCCAAGGTACAAACATGCTAACTGCAATCTGACAACATAAGGGACGTCCATTTGATTGCTTTGTTATGCCACGTATTGTTTTCATTGCAGGCCTACACTCACTGCTAGCATCCCCTGACACTCGTGAATGCATACTTCTACAGCGTGTACCTCTTCCGGAGTGTCAGCTGAGTGCAGAATATTATGGGATGTGAACTATGCCCTCCTGCGGCACCTTCAGGTGAACAGACAGACAGGTGGACACACAACTTATATCCCTTTTTTGGTTCCATTCTCACACTATTTATCATGTTTTTATAGCATTATCATGACTTTTTCATTAAAGTTGAGGTTTAAAAAGCACTTAAGTTATAGGAAAATTCTTGATTATAAGTATCCAAAAAAATAACCTTCTACCAACATTAGTAAATGTGATGAACCCAGTCATAGAAATTAGTAACATATAAGATAGAAAGCATTACTTTTTGTGCCAGATTTGACTTGATATGGGTTTCTGGTGCGTTTATGTAGTAGGCTGCATGTGTACAATCCATGAAGCTAAAAACTAAAATGTTGCCAGTTCAGATTTGTAGGTGGTTTTTCAATTCAATGTGTTTTTGTTCTTGAGTAATTGACACAATGAACTTGAGTAATACCTTGCCATCTGTGAGTCCTCACACTACTGGAATGTCAACAAAATATAGAATGTTTGATTAACATTCAGGATGTCGGAGACAAGGTCTGAAATGTGGGGCTGAAATTACAGTAAAGGCAGAGTTAAAAGTAAACAGGAATGTACCAACTCTCTGACAGTGGGAGGTCTATAAATCTCCATAGCGGATATATCAATATGAATACTGCAAACTGTTGGCTCCAGTTGTTTAGTGTGTCTCACCTGCAGCACACATACAGGTTAGCTCGTGTTCTTCCTGTATGTGTTACATCCAGCAGTCACAAATGATGAGAAATGTCACACTCAGTGTTTATTGCGGAAGAAGCAAGAAGCAAGAAAAAAAAAGTATTGTAGTATTATTTGATATTTTCCGGTTGGATTTTGCCTCTGCAGTCAGTGATATTCTTCCATGAAATGCGTAAGGATAAGGCATTTAACATTGATCGGATCTTTAACCAAAATTGACCATACTGTTAAGTCACACTGAACAAGACAGTTAGAAAAACCCAACAGTGTCGCTGTAGCACTAATCTAATAATCTTCACAGGTGTAAACAAAGATGCTGCATTCAGGATCAAAGAGCAGTGGCCATGGAAACAAGAAAAACACACCGAGGTATTTGTGTGTTTGTTTGTGTGTGGGTGGGGTTGTGGCTTCATGTGGTAAATATCAGTACCTGTGCATGTTTCTTTGTCCCTATCTGTCTGTTGCATATGTGTGTGTGGGTGGGTGGTAGGGTGGTGTGTGTGTGTGTGGTGTGTGTGGTGTGTGTGTGTGTGTGTGGGTGTGTGTGTGTGTGTGTGTGTGTGTGTGTGTGTGTGTGTGTGTGTGTGTGTGTGTGTGTGTGTGTGTGTGTGTGTGTGTGTGTGTGTGTGTGTGTGTGTGTGTGTGTGTGTGCATTAATGGGAGTGAAAAAAGGTATTTGAGTGTTTGTAACATGTGAAGGGAAGTGGTTTGACTATTAATTAGGTTTACAATGACCTATTGCAGATGAACAGCTGTTCTACAGTGCTTTGTTCCAACATTCACACAATTGGGTTTTCTCCATTTACCTGATCACTTATGCTTTCGGAAATGTGTAATTGGCCCTTTTACAGCCTCTGAGCACTACATGAGCAAGAGCACCGTTGTTGGTGTTCTGCTTTGTTTTCTTTGAGCGGTGATGTCATAGTGTTGCAAATTGAGAGGAGGCTTTGGCTCTAGAACTATAGGTTTACATCATGGTTTTAATTATTTCAATTTTGTTTCTGAGAAATCATGTTTTTACGTCAGCATAATGGTAAATGGTTGTAAATACTACCATACTCCTGAGCCAAAGCTTGTCATTGCCGTGGAGGAGAAACCAGCCAGAAGCATGAATGACAGCTGTGACAAATTCAAATGGTTTGCTGAGGCAAATGGGACCAAATCACTGTGACATAGTGGCTTAATTCATCCAAAATTAAACTAGGATCCAGGAAAGAGAACAGATTGTATTTACTGAATGTTACAGGTTACTGCAACATGTGATATTTAGTTCCCAGCTGGGCATTAGCCATGCAGCAGCATTTTTTTCATATCAGTGATAGTTTGAAGGAAAGTCAATAAAACAGATATTCTCTAACATGGCTGCTTTGCTACCGATAAACATTGTTTAGCAAGAAAAATAAATATACTTTTACATTTAATCCTACCCTGGATTTTAAAAATAAGTCTTCTCACTCTGCTGCTCTAACAGATGTTGTTCAGCTGTCTTCACTGTAATACTGCTCTTACAAATCTTCTGTGATTAACTTGTTGACATCAAAAGTATTTGTTTTATTTAACAAAAATGTACCTGGTGTAAATCTAACCTTTCCTTCAATGTGTTTCTGACTGCAGCCATCTGTCTGTAGCTTTGTTGATGCATCCTCAGTATGTGTTTGTGCACATGCATGCTACTGTATCTCAGGGGTCACTGCTCTTTAGCATCAAAGGAAGGATGTTTTCACTGCCGTTGCTTGGCAGCTATCACCGTAGAGACGGCCTATCGCGGGCACACAGAGGACGTCTATTGTGAGAGGTGTGGCGTTAAGGAAGCTGATCTCTGGGAGTATCAGGGTGATATCAGACTAGAGAGATGCTCATCTCACCACAGAGCAGGGTCTTTGCGTGGGTGTTTACAAGTGAGACCGAGGGGAGAAAGTGAGAAAGCCTTTATTGTCTGTGTATAGTATTGTGTGTGTTTTTGTATTTTCTTGCGTGCAAAGATGAGGAGCAGAGGGGGAAAAAGAGATTAGGGCCGTGCAGCACCACATCGTAGATTGGGTTTCCTGTTGTCACTAGCACAAAGGAGGCTTTCATATAGATAAGAAATAAACAAACAAACACACATAATCTACACTTCCCTCCACGATGCTGATATACGTTTTAACTGTCAAGAACTAACCATACGCGTCATTACACCGAGCATCAAACCTCCAGGGCTGAAGCCAATGATCAAATCACTTAATCTTGCATTTATTCTTATAACCAGCACAGCGCAACTACACTAGTTGCAAAAAGAAGGATAGTATAGAAGTCTATGAGAAAATGATCCAACTTCTCTCTTAATTTATAACCTCAGAGAACAGTTTCCTGTTGAGTTTATGTTAACAATTTCAACAAAGTATTTCCCAATACAGCAAGATGTTGATAAAGTAAATGATGGTCTCATTCATAATGATAATATTAAAGCAGGATATGATTTAAGGCATGACTACCTTTTGATTTAAAGGCATTTCCAAGTCTTGGAGTGGTCACCCTCCCACAGTGTGCTTTCAGTTCATGAAAGTTAATTGCAACAACTTGGACGCCTACATATTTCTTGCTCAGAGTTTGGTTGTACTTACACCACACTGTGTCACTTCTGGTTTCTAAAGAAACAAGATGGCAACAGACGTACACACATTATCACGACAGCTACAATGCATATACGGTCCTTGCGTTAAACCTATATATGGTCGTTAAACGTCTCTGTTTTATTATCTGTATTGATATGCTACTTTAACAGCTTTTGCTCTTATGGTTTCATACTTTCCACAAGGTTTTAGAGCCTAGCTAAAGTGATTTGCTTCCATTCAGACACAAGAACATTACTTAGGCGTGATGCTAATGTTGGTTAATGAAGTCCTATAGCGGTCAACATAATAATTCATCCAAATGCTGTTGAATGGGTGCACTGGCAAACTTGGCTTAAATGTCATTTTAGTCTGTTCAAGAGTTTCCTTTATTGGATTTAAGGGGCCCGAAAACATAATTAACAGGCCCAGATCAAAAATATACATAAGTATGTTGACGGGTGTCAAATCATATTTGAAAACTGTATTATACTCAAGTATTGAATACAGAACAGTTTATTACAGTATTAATGTGTTCCATCATGATTACATTCTCACATTTCACTATATCACAGACATTTTATCCTTTTTGGATGTGAGTTTTTACACAACACCCTCACAGTTGATGAAATAAGGTTTTAATAAAATGAAGGAAGTAAGTTGTTGAACGTAATAACAAGCCTTCCATGAGGGTGAGAAAGTGAGGATCCAGCCAACGTATAAAGCAATGAAAAGCAATAAGTTATTGTGTTGTTAGACAATATTTTTTACAGGATTGGCTTCATTTATAGAGGGCACATGTTTTTTATATTTAGAGCAGTTTAAATGTTGTTTTTATTACTGATGACACCAGACATTACCAAATGTTTTATTATGGGAGCCTACACACATTCAAATAAGGTTTAATAAAGTTCTCCTGTAAAAATGAATAATGCATTTCTGTGTCATAAAGGAGTTTAACTGCACTATAAGAGCAAACGTTAAACTAAATAAGATTACGCAACGTAATGTTATATTCTGTGTTTACCTGACAATGACCTCTACTGGCCATGTGAAATATATCTCTTGGCTTTCAGAAACAAAGGTAAAAGCAGCATGACCTTTCTTTTACCTAACCTTCAGTCTTTCACATATACTCAATTATGATATTTGTTGTATCTAGTGCACACAGACACGGCTTCTGTTTGTTATTTAGTTTTGAGGGCTTGTTGAACATGGACATGAGTTATCAAGAGAAGACCTAATGCAAAACAAAGTACATTTGTGTTTCAAAGTCTTGAGGTTGGTTTCTTTTGAAGCCCTGCATACCCCCACAGGTGTGTTTTCACTTATGATGGCTGATTAAACCTCAGCTCAGTCCTGATCATGTGACTGCAGTTACATGAGGAAGGTGTGATGTACTGGCAACCATCCCAGAATGCACTGGGGCAAAATAATTGTGGACTTATATCTCATGTTTTGTGTAATCCTGCATCATTAGTGTTGCTATATTTGTTCTATATTGGTACGACCGCTCCCCACATTTAATAAACAATGAGATACGACCAGTGAATATGTCCAGACTACAAATGATGTTGCTGCATGACTGTGCATGAGGTTCGCAATTGAGATGCAAGAGCCTTTCAGTGAATATCATAACACTGTTTTAAAAAATAAGACTTCTATAAACTCCTAAGAAAGTAACTGTTTACCTTCTTACAGTAAAGTGACTTCTGCCTTTAATAACTTTAGAGTTTAAATGACAAATTCCCATTTTAATGGTCAAATTAAATTGCCATTAAATGCATATGTTCTGGATTTATTGGTCTTTTAAAAGTCAGAATCTTTCATTTAAATATATATATTTTTGCCAAAAATATCTTGATTTACCTGGTTCCAATTCAGAATTCCTTTGCAACTTCCTTCTTTTATATATTTATTAATTTGGTGATCAGTAAATGTATATGTACCGAAACATACATACTAGTTGTATCATTCAAGTGTTAGACTGATTCAACAGACTGTCGAGCGGTTCTTCTGTCATCAGAACGGAAAGAAAACGTTTTTATTTAAACAAGCTTTATGGTCCAGAGGTACAACGCATTTTTAGGCATTAATAGGGGGAAGCTCAATGGTTCTAAATTGGCCTATAAAAAGTAAAACGTAATAGAAACCTGAATCTAATATAAGGAAGAATGCTGAAATACTTACAGGCTATAGGACCCTTTAAATCAACTGATTAGGCCTTTTGCAGGAATGGTAAACAGTATAAAAAGTAATGGCTCTCAGCATGGGGTCATGTGTGACTTCACCTACATTCATATACTTTCATGTGTGAACTAGCGAGTGTGCGTGTGCAGAGTAATAAGTCATACTTGTGGTAATTCTGAGGAATTTGTGCAGACCTGTAGCTGTGCTCACAGCCAGTAAATACAGCCTGTTAAGCCGGCTGATAACTCCGGCCCAGCGCTCTGATTTACAGGTGGGCAAACACGAGGTGACTTCGGGTCTCGGTGCGGGCGTGTGACTTGAGTGCTGAGAGAAAGACAGAACAAGATAAAGAGAAATGTACTGCTTAGCAAACAATCTGTCATTTCTAAAAGTGTGTCAGAGGAAAGAGGCAGGTGAGGTGATTACAGTAATGCAGTCCTGATAGTGCTCTGTTGAATGAACCTGAAACAAATCTGGGAAATGTTACAGCCTGATACAATACAAGACTACATTAGTGCTCAGTTTGTCACCAGAGATATACTGAAGTGTGTGGGGTTTAATATCTCGTTTTAATCTGAGTAGGATTCTTGCAATTTCATGGATAGGTATGTCCTGAAGTGAAAACATTTTAAAATAAAGATATAGCAATGGTTCTCAGCATCACTATTGGGAAAGTTTTATAAGTGTTACCTTTGGCTTAAATACCAAAACAACCATTCTAATTAAACTACATATGCCAATGTATATGTTTAATGTAAGACAAGGAAGATGTTTTCTTAATTAAATATACTTAAATTAACGAATATAGATCTTAGACCTGGAAATATTTGCCGATGAATAAGTAACAAGACTAAAATCGGACAGTAATTCAATGCCAACTTTCAACACTTTGAATAGTTCTTAAATTGCTATAGTACATGTGAACTATACCTATGGTGATTACAAAATATTGAGTTTTGATAACAGACAAACAAGTTTGATGCCATCCAATACCGATGTTTAATGCTCAGGATGAGTCATCATATAATAAGTCTTAACACAGATACTTGTGATGATGACAATTCATCCATTGATAAATGTATATTCCATGCTATGCTGTCACTGATGTACGTTATTCAACAATGTACATTTTGAGCTTGTTTGTGTATATCTTTTACATATTTTTCTTATATGTTTTTTATGTTTTTTTAGGTTTTCACTTTGCAACACAGACTTCCCCCTTATAGAAAAGCAGGTATGTTTAAGTTTCTCTCCACATCTAAACATTGTATTTGGTAAATTTATCCTTTGTTCTAAATGTTTTTACTTTCCACATATTCATCAAGTGGAGAGCTCAGTACACAAGGTGGAGTAAGCAATGCAAAGCAGATAAATAATGACGAGGTGCTTTAGATAAAGTGTAACCAGTGGACTCAGTACAGAACGATGATGTAGTCCATCCACATAAAACCTGCTTTCAATTAATAAAAGGAAGGAAGCTGGTCATACTCGGCCATGAAATTATATGAGTGTCACAAGAGGGACAGTCTGGGAGTGTTGTACCACAAATTGCTCTTGTAACGACCCTCTCCGCTCCACTAGGGGTCTCTGTCTGTGTTTTCTGCTTGCTTGCTCTTATTTGTGTTACAGGTGATCCAAATCTTCAGCCTGTTGAGCCACACCAAGTGGCTTGGATTAAAAAAAAAAACTCTTTCTTTGGACACGGCTGCTGTTTTGTTTGTTACAAATGTTCACACATGCATACATATCTGACTGCTGGCTTCCACATTTGTTTTAGGTTTGTTCAATTGTAAAGTTCTGTTATCTTAATAATTATGCTTATTGTTACTTTTGAACTCGTCTGGTCTCCCATCTTTGTTGCAGCCTATATGAGCCGGGCTGTAACACTCTGCAGACGTGAGAGTGTGTATAAAGACAGTAAAGGACAGAGGCAAAGGTTAAACATTTGGGGAAGGAAAATAAACTGAGAAAAGGAATACAAATCAGATGGCAGCAAAGACAGACATAAAATGAGAGAAATTGAAACATCCTGAGAATATTCAAGCAAAGGCTTTGCTTAAAATTGTAAAATGTCATTTCACGTTAAATCTTTAGCAACAGGAAATATTTTTGGCCATTTAAAAAACAATAAATAACATGTGATATTTGGACTTACCGTATATCATAGCCAGGAAACTATCTAACCCCAGGTTGTAACAAAGTTCAACACCTTTAAGGGTGCAGAGGGAGTGGGAGAAAGTGAGATATATACGGTCTGAGTGTGAAAGGTGGGCGAGCTCAGAACATGAGCTCATGACTGCAGCATTAATGTAACATTATTGTTAAGTGCTCGTAAAATCCCTTTTTACTCCGCATTACCTCAGAGTGTGGGGGAACGAGAAATGAAGTTAATAATGTCGCTGTTATGAAAACTTTTATTTTTAATGTTTTTAATGAAACATCTCAGAACAAAGTGGAGGAAAATAAAACGGATAAATCAACACCTCAGAAAGCCACCAGCTCCATGCACACGTGCGTTTACACAGAATATTTACAGTAGCGGTAAATAAACTGATTAAAGCTGCAGCGTCAGTGGCCCACACAGGAACAACTGGCATATAAACACACAACTGTACATGCATTCAGAGCGGCTCCTCCCTCTTTACATATTGTGTTTTGCAACCCCCAAACAATCATAAATGTGACAGAATCAATTATGTGAGTTTGTTTCACAGAGGTTTAATGCAAAAGGCTTGCCAAGAAGCTTTATTAACAATGCTGTTTTGTATTTCTTATCACTTATGACGCACATGATTTGCTAATGTTTGTTCCCAACAGTGTTGAGAAAGAGAACTCCAAGCTATTCAGATGTGTTACACTGGCATCAAACTACTTTTAAATGACCAATGACCGCTGGATATGAACCAGCTTTACAAGGCCAGCTGGAAAACTTTCTGTGTAAGTCTGAATATTTTCCCATGACTGCATTGTCCTTGCAAAGTTCATGCAGGTTAAGTTGAATTTCCAGAATGTTCCCATCCAGTGTGCTGGGTTCGATCTCCTATTTCCATCTTTAGCTTCATAAAAAGGAATAATTCGACTGAAGTAAAATAATGTCTTAATGTGGATATATCACAATGTTTCCAAACTTGTGTTATGTGGCAAATCATTGTCCAAACCCTCAGTTTTATCTAAAAATACAAAGGAATGTAAATATTAAAAACTTCTATTGCATGTAGTGGTGCATTTTGGGTTATCACTTTGAGCATTAGAAACCTAGATAAATGAAGAATCAGTCAATTAGTTATAAGTTCATTTTAGGCTATCATACGATAAATGCATAAAATATAATTTAAAAAAATAATTTTGCAACTAGAAAAGCCCACAACTGTAACATCTCACTGTGTAATTGTAATGAGGAAGTCGCCCACTCTTCTGTTACAACCTGCTTTCTTCCCACCTCTGATATCATCTTTGGGCAGGCTGAGCCCGGAGCTGACCCTGATCAGTCCAGTCTCAGGTTTTGGTTACACTAAGTCACACTAGGTTAAGCAATGTCCTGTTGTACTCAGTTCTGTAGCATTCTGTGCTTTTACAGCTGGCTCCATTACATTACACTTTTTATTTTCCCAGTCTGGGGGCTAAATATCCCCCGTTAGCTTAACAGGCCCCCATGGTAGCTTGGACCGTGTGTGTGTGTGTGTGTTTGTGTGGTAAAAGAGTGTTTTTAGGTGCAGCGGGGGGTTGGACTACCTGGCATCCAGATGTGGAACAAGAAGTTCTGCTTGAAACAAAGCTATTCTTTCAACAAATGTACAGATATTGTGACAGCTGGGGCACAACAGGTATTATTTGTTTGCAGTAGAAGACAAGTGATAATAGCAGCAGTAGCAGAAGTGACATTTCCGGGGTGCCACAGGAGCAGTGGTGTTAGTAACAGTAGTAGATTTAGGAGTAGAGGCACTGTAATGCATTTTAGCAGTAGTATACTGTATTGAGCACCAACACTAAATGTGTCATTTTCAATTTCGGAAGACTCCAAGAAAATATATATGCTGGCTGTGTTCACATTAGTTATTTGACATTTGAAAGTTAAATAGTAAAAGTGGGGTGAAGAAGGTCTAAAGTGTGGCTGCTTGAACCAGAGTATGTTGGGTCTTTCCCACACACCAAGTGCTGCTCTCTGTTTGGTTTCCATTGGACATTTCGCGTGAAAGATGTCATATCTTCATGGCAAGTGGATAGAATAAAACAACTTTGTCGATTTTGACATTATGGAGCTGCCAAAGGTAAGAAATAAGTCAAACTTGATCCTGTATTGCGGCTTTAAATCCCAGTGCAACAATGATTATAATAATACACCATAAAAAGCTTTCAAATTGTACTCTGACTCATTCCTGATTCTGCATTTTGGGTCAAGACTCCATGTTCACGGTACTCGGTTGGGTTGATGGTTTTGACTTTTGAACTTTAATGTATCAATGACTTCTTCACAAGCGGTTTTTCCAACTTTGCTGTCGATGGCAAAGAAATGATAATGCTAAATGTCTGTGAATGACCAAAACATATTTTGAGAAATGGGAAGTGAATCCAAAATCTGCCAACAGACCCTCTCCTGCTCTCTCTCTCTCTCTCTCTCTCTCTCTCTCTCTCTCTCTCTCTCTCTCTCTCTCTCTCTCTCTCTCTCTCTCTCTCTCTCTCTTTCTCTCTCTCTCTCTCGCTCTGCAGCCGTTTTCCATTATCAGTGCCCAAACCAGCTTGTTAAAAAGAGTGAAACTCAAACCACAGTTTTGAAAATTACAGAATTCCTTCATAAATGCCCAGCCCTCCCCATGGCTACGCTGGGTTCAGGCTTGAGGTGAGACCGCCATACTACAACATACACACTCACACACACACACTCATTACATGTATACATGCAGAAACAGCCAAATGTATTAGCACACAACAAAATGCAGCACAGCACTCCCACATACATCTAAACACACTTTATTAGCACACGTTTATCCTAAGAAAGGCAAAGGCTCTCCCATTGTATATCATGATAATACACAAATACATGCTTACACAGAAATACACACACACACAGCACAGTAATAGCTTTGTGGCCACATCACCCTCTTTTCTTTCCTTTCATACTTTAACCAGAACCATTTCCTACAACAGCTGAGGCTGCCGCATAGCAACTGGTCAGACCGCCCTAGCAACAACAACATTATCACTCATTTGACCTCTTAGTGAAAGCAATGTAATAAAAAAACATTTATTTTTTTACACATTTAGAGTTCGGTTTTAGAGTTTTTCAACTGGCTCCGCAGCTTTTTTGTTATGTTTCATTTTCTTGCGTTTTTATAGATTGGAAAAAAGTTACCTTTGATGCTAATTTTAAAGGGATATGTTTGAAATTAGTATTAAGCAGTTATTCTGTAAAAGAATGGTATTAAATCAAATGTCAAATGTGTTTTTGCCAACTGCACACCTGGCTACTGAATAGATTGCTTTTCCAAATCTTTGAACTGGCAGGTAAATTGGGGCCGGTATGGTGATGCTGAATAAATTACACTTCTCTGCAGCTGCTGTTTAATTTCCCTTGTGTGTGTGTGTGTGTGTGTGTGTGTGTGTGTGTGTGTGTGTGTGTGTGTGTGCGTGCGTGCGTGCGTGCGTGCGTGCGTGCGTGCGTGCGTGCGTGCGTGCGTGCGTGCGTGTGTGTGACCTCCTATCGCCAAACCAGGCTAATAAACAGTAATCATTCTCAGCTGCTCCTACATGTAAAAACTGCTTGGATCTAACAGCATGCATGCTCTCTAATACGATTTAAAAAATGTAACAGCCAATCTTTGTATTTTACATTTAGCTTTTGCAGCAGATATAAAAACAAAAAGCATTTGATATTGGACAAAATAATGTATGAATGGAATAACACCAAACCACAAGTGTTTCACACATACACACCATTCAGTTTCGCTCTCCATGAGTAATTCTATGTTTTGCTTCAAGGGAAATTGGTGCACTTTGGCCATAATTGTTTCAAAACTGCTAGCTAATTATGACCTTTTGAAAACAAAGTGTACAGATTGAATGTGACATTTTGCTGCGCCTACAGAATATAAACGCCCTCTTGCACTGGCTGAAGCCCAGTAAAACCTTATAATGAAAACAACCATGTCCTAATGTGTGCTTTGACTGAACAAGAGGGCTACATTCACAGTGTCTGCCCACTGACCCCCCGGACAAAATACCACTTGCACTTTGGTACAGTAAGACGGTGTGCCGCCCTTTTATTTAGAATTGTCTATGACGGTATTACGGTGCAACCGTCGTGAATACAAGAAAACACACATCATTTTCAGAAAATAGCCCTGATACTGTAGCCTACATGCTTTCAATGCATATGATATTCCAGAGTTACATGATCATCATCTACAAAGGTAGATTTAAAGTTTAATGTAGTTTATCATTCTGAACAACAATTGAAAAAACAAGCTCAAAATAACTAAAACATTGAATATCTGTTGTTGCTTATTATTTTGAACACTGGATGGCGTATTGGTGCAACAGGGCTGGTATGAGCGTGTAACAGCAGTTCATTGCTTTTCTCCTTGACGTGTCATTGCTTTGCTTCGTGTTGTAACTCCTGTGTGTTACTCCATACTGAGGAATTGCTGATCACCATCTACTGTAGGTCATACACCGACTAGAGTTAAGTTATACCAACCCTCTTCAAATTATCCCTTTAAAGCACTCTTAGCTTGACCCTAAAGACTACCCATCTTAAAAACCCTATACACAAAATGTAGGGGTGTGAGGAATACAGAAGTGTTCAATCCTAAAACTTCACAGTTTCAATAAAAAACCCTAAACCCATTAAAAAAAGAAAAAACATATGTTAAAGCCAGTTGTAATTGTTTTGATCTGAAATGACAGATTCCCAGCAGCAGTATGACAAAGGTTGCAGTAATAGTCAGAACATGGAAGAAAGTCGGTACGTAATCTGCTGTCAACAGGGGATATTCTGCAGAAGTTGAGTTATGGTCATGTTCTTCCATCACCGCTGGCTGACCACTTCTCTCACTTAGTCTCTGCTTCTAGAAAACAAATTGACTTCTGGCTTCTAGACAGTTTCTTTGAGGCAGGAAAGAGCTGAAAGTATAGCACAAGTTAATGACAAAATAAAAATAATCTAGAGCATTTCAGATAATTAGTTGAAAACCATTATGCTTTACAGTATTTTTTTGAATGTGTAATAGTTTGTAGTTGGACAGAGCTTTTGAATACATTATTAAACACATGATGTCTCTTAAGGTATAAAAAAAGACTCTCTCTTTCTCTCTCTCGCTCTCTCTCTCTCTCACACACACACACACACACACACACACACACACACACACACACACACACACACACACACACACACACACACACACACACACACACACACACACACACACACAAAGAGATGTAGTTCCAGCCTACTGCCTGTCACAGTGCATGGATTTCAATGGAGCATACTCAACCATATTACCAACATCTGTCATGATGATTTGAGAAGAAAAAGCAGGTTCCTTCAATTAAAGCCGCTCTGAAAACATAAAATACTGCATGTGTGTGCAAGTGTGTATTATTTTATCCCTTGACAGTTATACAGTCCTGTGCTACCATCTACTGGAATAGACATGGAATTAAACCAGGTAATATTGCACTGAATTCTCAATTGGATTCAATAATTTGTGGTTTTATTCATTTATTGCATTATATTATGTATCTTCTGTATGTTTCAACATGTATGTTTACCATATCGCCACTATCAAACCTGCTGCCTGCAAACAACTCAACAAGCCAGCAAAATGATGTAGGCCCACACTGTTTTGCTGACACTGAATGAGTTCCAGGAGATTTGACAAGAGTCAAGACGTCTTTATATTTACCTGGGCAAAGTAAACACCTGTGATTTTAGATATGTGTGGATGGGATAAGTCAGTGTTTTATATGGAAGCCTGTTTGCGCCACAGGAAAAAAAAATGTTTTAAATAAAATACAAATACAGAATAAGGCACACAGACATCAATGTTCATCATATAAGCGGTACAACTTTATATTAAGGTACACAAATTAACCATCAACTAGTTGTTAATTAACATCCATATTAGCAGTATATTGGCTCTTTATTAGTCATTATAAAACACTTATTAATGCCTTATTCTACATGACCATATTCTACAAGTAATAGGCCATTAGTTGAGAGTTTTTCCTCAATAACCCTCTAATTAGTCCTTATTTATTGCAAGTAAGGAAGTTGTTGTACATGAGCTTTGGTCTTAATATGCTCTCCTCAATATGTCTAAATAACTCAAAATTAGGTATTTCTATCTGAGAATATGTTCCCTATTTTAAAGTGAAGTCTTGTTCATAACCAAAAAGCTAGTAATTTGACTCTAATTGACCTGAACAGGTTCCCTATTCTAAAGTTGCCTCCTCTTCACACTTTGTAAATACATTATAGCACACAACTACTGAAATTAACCTCAACAGTACATGAACAAAGTAGGCACATGTTGAAATATCTGTTTTATTAATGAACCACTAAAGAGCGGTTCAGACACATGTACCAAAACATGTCAAGTTTCTCCAAGGCTGAGAACATATGCAGCCTGAACTTTTTAATAAAACTGATTTTTAACAGAGTTTATGTATTTGTGATCATACTGTGTGACCTGCTTGTATGTAATTACACAATAGGTGTACTGTTCTCTCTATTTGTTGTACTGTCTCAGTGTGAACAGATTAAACAACCAGCCAAACTCTTTTGAGAGCCAGGGAATGAGCAGCCATGCTCCTTTATTGACTTATTTGCAGTCCACTGACATTCAAATGGAGTGAAACTATAAAAAAAGAAGTTACAAGGCACTTAATGATCTCATACATGCAAGTGTAACATACACAGATTACTTGTAGAATATGGTCATGTAGAATAAGGCATTAATAAGTGTTTTATAATGACTAATAAAGAGCCAATATACTGCTAATATGCATGTTAATTAACAACTAGTTGATGGTGAATTTGTGTACCTTAATATGAAGTTGTACCGCTTATATGATGAACATTGATGTTCTATGTGCCTTATTCTGTATTTGACATAATTGTTTCAATTAAAAAATATATATATAACTCAATATATTGAGATAGCTAAGTCAATATATTGAGATAGCTAAGTCAATATATTGAGATAGCTACTGTAAGTCAATATATTGAGATAGCTAAGTCAATATATTGAGATAGCTAAGTAAATATATTGAGATAGCTAAGTCAATATATTGAGATAGTAAGTCAATATATTGAGATAGTAAGTCAATATATTGAGATAGCTAAGTCAATATATTGAGATAGTAAGTCAATATATTGAGATAGCTAAGTCAATATATTGAGATAGTAAGTCAATATATTGAGATATCTAAGTCAATATATTGAGATAGTACATGTAAGTCAATATATTGAGATAGCTAAGTCAATATATTGAGATAGCTAAGTCAATATATTGATTTACAGGATTTGTATTTATTTTTCCTGTGGCGCAAACAGGCTTCCATAGTTTCACCCCTAATTTAGAAGGTTTTGGGGGCGCAAAGCACTACTTGCTGGCAACAGCAAAATAAAGTTTTTTGAGTAACTTTAAAAATGTTTCTGGATTAATTCATAACATTAAAAAACGTCTTGCTTATGATGAAAATAATATTCTACGATTTAAAATCAATCGCTGGAACGGTTCAAATATGGTGTTTTAATTAGTACCAAAGATATTATGGAGATTTGCAATTTGAACTACCGCGATGGTGAGAAAACCACATTGTGTATTCCCGAAGCTGATTGGCTGTTGCCGTGCTGCGATTTGATTGGCCGTCTGCTAAATACTGTAGACATTATTTAGTTCTCCTTTCTGGCAGGCGTTCGAATTTATTTTAGGAAAACTGTAACTGCTGTTCACGTGGACACCGTGGTTTAACGTCTTGAGCAAACAATTGAAAATATGCTTTCTGAAGAAAAAATTATCGAGTTTAAACCTATGGTTTTAAACACGTCGGTGCCAATGTATATGATGCCAAGCAGCTGCGAGATAATCCAATGAACCAAACCTCTGGTAAAAAAATAATCTGATTACACGTCGAGTGCAAGGTTCTCCAGAAACAAACTGGTTTCAGGATGTGAAGCATATTCCGACAGGGTTACCAATAATGAAAGCAGCAGAACAAGGTAAACTTGGTAAAGTTGGTCATGGCGGTGAAGTTAGTTAAAGGTTGGATAGTTGACAAACAAACTCTTCAGGTTCACAGACTGGCTGAGGACAGTTTGTTTACATCCACATTTCATTTAGAGACAATCAATGAATTAACGTTTGAATGACACAAAACCAGTAATACAGTTCCAATATCTCAGTCAGTGGTAACATTTAGTTATAATACAATTATAATGTGGCACACCTTTTTGATTAGGCTACTAATGTGTACTAACAGGACAAAACACAGGTCCCCTGCCTGTCAATCATTGATGATAAAGGAAACACGTGCATGAGTGTTTTCATTATTAGGAAACATGTTCGTTGTCAAAGCTTGTTAGCATAATGCTGTAATAACCCTCACATGCCGGAAGGGGGCAGTGTAAGTCCATAATGTTGCTAAGAGCGAGCACTAATGGACCATGTTACTGTACATGCACTATACTTCATGAATTGAATAGAAAAGAATAGGGCTGCAACTCACAATTTTTTAATTTCAGATAATTGATCAATTGTTGGTCTATTAAAATGTCAAAAAACAGTATTAAAAGTCATCCCAGTTTGTCAAAGTCAATGGTAATGTATTTTAATTTATTGTTGTTTCAGTCTCCAAAACCTAAAGATATGCAGTTTAAAATGATATGATACAATCTCCAAAATAAATAAATATAGCAGAGCAGAAACATTTCGATATTATTGTATGACATTTTGGCATGGAAAACTACCTGAATGACTATTTGATTGGATGACTAATCTAATAAAACAGATTTTCTTTTTTTAAATGGGAAAAGTTCTAAATTATAACGTTTTTATATACCACCACTACTACTATGATTACTGCTAATAACAATCATTCTTATTTATGTTATATACAAGTAATGAAGTAATATAACAATTAATCAAGGCAGGTGATCTACTAAATTAGGATAATAACACGATTAACATTTATTTGTGTTATTGCCCCCTCCTCTCCCCCTAAACCGCTCCAAATTTGTCCAGCGAGTTCCTGCTCGCTGATTGGTCCGCGCTCTGATTGGTCTGCTCGATGATTGGCTGAAAGTTCCGTTCTCGGACAGTCAGTCGACGCAGTTTGTTTTCTCGCCTGCGGCTGAAGTTTGGACCGTGAGCCGCTGCTGAAGGCAATGTGGATATTGTATTCAGGATTTCATTTTATAGATAGGTGTGTGAACGGTCATTCAAACCGGCGGAAAAAGTAGATAAAGTTTGGTATTTTTTCTCTTTTGCTCTCCGTCTTTTCCCGGCTCTATGAGGGGTGTTCCTCGGAACAGTTTACATGCGGACTGTCAGAAATACTACAGCCTCACGTGTTTGACTTTAGCTTGCATTTGAGATATATTTTTCTATATTAACTCGCATTTTCGCTCTCGGAGCCACAGCTTACTGTGCACACTTTGTCAAAGTCGACTTCATTCAAAACTTGTTGGCGTTTCGGTGGCAGGCGTCTACCTACGTTTGTATTTTATTCTGGGTTTGAAAAGCGGATTAAGATATCGCAGTCATAAACTCATTGGAGAGGAGGTGAAGGACTGCTCGGCATGATATACGTGCAGGTCATCAGAGGGTAACACTGTGGAGATCTCGTCACTTTTTAAAGTAAGTATTATATGCCTTTATTTACAAACCAAGTCCCATTAATATCATGTATACTGATGTCATAATGCATAATTGTTGCTCTTTAGAGTGAGTACAAACTTTCATGTTTATTTTGGTCTTTATTCTACAATGTAGGTTACTGAGACTTGTTTTGCCCACTAACAGTAAACGTCTATAGAGTTTAATTTACTTATTTCAATATAATAATGATAATAATTAACTTATAGCGGCTTTCATTTTGCAATATCTCTTTAGAACAGTTATAACATAGTACAGCACATATGCACCATTTATTTCTACATGTATTAAGTACTTACAGTACTTTCACACAATACAATATGTTTTAAAAAGGGAAATTGAACATGCCATAATGCAGGTGAATGGATGGGTTTATGATCTAGGTTTTAATTAATTGGCATACATTAATGATTTCTAACAGTGATACATTTAAATTAATTATATCGCCAATCCAGATCATCATAATGCAAGCAATCACAGGTTTTGGGCTCACCTTCTTTTAAAGCACCATTAACTATTTAATATGAAACCACTTGCTTTCTTTGATTTTTATTGGACATTTTGGGAATAAAGATTGTTCATCCAGTTAGATAAGTATACTTATTCACTTGAAAACACGACTAAACCTGACTTTGGTAGGGTGGAAATCTGCTCTTTGATAGCCACAAATCAAATCAATTATCCAGCACTTATAAGTGTGCAGCAGTTTTTCTGGGGAACTGAGACGCTGAGTTTGACAGATGCTGATCAAAGATACAACATGCGAAGAACTGAAATAAGATCTCATAAGGTTCAGAGAAGAATTTATGTGGCGGAGAGATTAAAACCACTGTAAGGAGAGACATGTGGACAGGTGGACCGAATAAATCTCTAAGGAAAATAGTTTGACTTCGAGAAAAAAATGTGCTCCTGTGCCCTAGCATTATGATGGATTTGTAGCGGTGTTCAGCCAGATGATGGACAACTTATTCTAGTCTGACTACTGTGAACTCTTGTAGACCCAGATAAGGTTTAGAAGGCAAAAGGCAATATGAATGAATAGAGGAGATGAAGTTGAAACATTTTGGGAGTGAGTGTGTGTATTCCTTTATCTCCTATTAAACGTCTAACTTTGAGAATACTTAGGGAGATTTTAAAACATCTGGATATAGGAATGAAACACACACATATCTCTCAGTTTGGTTTAGGAAAAAAAGCCTATTTGATGACTTTCCTTTATTGAGGAATTATTTTCTACAAAGATGCTCCTAGTTATTGTCTGAACTTTAAGGCAGTTTTTCACAATAATGCTCACCAGCTATGAGTCAATTGGAAGTTTGTATTCCTTGCCACAGCAGCTATTTTGTCATAAAGTAAGCAACTCATTAGATAGTGAAATAATAAGCTTGGCTCGTAGATTTTTTAGAAATGAATAGACTCTTGCAGTTTTGATTTACTGTAATCTGAAGATTAAAATGCATGTTCTACTAATTACTCAGTATCTCCTTAATAAAGATATATCACCTGTAATCTTTTCAAAATGCAACTTCAAGAAACTTCATTTCCTTTTTATTTAAAGAAGCTGATCGTTCTTCCTGAAAATTAAACCTAAATGGATCTTCTCTGGGTCTTTCTGCTGCTGGAGGTGTTTCTGACGTCCGCTGCTGCCAGGGGTGAGTAACAGAAGCCCTGATTTCCACTGACACTCGGAGCATTACAGTCATCCATGCCAGCAGTAAGATAAATCACGGCCGCTGACATGACTCAGTGGCGGCACTTGTAAAAGGGTCTTCCAAAGGTTCAGCCGGAGTCATTTTTCCGTAGTTAAATTTACTATTTTTGCATTCTTGCTGTCACACTGCTGTTCTAACGTCAGGAGGACGGTAGCAGGAGTGAACCCTCTCCTCTGTCTTTTTCCTCTTTCCGTCACCTGGACGTTGATAGTATGCTTTGTAAAACATTGTGCTTTTTAAGCATTTATATACATTGGGTCTTTCTGCACTGATAATTTGCTCAGATATTGGAATATCTGCAGATATTTGTCCTTGGTTGAACTTTACTCAATGAATGCCTTTGCTCTTTGGATAGTCAGTGAACCTTTGACTTCGGCTGGTTATTCAGTCACTGTCAAGTATTCTTGCACCCGCCTGGGACTTTCAGATTTGTAGTGTGGTTTTCTACATCCTGCTTATTTAGCAAAGATGCTACCTTGTTGGCTGTGTGGTACAATTCAGTATTTCTATTCTAAATTGAAAAGCCCCACAGGGGAGTTCAGTAGTCAGGGTCACTCACAGAGCAGTATCCTCGTTACTTGGCATGCTACTTTGTTTCTTTAATTGAAACTAAAACAAACAGCTACAGAAGCTGTACATAGATGAGAACAAAACCCAGCCTGCAGGCTTAATGGGCAGACGCTCCCCGTGCTAGCGCCCGCTCCCGAGATCACACCAATGATGAGTTTTCAGCGGGAACAAAGCAGCATTCAGCGAGGCGAGGCCGAGCCAGCGTGCAGACACGGGGCCGAAAGTAAACACAGGCCCATAGACCGCAAAGAGATGAGATTAGATTAGCCTATTAGGGATGTTTGCTGTGCAATGCTACAGCATTTACTCCCCCTCACCGCCTGCAGTTTGTCATTGAAACCAGGGCAGGCTGCAGAGAGAGACAGAAGAAGGGGGTGCAGGGGAGGCAAGAGGAGAGAGATGGAAAGAAAAAGGACTCTGGACATTAGACTGGAGTCATATTTGATGAAGTAGTAGGGAAAGGAAAAAAGGAACTAGAGGAAAGAGTGAGGAAGGAAGGAATGGACAAGGGAAGGAAACAGATTATAGGAAGGGGTGTGAGAGAGAGGACAGGAGAGCATGGAGAGGACAGAGGGGACAAAATGCTCTAATTTACCTATTAGGAGCTATGTTCTCCTTTATCTGTGATTGGCTGGACTCGTGTTGCCGGACAGATCTTATCTCTTTGTGAAAATGTAAAGATCTATCTAAAGCTACTGTGAAATGTTGAAGAAAACTTTTCTCTTCGGTTCCATGTTTGCCAAATGTAGTATTGTGTTTTGTTATCTGTGTTGTTATCTGTTACAATGACTTAAGACTATAAAGTGGCAGGCCAAAGGCATTTATACAGGATGCGTGTGGAGTGGGACGCTGGGTTTTAGTGGCCTTGTGGTCTGAGGTTCATACCATGTAATTGTGAATTTGTGGTTTTTGTATTTGAGTAATGCAGGAAGTCATCTGTTCTCTGTCTGTATCTCGTCTCAAAGTCTAATGTTTAGCAGAAAAGCTGAATAATCTGATAAAAGAATGCAGGAAATTGCCAATTTTTAACCGATTTTGTAAAAAGCAGGAGTTTGATCTTTGATTATTTGAGGCAAACTCAACCAACTCCTGCAAGATTTACCCGCAGTTATCCCCTGGATTTAATTTTATATACATTAAACAATTCAAGATAGACAATGTTAAGCAAAATCAATGTGTTAGTCCAACAAGCTTGCAGGCAGTAAAGGGCATCTGCCAGTGGCCCCAGTGCAAAAGCTGTCAGGGAACAACTCAGAAACATGCAAGTCTGCAGTATATCACTTAAGCTGGAAAAAAGCTTATATCAAATTGACCAAAAACAGTAAATAAGACAGCCTTTGGGACGGTAAACAATATAAGATTTACAACTGTTACCAGTTATTCGCTGTCATTTGGGAAGGAAAAAGATACTTACGTTACTGAAGAATTAATTCAGAACAGTTTTACAGATCAAATGGGTACAACATGTTATACGACAGTGGACAAATCAAATAGAAGCTAATGAGGAAAAGCCTCCTCTCATAGTCCTCCCCTTGTCCTGTTCTCCACTGCACTCTAAGAAATGACAGTTTTATTAGGGACTTGGTGACTACTGATGTGTCCCTGAGTAACATGCATACTGGAGAGGGGTTACTCAGGGCAACTGTGTAAACAATGAACAATAAATAGCTAAATATCATAAGACACATTTGGACATGATTTGAAAACATTAACTCTTTTGTGGCGTTATCTCGTCTCTGCAACCGCCTTTGCACACACTGCATTCAGTCACAATAAATATAAGTCTGCTAGTGTTTAAATCCAGAGAGTACTGTCCAATAACTTCTTTATAATTGCACTCAAATACTGCAAAGAACAGTGTGACTTATGCCTTAAAGAAAGAACAAAAAAGAATTCCTTTAATGATTGGATGCGAGAAAGGCCAAATGTAAAATAGATTTGTTATAAGTTACTTTTCCCTGGGTGTTTTGGGAGTCTGTGAGTGCTGAGCATCAGATGGCACTGAAGGCAGTTTTCCACTGCGTGTGCCGATCAGCGAATGTAAGCAGGAACAGTGGGAATGCTAAAAGCTTTGTTGGATCTCTGCAGATGAAGAGAAAAAATAAGAGACTGAGGGCTGGAACAGGACAGAAAGAGTGGAAGAGATATAGATAAAGAAAGGAAAAGGGAAGCCAAAGAGAAGGAACAGGATGCAGACAGAGATTAGCCTCCAGATAGGAACAAAAAGATAAAGACGCAACATGTATGCCCCTTATTACAGCAGAGAGTCACATAAACCACACACACCAGAGGCTTACACAACCCTGCTGTGTGAACCAGTGTCTGGGCCTCTGTGTGCATGTGTGTGTGCGTGTGTGTGGCTGAGCATGAGACTGAGCAGCTGAGAGATTAGCATTCTCCGCTGTTAGCTGAACAACATTGAGCTTGAATGCAGAGGTCATAGACTAGCAGTAGGCCAAAGCATTGTGGGCTACCTGCAACTCCAGACAGAGGTATGCAGCATTTCCACCGCATGGTAGAGTACCAATCCACTCAACTTGCTTGGCACCGTTCATTTTTGGGGATTTCTAATTGTGAAAGTTGTGGATATAATACCTTATTATTTTTCACCTCTGTCAGGGTTCTAAAGAAGTATCACTTTTAGAAGTTGTAGTTAAAACGCTGCAGACTGATTGGCAGAGATGGGGTCGTTACTAAAAAAAAGTAATATATTACATATTACATATTACTTTTTAAAAAAGTAATATATTACACTACTTCGTTACTCTCTACATAAAGTAACTCGTTACTTTACTCGTTACTTTACTCGTTACTTTACTCGTTACTTTACTCGCAGGGCCGGCCCGCCCCTCCCTGCAGGCAGATCACGCAGACTGCTAAAGTTTCAAATGTTCTCTTTAGTTCAGTTTCCATTGTCGCATAAGACTGATCCAGATAGCTCTGACTATGGCTGTCCTCTGTCTCCTGCTATCTGTATTTTGCGCAGTATATCTCTGAACGATGCGATGGTGATTCCACTGTGCAAATGGGCAACATTACCTCTACTATGAAGGATGCTACAAGCCTGTCCATCTCTGCTTTGGTTACCGGTCCTCCAAATTCTAATTTGTGCCGCTTCGGAGTCGGCGGCGGCGACTCACAACATCCTCACTCTGGGTTCGGGGGTCCGGTCCTTAGCTATTAGCTTCACCTTAGCATGTGTTCTTTGCAGGTGTTTGTTGAGGTTTGACGTGGTGTTTGCAGCAGTGTATAACAGCTTCTGGCCTGGACACAGTTTGCACCTCACCGTCACATTCCTGTCTATTCTTCGGACGAACTCAAAATAATGGGCATACCTCCACCCCTCGAAAGTTATCGCTGACTCTGCCATGTTTATGCAGCACTGAACGTGGAGATGTGGACGCGCAAGTCGCGCAGATTACGTACATATAAACCTGCGGCGGAAACCCCTCTTGTCTGTCAGTGTGATTATGACTGATTTTATAAAAGTAACGAAGTAACGCGTGTCGGGGCAATGTTAGTAACTGTAGTGTGATTACTGAATTATAAAAGTAACGCGTTACACTACTCCGTTACCGACAAAAGTAATATTATTACAGTAACGCGTTACACCCAACTCTGCTGATTGGTCAGATAGATGTCCCTTGCGAGACATGGTATTCTGTGTCCTGCAAAAAAAATCCCATTATAAATGACAAAACTACCATCTACAATCTCTTTCACTTAACAGAGATTTATAAATTGGTAACTCACAAACATCAGTCTATTAGGGGGCAAATGCAAGGATCTATTCTTGAGGATGATGTCAGGGCAATTTCATTATGATCAGCAAAAAATCCCACTTCATTAAGTGCAAATTAAATCTTGATATGTACCTCAATAATTGGATTCATGACGGCTGTGAACAATGTGCCATTCTTATACTATTTACACTGTCAATAGAAGAATGATCCATTTCTCTTTCTTTAACATCATAAGCAATTTTAGCTTGCCGTGAAGCCAAATCACAATATTGCACCAAGCTTCCAGGACATTTTTCTCTATTTTCCAAATCAACCTGAAATCTAAATACTTTTACCTCCGTTCTGTCTCTGGGCCGATGATAATGGAGGTGGTTTGTGGGGATTGAAATACCAAATAACATTAGACATTGCATTGCAAGTTGTTTATTTCTCAGTGCTTTTGTTTCTGTTTGCCATCTCACACACAAACATACATTAATTGTGAATGTGACGTGGAATGCCAAGTGTATGTCAGATGGTTATCAGCATGTCAGATGGTATTTATGTAAACCAAACAACTGCAACAGTTTGGAGAAGATAATAATTATAATGTAATTGTTGAAGTTACTCCAGGAGGGATTTTCATTTTGTCTCCGCCACAACCTGGGATGATGTGTGATGAAATGACCTACAGCAAGTATATCACATCCATCATGTCTGCCTCTTCTACACCAATCCTTTGAAGCAGATTCAGAAAAGAAAGCATATACCAAAAAGTTAGATGATAAATGTGGGTTTGTGTGCATGTGTCTAAACAATTAAATGTGTTCCATTAGACCACCCATTTCAGAGGGAGTGAGAGGAAAAAGATGAGAGGGTTCACTTGTTGTATTACCAAGTGTAAAGAGCCACAAACACATTAAGAATCCATCGTCACTTTATCGAAGCTGCCAAAAAACAGAGATGCACCAAAGAAACAGAGAGAGACAAGAGAGCATCGTCTCTGCAAACAGTGCCGAGTGTAAACAGCCGCATATACACATGCTGAAAACATATACAACTAGAAGATGCTAGCCATAAATATGACCTAACACATGTAAGCACACACACACACACAAACCCACAACCACACACACACATAGCCCACAATCACTTAACAACCTCCTGTCCCACACACTCATTACTGAGGAATGTAATTAGCATGCTAACACTAACAATGATGGGTAGGAGAGAATTGTGGTTAGGTAAAAAGAGCTGGAGGAGGAGGCACACAGTCATCAGAGAAGCTATGGATAGTAGAGCTTTAAGCTTTTGTTAAAGTAAGAGGCGACTTCCTATGAAGACGTTCAGTAAATAGGAGAGGTGTCCGTGGTTTCAGATAATTGTTCTGTCTCTAATTTTCCCTGTTCCGTTTACCTGCTTGGACATCAAGCTAAATCGTTTCTGCATACTGTGGGTGTTTCTCAATGTCGAGTACGCTTGCTTGGTAGCACATGTCTTCCGAGTCACTTGCTTCAGAAGCTAGGCAAGAATACTTCCTGGCATTCGGAAAACGAAGAGTGGAACACGCGAGCAAGTGTGCAGGTGTGCGTCATACGAGAGGCCCCGCCTTACATTTTCCGCCACAGATTTGGGGAAATTGGTCCGTGCGCAAAGCATTGTGGGGATTTTAGTCTACACATGTGCAGCCTCGAAATTTCTCGCTACGAAGTACGCCGGGCTCGGTAGAATTCCAAGTATGCTGGACATTGAAACAGTACTTCGGCGGCACTCGATGACGTAGTATGCTTGAAATAGTGGCTCTGGAGACATTGAGAAAGACCCTGGGAGTAGTTTCCAACTTGCAGGGTTCAGGGAGAAGTAGTGGAGAAAGAGCTGAAGTACTAATAACAGATGAAGGCCCACATTACTGATTACTGAAATGTGTTGATACATGTATGCTCTGAGTGTTTCAGTTTCAAAAGCAATGGCCGTGGTTGCACAGAACATCATTTAACAAGGAGTTATAGGTGACCAATAAATAAAAAGGGTTAATATTTAATGAATCATGTCATTTTATGCTTAAACTACATTCATGTGTAGTTTCTCCACACACTGTGTTCAGTACTGATTAACCATGATATTAGATGTTGTGATAAAGTCCAATGTGGTATTTGTGGCAGGCATGTGAAGAAAGGAGGAGAGCATCTTGATTCCTCATAGAGTTAACAACTGCATACCGCAGACAGATGCTTCAAACACACAGCTTCACCTCATTGTAAACAGACACACTTTATAGACTTACGTCAGTAAATCCCCTCCATCCTCACTCTTATTTGTTAAGCATGCAAAGCGTCCTAAGTCACAGCTAACTATCGTAAATACCATTTGACATGCTGATCACCATTATACGGCCTGATGGGCATCTGCCCGCCAGACACAGGTTTGTAGAAAGAACTGCATCCAGAAGGTGGGAACTTTCATCAGCATTCACAGATGAGGGTTTTAGAAAAGTGCATTTTCTCAAGCAACAATTGATGTACAATATGTTTCAGTGAGTGAAGAACTGAATCTAAAACTTGTCTTTGAGCTTGTTTTAGATTATTAGATATTATTTCTAAATGGTCAATGTGTTCATTTTGTGCTTTGAATGTGAGAAACGTGTCTCTCAATTACACGGTGATTAACAGACGGGAAGCTTCAAAGGACACAGATGACTCTTCCAGTTCCTCTTGTTAAATCCTAATGCAAGAGCCAAATGTTGTCTATTTGACTGTTTGGATAGAGCTGTGGCTAACAGAACAAAGTTTAAATGAGAAATTAGAGAAGGATTCTCACTATTGTCAATTGTACATTTAGTTTGAATAGAGTTGGACTTCGAAGAGTTATTTTTTTGATATCGACAGTCTGAGTGATGTGGGATTTTCCGCTTATATTCTTGTTAAAATTGGTTTAAAAAGCCAGCATTACCTACACATATCTATGTCTTTGTTCGACTCCAAAAGATATTAAGCAACTGTGACATGAACCCATTTGCAGGGACCGTAAGGAGCACCCTCCCCCCCCCCCACACCCCACCTCTGCTTCCCCTGATCTCCTTTAGAGTTTTACGGGTGCCTGTTAATGTTAAAGGCTATTAGCCCACATTTAGATAAAGTCAATGTTTGCTTTGACTCTGCTAATGGTGGGGTGGTAATAGGGCTGTCTGGACGCTCTCTGTGGGGGTTGACGGCGTGTCGCATGGATGTGAAAATGTGACGCGTGTTTGTAGAGGGGGTGCAGCAGAGAGGAGAAGATTAGATAGCAAAAGAAGGCTTTGTGGAGAGAAATAGTCAGAGACAAAGAAAGAGATGTTAAAGAACAATGACACTTTGACATCAGTTTACCCCCCTTTAGGGAATATAGAAGGCTGTTAAAATCCTCTTGTGTCACACCATATATGTTTGCTATATGATGTTTACATTGACTTAAATATAGAACCTTTAGACTATGCTTTTATGGCTGCACCATGCATTCAATTGGGAATGTTCTTGTCATTTGAAGCATATCTTCCGACATATTTCCCCAAGATTCATCTCTACATATTTGGCATGTATGGAAACTGTGTGAGCTCCAATAGAATAAATAAAGATATTTTAGTTTGAAGAGTGTTTGACTGCACAGCATGAGTTTATATACTGATAAAGTAAAGAGACTTTCCCAAAGTCAAACTGAAGATTGATAAGGAACAGATTGGGAGAAATGATTGCTGTACTTAAATCACAGCATATATGCATACTGCTGTAGGTACACGCAGAGACAGTATGAGCTTATCTTATTGCATATATATATATATATATATATTGCAGGGGTAAATTGTTTTCATCGGGACATTAGAAAGATATTTAGGGAGGAGAGGAGATGCATCTGAGTTTAGACAAAGCACGTTTCTTACATTGTGGTTGTATTCATGGTCATCGTAGTAGCAGGTAGTTGAGGATGACTTTGTATGAGCTCCTTGTTTGAATGTGTCATTTTACTTATGTCAAAGTTTCTTTGTGTTCTCCCTCTTACTCTGTTTCTTCCCAGCTTCTCTCTGTCTCTCCTGCATAGTGCAGTATTGTGTGGGTCGTGGCGCCACAGTGCTGTATTGTGGTCTCAGTGGGGTTGGGGTATGTTTGGTCAATGCTACAGCACTGCGGGTCAGAGGTCAGCCAGTGGATCGGGGGGCGGGGGGGGGGGGGTCAGGGAGTGTGTGCGTAGCTTTTGTGCTAGCCTGCGTGGGTACGTTTGTGCGTGTGTGAGGTAGGGTCAGAGAAAGCACATGCCAGCACCAGAGGAGACTGTAATAACACACCAGGAACCCCACAGGACAACACACACTGCTTTCACTCCTTTATCTCCCCTCTGTCTCCGTTCAGTAACCTCACTGACATGGGGTCAGAAACAGAATTAACAAACATCCATTAATACATTAAATCCAGCTTTTATGAAGATACTGACTACATTGTTAGTGTTAACACTTAAATGTAAGAGAGATTTAAAGTTGAACATCGTAGTTTTTATTATTAAATGTGCAATTATGTCGGTTAACAAATCGAATCAAGGAATTATACAATTAAATCCTGATTTATGAACCATCTTCTTGTTTGAAATATATTTTTAGTTTCTTAAATTTCATCAGCATTTCTGGACAACTATGCTATCAGTTTAAGTGCCCTTCAAAAATGCAGGCTACTGTATTAAACAATACCATGAGGTTATATAACCAAGCCTGTCTCTAAATGTGTGTTTTAAAGCTGTAATATCTCATTCATTTAAAAAAGAAAAGTCGTTTTTTGGTTGAGTATCATGAACACATGTATTTTATCAGAGGGAGAACTTATTGACATAATATAATACGTAAATGGACAAAAACACACCTACTTAAATTTAGTCTGGTCAGTATTGGCAAAACAGAAACAAATTAAGTTATCAATTATAGTTATTATGTGACTATCTAAAAAGTCCCTTTTAGGGAAGAACATTTATATTAAAGGGCTACATAGGCGGCGCCGGGGGGCGCTAGGGGGTGCTGCAGCTCCCCCTTGTGCTAGTGCCTAGTGTCTAGTGTCTTTTTTTATTTTTATGTGTGAAACTCATAATTTGAGAAATTATTGATTCGAAAATAATATGCTACAGTACAAGTAGCCTACTTCTGGGTCTCTGTGTTTCATTCAAGCTCGGCTCTGTGTGTGTGTGGCACGAGCCATTTTGTGTGCGTGCGCGAGCGAGAGAGAGAGAGAGAGAGCGCGCACTGGTACCGGAGATCGTTGTTGTTAGCATCTGGTGCTAGCTAGCTACTCTAATGGATATAAGGAGCTGTTTCCACAACAAGGTGAAGGGAAAGTCCTCTCCTGTCAGACTGAGAGACTCAGGTGAGCCAAAGGAGTGTTTAGATAGTTAACTTTAGTCTAAGTTATCTCAGTGGGTCTCAAACGGTTTGGTCCCGATTAATGTAAACAAGTATTTCCGAGGCACACGTGTATATGATCATTATAGGTATAAAAAAAAGAGAATAAATTAAAAACAGGTAGGCTATGAAATACAATATGACAAGTACACCGTTTAAAAGGGGAGTGATTTGTAAAATATCCTTAAAGAAATAGAAAATATGTTTACAGTTCTGTTTCATATGGGTGTTGAGAGATGAGATCTCTAAGATTGATGCATTTAACTTCAATTTAAAAAAAAAAGAATCTTCCCGGGGGAACATGCCCCCGGACCCCCCTAGAGGATGTTAGGTCCGCCCCCCACTTAAAATAGCACTTTACCCCTGCTTACACCTATATGCGGTGAACTGATTATCGAGCCTTCATTGTAAGAGTCGCGGGTACACTGTGTATGTGCGTGTGGGGAATGTTGCAGTAGAAAATTCAACTGTAGCGACCGGTACATTCATTGGAAACCCTAAATGTTTGAGCAGCCTCTATGAAACGTCAAGCTACCCCACAGCACCCCCAAATTGAAATCTCTGGCGCCACCACTGAAGGGCTACTATTCCCCTCTACCCTAACATCCAACAGACGATTCAGTTTCTCCATCTAAATGTGAATCCAGTGAAATTGTGTTCCATGTTACTTTGGATTATCAATAGACTATTTTCTTTGAAACAAGAACAGTTGAAACAAGAGAGAAACGCAGTCCACAGGGAGGTCTTTACGGGTGTCATGGCGCTAATTGTCTGTACTCTGCTGCCTTTACATCATCTCTCTCTGATCTGTCTCTTCTCTCTGTCATTCTCTATCTCGCTCTCTGACAATTTAATTCCTCTACCACTTTCTTTGTCTCTGCTGGTTTCTCTCCGCCTTGTCTACCCTTCAATCAGACTTTTTCCAACCTCCTTAACCCCCACCTACCACACACACACAGACACGCACGCACGCACACACACACACACACACACACACACACACACACACACACACACACACACACACACACACTTACACACTGTCTCCAGCTGTTTTTCCTGATGGCCTTACAAATGAGATGTTGAAAGGTGATCGCTGGGACAGGAGACACAGACTCTTTGTTTTCTTTGGGCTTGGGTCTGTCAGATTGGGTCTGGTTGAGGGTGATACAGCACTATGGTGTGTGTGTGTGGGTTGTGTGTGTGTGTGTGTGTGTGTGTGTGTGTGTGTGTGTGTGTGTGTGTGTGTGTGTGTGTGTGTGTGTGTGTGTGTTTTTTTGTGTGTGGTGTGTGTGTGTGTGTGTGTGTGTGTGTGTGTGTGTGTGTGCTGTGTGTGTGTGGTGTGTGTGTGTGTGTGTGTGTGTGTGTGTGTGTGTGTGTTGTGTTGTGGTGTGTGCTGTGTGTGTGTGTGTGTGTGTGTGTGTGTTGTGTGTGTGGTGTGTGTGTGTGTGTGTGTGTGTGTGTGTATTTGTGTTATTTACTGTGATAGACAGAAAGACAGGAAAAAAAGGTTACCCTAAACCAGAAAAATACCACCACTATGACCTCAGTCTGAAATGTGATTGACATGTTATGGACAGTCGGGCACGCTCTCTGTCCTTGGTAGTTTATCAGACATACAGATGACCTTTGACCCTAGGAAGTGGAGGCTGATCAGGGCCAGGAAGTTAAGGCAGACAGCTTTAGGAAATAGTTTTTGTAAGCTGTAGATTCTAGCTATGACATATTGTGCTTGTTAAGTTGTGCTCTTAATGATGCCAAAGGATGATAAAGAGCCTTTTGGGGTGCAAAACCAAGTAGATATATATTATGCTTCGTCATAAATTAATATATAAACATTTGAAAGTTTAAGTTGTTTTAGATTTTTTTTACACAAGTAGCTAACTTCTTTAAAGGAAACCTGTCATGCTATATTTAAATGATATATTGTAGGGCCATACCTATATAAGGTATATTTATACGTTTCTGTTTTCAAAATACCAAACAGATCATGCATTTTAGCCATGCCTCATTTCGCTCTACAGTATGTGCTGTTTGCTGTCTACGGGTCTGATTCTGCTGACCATGCCCCCCTGCAGGAGAGGTGAGACGTGCTCTGATCAGCTGCTGGGCTGTCAGAAGAGGGGGAGAAAAAGAGATCTCCGTCCTCCGTGTTTTATTATATAGAGTCGTTATTCATTTGTTTTAAAGCTCAATAAATAACAAAGAAGACCTTTGACCGGCACTTTTCTAATTTTGTCCGGAAGATTTCAACTTTAACGGACATCTTGACCGGCGAAACAAACTGAAACTGAAACTCTGCCGCACGGTCCCCTCGTTCCTTGGAAGAGGCGGAGAGGTGGGTGTTTGTCATCTGCTGGTGGACTAACCGGAGAGAATTACAGTGCTTGCCTCGACGGGGAGGGATTGCATTGCAGCGGGAGCAAACGCTTGCCTCGGGGAGGGAGAAAGAAAGC
The DNA here is from genome assembly GCF_902827165.1 of Trematomus bernacchii. NCBI lineage: Eukaryota > Metazoa > Chordata > Actinopteri > Perciformes > Nototheniidae > Trematomus > Trematomus bernacchii. The sequence goes on from NW_022987429.1 coordinate 614,827, forward strand.
CACAGCGGAGAATAAACAGAAGGGTAACCATGGTAACCAAGCCTTCTTCACTGCTTTTGTGGCAGACTACAGCGCCACTTACAGGCCTGGCATATGTACTACAGCGTCTCCAGTGCTTTCGAACGGCAATGGCCGTGGCTGTCTCCTCCTGATTGGTGGAGTTGGCCCAATAGCCGTAGCGCCACCGTCCTGACGTCAGGACAGTGTTCAAATCTGGATCAGTTTTTATCAGATCCGTTGCAGCCCCTTTTTTAGAGATTTGGGTATGGAGGAAAATAGAGAGGGTTGTGTTTTCTGACACTTGGTGAGTTCCCTGGAACACCGGGGACACATATTCATGTATAAAAGACGTACAAAAGTGCATTTTGCATGATAGGTCCCCTTTAAGGAAAAACTTGTATTTTGCTTGGATAGCACAAGTTATGTTAAGTATGAAGTTAGCAATAGTTGTGAACGGAGCATTGCAGTGTTTATATCGTTTATTGGTCGATGAAAGATGCTACAACTTCCCAAGACACACACACACCATGTTCCCTTGTCTTGCAACCTGCTGATTAAAGTGAAGAGGTTAGCCCCGACAACAGTGATCATACAACACTGGCTCAGGCCCACTTAAGGTGGACTTGCTACTCTCATTGTAGTGACAGAGCGATCCTCCGACACACATGAGGGGACACAAACGCACTCGTCTTTCTCCCAGTGCCAGCTGTCCATGTGGAATCCATACTGCAGGGGGAATGTGAGAGGACTGTGAGAGATGTGGGGGTGGGTTCTGCAAGATGGGAACTCAAGGGGACAATCCTAATGCAAGTGGTGCCTTTGTGGCTAGACAGATCCTTTTTTTATTGTTTCCAGATTAATATTGTATCTAAGAATAAAAAATGTCCGAGATTAACATTAATACATTTTGTCAGATTTAACATAATTTGCCATCTTTGGTCGACCAGCACCCCAAATTCCATTGTCGGAAAGGTGTGGGAGAAAAGATCCTCTGTTGGTATTTACTGATGCCTTCAGTCTATTTTTAGGATTTATACATTTAGCTTTACATCAAGTGAAATTCACTGGAATTGCCCGTCTTAAAAAATGTGTGGCTTGGCTTTAAACTTGTTGAATCTGTCTGTAAAAACGAATTTATGTTTTCAGGTTTTCCATTCATTTTTACAAGTCCCATTAGCGGGAACGCAATACCGCAATACCTTGAGGGGAAAAGTGTGCTTGGACTCAAGGATCAACTGATTAAATGATATTGATCAAAGGCCATGCCAATTCCACACAAATGTCTAGATTTATAAAAATACGAAATGCTGACATTTTGGACGGACATGGAAGAAACTGTAATTTACGTGGTTGGCAAGGGCATACCACGAAAAATAGTTTTTGGATATAACATTTGAGAAGGTCTTTCTTATTTTAATCTAAGAAATGTGGCTTTGCAGATAGTGAAACAATTGACCTGATTTTAAAGTTGTCTATTTGGTTTCGTTGTTGTTTTGTACATGTCTTTCTAAATAGTTTTGACTATATGAAGAAACTAAAATATATTTAATGCCACGAAAACTCTTACACTGAGCTAGAACTCTCACTGCTCATAGACAAAAGTCAAGAGTTCATAACTCTGAAGACAGTGTTCTGACACAATGTGGTACAACTATTTCAGGATTTCACAAGCAGCCAAAGTAGACAGTGCATTCGGTGTTGATTATTATTAATAATTAGAGAAGCAGCAGAGAATAGCATGCGTGGCTTTTCTTGCATTTTTCCTAAAGTAACAGGCAAAACATTGAGCAGATCTCTATAAAAATAAAGAACAGAGTTTCTCCAGACGTTTGGATACGGCCGCAGTGAAATAACCAGGACATTAATCCCCTGCCAGTAAGCACACAGTGCTGACGTCCAGCTGAAAGCCTGCACACCAGTTAACTGTGTTGATTATTTCCCACTACATGGCCCTTCATCACATTGGTCAGCTCAGCATACGTATTATCCCCAGCTAATCCCTCTGTTGTGCTGGCACCATTATCACACAGGGACACAACGGGCCTATTCTTCCACACGTAATTAACAAAGGTACTTATGGGCTGCTTTCTGGGAATTAACTGTTGTGTTGTCGCAGCTTTAGCGAAGGCGGTGAGATGTGGTGGAAAAAGGAGAAGGTGGGGGAAAAGGAAGGTTCTCAGATCAGCTGTGTAGTGGAGGTTTAGCAGTTTGGGTGTATTGGTTTAGTTTAGATAAAACTGTATGTAGCTTGTGTTGCGCTTAAGTTTTGTATTGTATGTGATTATTGTAATTTTTCCACTACTGTCAGTATTGTCAACCTTTTTCAGTTGAGGATAACAGGCTTCTTTAAAGGGCCCATGTCATGCTTTTCCGGTTATTACCCGTCCCCTTGTGTGTTATGAAGGTTTTTATGCATGTAAACGGTGTGCAGAGTCACAAACCCTCAAAGTACACCCTGTAGCGAGTAAAACTCTAACACAGAAAATACCTCCCCAAAACGCCTCGTTGGAGATACGTCATTGTCCATTTGATCCTTCCATTTCGTTCCAGGTACGGCATGATGTCATGCCGTACCCGGAACGAAATGGACCAATCCGTGGAGCCGTTACGTTAAGCCCCGCTGATTGGTCCAAATTGACCAATCCACGGACTTCCTCACACACACATCTGTGTGCAGGGAGCAGACAGCTCTGCTGATTTCTCCTCCCTGGCTGCAGGCTAATAACAGACAGTTGGGATCGCGGCGAAATTCTCTCTGCAGACCCATTCTCACAGCGTTTATCAACCTTTTTCTTACTCAATATCAAGCCACACTTATTGTTTTTACTTCGGCTGTGAGTTTGTGTGTGCTCAGGATGAGTTTGGCTGTGTTTGGCTGTGTATCGCTAACAAGGAAACAACACCTCCACGGAGCTCAGCGCGATTCACAACGTCCCGACCAATCAGAGCACACTGTGCTCACAGGGAGGGTGGGGGCTGGAGCTATTGGAGCTACAACGAGCCGTTAAAGGCAGAGAGTGAAATTCAGTGAATACACGTAGTTTACAGAGATGCTGTATGAGAAACCAATGTGAGTTTGGAAAATTGCACAATATAAATCTATTTTAGTAGACCTCAACAATGGAATTATGATCAGTGGAAATGGCCATGACATGGGCCCTTTAAGCTCTGTGCTAATGCAATTTTATGATAATCCGGTGGGTTTTTCTTTGGTTTACTTAGCTAAAAAAGCATGTCATTCAAAGAAAAAAAGTTAATTAGAAAATATATGTTTTTCCCTTGAGAACTACTCAATGATTGGACACTACTACATTTGAGAAACACACACATTGTATATATTATTATCTGTTCTAAAGATATGATAGGTTGTAAAGTAGTTCAAATTGGCTCAAACCATACATGCTGCTTATATTAATATATTGAATCAATTATAAAGTGATATTTGAAGAAAGAAATCTTAATATGTCCACTCTGCCAAACAAGTACTTTCACTTACTGGTACTTAAAGCTCCTACACGCCCACGCCTCACCTGCACAGGTGTTTTCACTTAATGCCCCTGATTACACCCCCTCTCTCTGTGGGCATGTAAAGACCGGATTTTGTTTAACGTCTCCGTCAGTCTCCTGTTAGTTTTGTTGTCACGTGTTATGATGGAACAATTTGATCCTTCTATCACTTTATTATTACATCATCTGCTTAACATCCACTGAACAAAGGTATAATCTTAGCCAAGATAATTGAATCACCTCTGTGAGTGTGCAAGAAATAAACCTCAAAATGAGACACATTTACAGTGCTGCTTTAATACTACTTCCACTGCTATTCATTTTACGCTGCTACTTTTACTTAGGATATTATTGGTGTAAATGCTCTCGTAGTCATAGCCTATATCTAGCATAAAGGTAGAACAACTGGACTGTTATGTACTTGGTTCTATGTTTTCCCAGTTTCTGACTTTAATATGACTGCAATTATGATTATGAATGATTAGAGGAAAACAAGTTTAAGGGTTGAAAGAAACATTACAGACAGATTAGTCCACACTGACCGCTACAAGTGACATGATGACTGATTGATTTCAGGTGGTATTCTGGGATTGTGTGGGTCTGTGTGTTTGGTGGAGTGTCCACTATCAGTCAACACTTCTCAGGCTCAGTTTCTGAATCACCCTGCAGTCATGGCAAACACTGTGTGTGCTGGTATTTTTACTTTTTTACCATAAGTGGTGAGTAATGCAGCTTTCAGATTGAACATAGTGTTCTGCACAGATCTGACCAGATGTCCTGGGAATATACAGATGAGCACACAGAGTAGGCAGGGATTTAAAACATCCACTGTTTAAGGTTAAAGGTCACAACTTCATTTACCAGTTTTTCCCTTTTTAGGAGCCATTGAGATGTCAATGAACATGGGGCAATGTAAATAAAGAGACAGCCTACTGTATAGTTTAATCACATGCAATGACACACACATACACTAAATCCTCTCTGTCTCATTCACACAAACACACACGGTAGCCTGGAAATGAGACAGGGACTTGAGCTGAACAAATGGACTTAGTCACGGCTGAGGATTGGTGTGGAATGTGTGTGTTGTGTGTGTGTGTGTTATGTGTTATGTGCATGATTGGAATGTCTGACTCCCCACCCAGTGAAGCAGAAAACACAGGTGGAGGAGGAGGAAATAGAGGTCGGAGAAGAAGGAATACTGAATTATCAAATGCATGTACTTTTAGTTTCTGCTTTTTTATGTGGAATTCAGTCCTTAGTTGCTTTTGCTTGGCATGATTATTTTATGTTTACAAATAAAACAATTAGCTCATAGAAACTTGAATACCTAAATATACCGGTTAATGTAATATGTGAACAACAATAGTTTCAACCCTCGGTTATGTCATTAACACATGAAAACAAGGTTAGGAGAACCCAAACATGTGAGTTAAGCACAAACAGAAGCAATGTTTGTTAAGTTGATGACCCCATAAGTATTGATTTGGTAAGTTGCAGGGCAAAAGTCTAGATAAGCGTTAACTTATCGAAAAGTGAAAGGTTTTTAGACATTAATAATGTTACATAAAATAGTCTATCAACATTAATGTTTAGGGTTATCGTAGACTAAATCAATTGTTAGTAGGCAAGAATTTATTTTAATTAAGTAGCAATTTCATCAACAGATCTATGAAATTACTATGCAAAAGCATCACTTTAAATCCTGGGTTCTCCATAGATGTTTTCTGGAAATAAACCACTAAGCATCAACAAGCAGCCTTATTTACATAATTACATTTAAATGTGAGGCAAGTCCTAACTATGTATTAAAATATATTGTAGTTACTGAAAGACATTTGATTTACTTGCTTGAACCCTCACTCAAGTGAATAACCTTAAATAAAGAGTACCTTTTTAATATAAAGTAACTAACTACTTGGTTAATGTTCCTGTTGTTTCTGGCTTCACCTACTTACTTTCAACCTATTTATATCTTATATGCAATTATTTACCTAGTAGGAAGCCAAGTACTTGGAGATGGAGATGTTTATAAAAACCAATCTCTCTCGCCATCGTACTCGGTCTCCTTTATTTTTATGTCAATATCAAAGGCTCCCTTACAGCAAATATTCCCCTAGTTATCATTAAAACAGACAACAACAGGTGGTTGTATGAGTGTGGGTGTGTGTGTATGCGCGTGTGTTATCACTGCTGTAAATGAGTAACAGTGTCTGCCTCCAAAATGCTGATAAAAGTCAGGTCGAGGACACCGTTTACTTCACACACACACGTGCACACAAACAATCACACACACTCAAGAGTGTTAACTATTTCTCATCTGCCACCAACTATGACTTGCCTTATCTGTAAGGCACGAGGCAATCTGCAGACACACACAGAGGACACACACACACACAGCAGATGTATTTACTGAGACCATGTAAGTAGGATCACTATAGCTGAAGGTGGTTGTTTACCACAGGAGTGTGTTTGATTGTGCTTTGGTTCAGAGGGTCATGGCACAGTTGTGTCCACTGTGCCTGCAACCTGACATTGACAGAATAAGTTAAATTACCCTGACCTCAGATTCCTCACATTCAACCACAGCACCTGCCACTGCAGCACTGTGAAGAGAGACTTCACAGTCAGGGTGAAGGTCGGCAGCAGTGAAACTGTGAAGCTGTTTTCAGTTCTGCATGAATGAATAATCTCTGCATGTTCTCTAAGAAGTCTTGAAACCAGCTACCTAACTATAAGACCTTAAACGCACCTGCATCTACTCTAACAAACACAATATAACATGTTGTTCCAGGAAATGCTTCGGGATTTTATCAAATTTGACATAGTGGCCAACCGATCTCTTATAACTCCAAAGTCTGTCCCATGATGCAATTGGGCCACAAATGTATTTATGTTTTACGGGCCCCATGGATGCAGAAGATACCCGTAAGCTTCGGGTAATTTTACAACCTTCGGTGCACATGACCAGTTTCCTGATGCAATTATTTGTATTATATTTTAATGCTTGTGCTTAAGTAGAAATTGAGTATAAGTAGAAATAAATACCGTTCTTTTTCTATTAACATCTTTAAGACCTACATTTATCTGACTGAGCACCTGCAGACCCCATGGATCTGGTGGTTTATATAATGTGGTTGCCAGCTTTATTGAAAGAAAAACCTTACACGTTTTGACTTAACAGTATTTCAGGATGAATGTAAGCAGAGTATACTCCCTGGTACCTTTCTGTCTCAGGTCTTATTTTGCCCTAAAATGTAACCCAGTCCCCATCCTCCATACACTGAACTGGAATAGGACTTGTGGCCTTTGACCTACTTTCCTCCCTATAAGCTGGTCTGCTTTCTTTGTTTATTAACGAACGTTTATACATTTTCTCCTGCTTACTTTTACACATATGTTGTTAAAATGAGATACCAAATCAGGTCAGGTCTCACGGGTGTTTTGGAGACACTGTCATCACAGGAGACAGGTGTGGCTTTTTAATACGCTCGCTGTCAAACTGCGTGAAATCCAATGTACCTTTCTTTTGTGTCCGTGAAAGACAAAACCAACAAAGAAAACGTAAATTTGTGTGTTTTCGGTGAGCAAATATCAGATCAGTTTTCAACAAGTCATGAGTTGTTAATGGCTCGTTCAGGATGTCTCAGAGGGTGTTAAAGTAACACAAGGTTACAAAGGAAATTATGTTACAGTTTTATCCAAGGTACTTATTAAAATGTCAGTTTCTTGTCGAGTCTGCAGTTTACCTGTGAATCCTAATTGTTAGCAGGGATTTGTTTGGATTAATTCATCACTCAACGCTCTACTGAGGTGTCTATTCTGATATCTTCACACATGTATTCCCTCCCTTCCCTTTTATTATTGTATTTTCTTAACTTAATCTGCATTTATATACAAGGCCCACATTGTTATTACACACACTCCCTCACACAAGTGCACACTGTGCATGATGTGGTTTCTGAAAAGCCCTTTATAATGCTTCATAAGCTGTTTCTAGTTTCAACCCTCTGGTTTTCGGTGGTTTGCAGAACCTAATGTTCTCCCGCCGGCTTTCCTCTGAAGCCTCATTCCCACTATTCCCATTTTCCAGTATCCTCCATCTTGCAAAATGAGATTAAACTGCCACAGTGTTTATTTTAGGAAACACAGGTTGGCAGTTCTTTTATGGATTTACAACTTTTGCATTAAAGCACTGTTAAAATGATGTTTCTACATGAATAAGGCTTGGTCTTGATGCATAGTCTTCTCTCTGAACACAAACAGGAGGGATGGTAACCTGCAGGTGTTTTAAAAGGATTAATGTTCAGCTTTTGTCACAAGTTTTTCAAAATCTCAAATGAAGTGGAACCTGTGTATGATACTTCTTTTCATAAGAGGCTGGTTTATCAAAATGTAATAAACACTGATTGGACACATTTATTAGCAAAAATGTCACATTAAATTACTTTATTTCATTGATCCACAATATACCTTATGCAAACCTCAAGAAAAGGGAGTTCTATAATGGCTTTATATACCTAACTCAATACCAGCAAAGTGAAAAAACGAAATTAAAATATAGCTTTTTAGTGTAGTAACTGTTGTCCATAAGAGCAACACAGTCATGAGTAAAGCTGCTCTGATGATGTCAAGGCAGACCATTCAATAACAAATACATCCTCAGTCTACAATGACACAAAAATACATCTAATTTCACAGTGACATTTTATACGTTTTGATTAAATTACCCAGAAGCTAGCTGTTGCAATAAATGATGCAGCAAATCTTGGTTTTCCCACCGTTACAAACACAAGACGAAATTTCAAAGTAGCAAATTGTTCCCACATTGGCTTTCCCTTTTCCTTCAGTAAGTTACATTTATCGTCTTCATAAATCTTTTCGCCTGTATTCATTTGGGAGGGATGTGTCATTAAAATGATGAATTGCTTTTTTAGTTTTGAGGGCTCAAACTGAGCAAATGTATTGCTCTTGCCAAATATAAACCCAAAAGGAAACGTCTGTGGTAAATGTTGCACCTTACCCAGCTGGTTTCAGAGCAAATGTACACACTGCTCTTTGTTTTTGAAGGGAACAGTGGGAATATGAGGCATTATATGTCACATTTAGGGTCCATTTTACTCTGTACATGTGTGAGGTGCTTTTTCTTATTTAGGTTTAGGGAATTGTTTGAACTTAAATTTCCTCCAAAGGGATAGGGTTAGGCCAGACTTGATGAAAGTTTTTACTCAAGTGAAAAGTAGACAGGTGCAGCAGCCAGAAGAGAGAGAAAAGGTGGAACAATATAACCAGCTATTAGAAAAGTTGCAGTGAAAGGAGCCGAGACAAAGAGGTGTGAGAACAGGTGAGGATGGAGAGAATACAAAGAAAGGGAAAATAAAAGCAAAAGAGAAAACATTTATAGAAAGTTTTACACCTTTCTGATCCTGTGTCTCTGTCTCTGTCTATATATATATGTGTGTGTGTGTGTGTGTGTGTGCGTGTGCGTGTGCGTGTGCGTGTGCGTGTGCGTGTGCGTGCGTGTGCGTGTGTGTGCGTGTGTGTGCGTGTGTGCGCGCTCTAAGACAGACGATGGTGTGGTTTGCTTTGGGGATTTGGTTGCTGTACCGACCACTCAGCAGATTCCTCAAGGTTTTCCTGGTTGCTGTATGTTTTCCTTTTGTGTGCGAGTGTGAGACAAGTGTAAGCCTTTGGATTTATGTGTGAAAGTGTGTATGTGCGTGTGTGTCATGTAGCCCTCCAATGATGTCGGCGTATCCTCCCCAGCCTCGGGCCTGGTGTTAACTGTCAGGACGGAGTAACAAGCAGCAGTTGACCTTTTGTCGAGGTGGAAGTGACAACAAGAAAGTGTATACCTGAAGAAGACAACTTAATGTGTAGCCTTCAGTCTGCCTCCTGCCTCGGGCCCCAGAAAGGCCTGAACATTTTAGTGTGTGTAATTGAACCACAGGAAGAGAAGGGAAGACAATCACCAAGATGTCAGACGTTGTTTTTTGCCTTAAATCTGTCAGTTTAAGCAGAAAGAATCACTCATAAACTTGGATCAGCTAATGTGGCGTCACGCAACGAGCAATCTAACTGGTCAAAATCAATTTAGGGTTTGGGTATTGATGTGATAACAGGATTCAGGCCTGTAAAGAGAATTCAGATAGAGAAACAAAACGGGGGGATTACAGAAAGTGTTGCGCAAATAGCCGACTTACTGTTATTGGGTAATTTGAGTTGTGCACACACACATTTTCATTGAAGCACATTCAAGGAGGATAAACCTGCCTGTTTTATTAACTCTGAGCTTATTTAAAAGTGCAAGAGAGAAATAAATGATCCAATAATAATGATGACCTCTTGAGGACTTTGTTATCTCTCAGTACTTAAGTCTTTCATAACTCAGCATGCATACACACACACACATCCACACACACACCTCTACCTTGTGCAGTACATCAACGCTGCGTCCCGCTGTTAAGTGTTCTCCATCAAAAGCATTCCTTCGCTCTCCCCTCTCGCCCCAGTCTCAATTCCCTGCCAACAACAACGTTGTGTTGGACTCTGCAGACCCATCTCACTCTAAGACCAGAGGAGCGTTAAGGGCATTAAAAAGTGAACTCTCCATCCAAAACCAAAACATAAAGTGCAGTCCCGGCTGTCACACACTGCCAAAGTATGCACACAAAATTGACTAAATTAGCGGGCATTTTTTCAGCACTCTAGAAAAAGGACAAAGTAGTTGCATGCTTTGCTTTCATGGCAAATGGAGAGGAGGTGTTCATAGTTTTCCTTCTAATGTAAAATATGATACAAATCCTACAGTTATGGCATTGCTTATTATATTTCCCTCAAGGGAAAGTCTGTGAAAAGCATTAGTGAGTGATTTAAACAAACAGCACTTTGCTCTAACATTTGCTGGAAACGATTTTCACATTTTCAAAGAAGAAAACAGAACCAAAGAAAACATACTAAAACTGAGTTGATGCTTAACTTTAGTGTTTTATATCTGCTAATGTTACCGTGTGAAAATGCAAAGGTTTACTAGAAGTATTTGTTGGCCAAAGCAAGAAAAACAGTCTGTGTGCACTTGAGTGTGACGACAAAATGTATATCTGTAGATTAATCTCGATGACAGAGCCAGACAAATGTGAGGCAAAGATACTCCATGAGGTGGATTTGAGTGAAAAACACTACTATTTTTTTTAGTAAAGTCATAACTCGCTCAAATCTTAAAGGTGGGGTAGGTAATTTTGGAGAAACCAGCTCGAGTGCGCTAGAATTTGAAAATACACAGCCGGAGAAAATCTGCCACTTCCTGACAGAGCCCCTCCTCCAACACACACGAACGCGCACATGACCAATGAGGGCACGAGATAAGTTTGTGCACAGATGGAAGGCTGACAGGCAGGTAGGCCATCCAGTTATTTAAAAATGATTGGTCGTACTTTTTACAGTATTACGGCTTCCACAGATGACATTTTTTTATGGATTTTTTAAGATATTCATTGCTATCGGGATGTTAAGAGCATTCCATGGAATATAACAAAAAGTGTATCTCGAGCCGGTTTCTCAAACTTACCTACCCCACCTTTAACTCTGGAAAAAGGAACTTCTAATAGAACATTTGGCAAACTTTTAGTAATGCAAATTTGCCAATTTCTTAAAAAATGAAGGCTTATTAAACATCCTGTTTGAAACTTGGAGCACGATTTCCCACCAAACAAAAGTAAGACAAACAATAACAAAAGGAGTTACAAAATCCATTATACACTAGAGCAGTATTGGGGGGGGGGCTGTCTTGAGTTAGCTTAAAACAATATTTTAAATGTATGGTCTTGAAGCTGGTGGATCTGGAGGCGTGCACTCCTCCAGCTTCATAACAACTGATAGGGATTAAGCAGTCCCCAAAATCTCAAACTTTTCCTTTTATGGAATTCGAGCAGTGCATTTGCAGTTGTTTTTGGGAGTCACCAGTAAAAGAGCAGAACGTGTGGACTGATTCCTGCTTTATTTGGCCTTGAGCTACCATCCATGCAGAGGATGTGCAGCTCGGGGCTGGAAGCTGCCTCTGTGGGAGTAGTGTGTTTCTGACGTGGGTCGTATTTTCCTGTCATTAGGGCTACAGAATACCAGACGTGCACGCCTACCGACACACACCCTGCATATAAGGAGAAGGAGAGGGAGGCGGAGCGTGGTATGTGTTTGTGTGTGTCTGGAGGCCCACAAACAATCTTCAAGGTGCTTTAGATTGTCTCGGGGGGACAGTTACAGGCAAGGGAGCGCCATAAAGCCCCAAATGGACTAAACAGACCAACGTTTTAGAGGCCTGACATTTTCTATTCTCCTCCCCACACACACACATGCAGACGTACAAAGACACAGGCTTTCTAAACAGTATATAACAGACAACAAAGACTGTGATTAGAATTATTTGATTATATTTAGCATAACACTCAGCAGCACATATAGGACCCACACACTGACCCTTTGTCTTGTTAAAGAGTAGAATAGATGTTTTACTTTCTTCAGTTTCACCCCTAGAGACACATTTTAAAAGACTTTACTTCAGTCATGGATCATGGAAGAGGAGGATGAGGAGGGGAAGGAAAGGAGGCTGCTGGTCTGTGTTCCCTTCATCGGATAGAGAAAGAGAGGAAAATAAGAAAAGGGGGAGGTAGAGAGGTTAACTGTCGAAAGTTAAGGGTTCACTTCGAGGTTCTGCTCCTGCGATCCTCTGGGGAAGAAACTGGGGAAGTTATGTGTGAGTGCAGATCCCAAAAAGGCAGGAGACCAGTAAATCACACGGGAGAGAAAGAAAAGATACGGTATTGAACGAAGAGGATGGTTGCGAATGAGTGTGATGAAAGAGGAAAAGAGTGCATGGAGTAAGAGAGCAAAATAGAGAGGGGGGAAAAGAGCGATGACAGGGGAAAAGAGAGGAGAGTAATGGGAAGCGAGGGGTTAAGGGAGAGAACGAGAAAAGTAGCAGGGGAGTAGAGAGAGTTCAGAGGAATGAGATTTCAATCTGTTGGAGGAAGAAATGAGAAGAGAGAAAACATAGGAACATTAAAAGGTATTGGGTATAGGGAAGAAGAGGTGGATGTAGGACAATAGGCAATGAAAAATAAAGAAACAGGACAGGAATTAAAGTTAGAAAGGAGATTATTTACAACGAGGAGATATACAGTATGTAATAAAAAGAAATGGAGGTATAGAAAAGGAGAAGTAGAAGTGAGCTGTCGGGCCCCTGATGAGAAAGCCATACAGCTGAGCGAACACATGGAGAGAGAGGGAGGAGAAGCTCCCGTGAATACCTCTGTGTGACTAATGCCGTTTTCACACATTTACCCAGCATCCATCCATCATTGTGTCCACCTCCTGCTCGCCTGTTAAAACAACAGCAAGTGCTAGAAGACTACTGTAGCTGTTCTCCTTTTTTATTCAGCTCTATGTCCACGACTTCGCCTTATTCATCTCAGACATCCACAGCTGCACATTGGTGGAATAAATCAAGCTTTGTTTTGTTTTGGTGACAATTGACAGCTGGGCCAATGATGGGGAGTCTTTCTTTGAATCTTCAGAAGTTTGAGACCCTGAAGGAAGGGGGAAACACTTTTCTGTAAAGCCAATCCAAAAAAGCAAATATGCATATAGGTTAGTGCTACAAGCCATCTGTGTAGCAGATCATTTTTCATGTTTATTCCACTTAGGGAGTTGTTTTACAAGTTATTATCCCAAAGAAATATACATAAGTCAGCCAGACAGGTTTTAAACAGCTTTTTAAATAAGCAAACTTATCTTGAAGAGAAAACAATTAAATAAAATGTAATGTTAAATTACATTTTACAATACAGGCCAACTTCAAGGTTTAACTTTGACATGGCGCAGTTGTTTCTCACACATAATTTTTTTCATTTTGCAATGTGGGATCATTTCAAGAGGTGTTAGAAAACAGGAGTACACTGGAATATGCAATATAATGTTTTGTGTAAGTCTATCTATTCTAAAAAGATACAAGAATTATTTTAATGTATACATGTGGGGAATTTGGCACAGAATTGCTTTGATGCTGGATGTTACAAATTGAGTTCTAGCAAGCTGCAATTATCCTTTTGGTTTCACAAACTTGTTCAGTAGGTAGGGTTGGTCGTTCATTAATGGCAGGGTTAGCCTCTTCATGTGCTTCACTGGGCTCAATTATATTGGGTGTTTAACTCTTCATCTACTGATCACCTATTCTTCACCTGTGGCCACATCCCAACATCTCTTTCTCTCTAGAAACAACACAATAGTCCTTGTTTACTAACCCCTTTTTCACAAGGGCAAATTAAGGTATCTGGCTGTGTTAACTCTGTGTGATAAGAAGGTATCAGAGAAAGGGGGCCCTATATTTGCGTTGATATGTTACTAATCTTTATCAGCCTATATGTAATCTAGATAAGCCTTGAACAGGGCATTGTTCAAATCCACCGAGCCTTTGTCCTTCCTTTAAATCTTAAACTGGCATGACCTGCAGTGGGTCGTTCTGTGATGTTTTCCTAACAATTGACTTTTGTAGTCCGTTAGGACACTTTGTTTGCTAAAAGGTGGCCTATTGTGTGTTTTTAGAGCTATATTTGTAGGGTATTGTTTTAAGGCAGAAGGAGTAATGAGATGGAGACGTGCAGTGAAGCATGCTAACTCCTACACCTCCTCCTGCTTCTTCCTGTTTGTCCTTTTTACTGCTCCCCTATTCGGCCATATTTCATTCTCTTCTCAGACTGACTGCCTTAAATTCCATCCTCCCTCATTCCCCAATTTCCTCCCTTTCTCTCTTCTTACCTTCCTCTCCTTTCTCTTTCTCCCTGCTCCTTATTTGTTCTCTCCATCACCCCCACAGTTTCCTCCCACCTTCCCCAGTCAATCAGCCGGCTCCTTCACCTCCCTCTGTTTTCCTAGTGTGCAGTTTCACAGTAGAGCGGCTACTGAGCGGTCAAGGTCACGCCTGATTTTATGTCTCGCCACGACATCTCCGTTGATATCAGCTTGGCTTTGTGTTTGCTGCCTGGGCACTCTATTGTTGTCTGTGATCAAATGTCAATGTTTGAGCTAAGCCATGATAATCTTCTTAAAGGTCAGAGGATACCTTGTGTGTGTTAAAAGCCATATTTGGATGCTTCATTGGTTCTGAGAATAGCAATGAAAAAGAGTAGGTACCGGCAAACATGGAGGTGAAGAAAAGGCATTTACAAGCGGTCATTGTAAGCTTGATCCTAAACCTGTTGACACACCCACTTCCCTTTAAATACTTCCGTCTCTCAACACACCTAAAAGTCATTTGTCAAGCAAAAATGAAGAAAAATACCAATAATTCTGTTTGCATTTTCTCAACATTAAGAATTAGCATCTTTCCTAAATTATTGTAAAGGCAACATTTTGGGGTTTGGAATAGAGAAAAAAAGAGGTCACTTTGACCTCAAGGAATTTCAATGTGAATTTATTTACTACTTTTTGACATTTCATAGTTACCGCAACCTTATTTAAGGTGGACATGAATACACGCGGGTAACAATGGATGAATAATAGCCCTTGATAGGAAGATACATTATATATATTTTAGATGTATCTCTGCCAGTGTGGATCAGATTGACCTATCAAAGCAAACATCTGTTGGTGCTAACATTATGGATAATAATTAGTCTACAATCATTTCATATTTTTTCCTAGTTTTAAAATATATTTTTCTGCTGCTGAAAAAAAACAAAAAACTTTTCTGATCGGAAATGAAAAAACTTTCCTAAGGAGGTGTCTATAATGTCAACCAACCCGCCTGTTTACACCTTTAGTAAGCAGATTTGTGTACACCTTACTTAATCAGTAAACTTTGTGTCCTGTAACTAGTCTGAAGAGGAGTTGCGTGTTAGGAGGATAGTTAATCAAAATGTGTATTTATCTGACAATAACACAGTTTTAAATATAGTTTGATCATCTCAATAACTCCCTCTCTCCTCTTTTACCCTCCAGGTCCTCCCAGGGTGTCAGAGCGGGTGGCCCACCGGCAGAGCGTCCGTCTGGGTCGCACCATGAAGCTGCCCTGCCCCGTGGAGGGAGACCCCCCGCCGCTCATCATGTGGACCAAAGATGGCCGCAACATCCACAGCGGCTGGACGCGCTTCAGGGTGCTGCAGCACGGTCTGCGGATCAAAGAGGTGGAGCCTGAAGACGCAGGGACCTACATCTGCAAGGCCACCAACGGGTTCGGCAGTGTGAACATCAACTACACCCTCATCGTTATAGGTAAGTGAAAAACAATGTGACTGTGAAATGAGACGCAAATATCAACATTTGAATTAGTTTGAGGATTGGTACTAATATCACTTTTACCTTGGACTTGATATGTTACTTAGAACTATCAAACAACTTTTTGGAAGATTTATTTTTGTTAGGATCACTGTTAGGATCACTGTTAAGATCACGGAAAAGGTAGGACCCAAATGCAGACTACAAAAAGGTAAGACGTCTATAAACAAAAGGCGAGCTTTATTTTCAAAGCTGAAGATCAAAAAACATGGCATGGGTAACACAAGGAAAATACTTCACCAAAAAGCTGACCGTGACTGACATGGAGGGAGACAGGAAAAACAAACAATGAACCGACAGGGGAACACAGGGAAAGACAAGACTAAATACAGAGAGGGGTAATCACGGGACGAGAAACAGCTGGGTAAGGGAGGCAGAAACACAAGGGCAACAGGTGAACACAATGAGACAATCAGACACAGGAGGAAAACAAGAGACAGGGAGAACAGAACAGCAAAACAAAACCCATTACCAGACAGACAACACTAACACCGTGACATAACACCAAGATCGTGACAATTTTTACCATCGTTGAGACCCGGGCTGTGTGATACTTTTCAAACTTTCAAAATTGTGATTGGACAAGAAAGCTACACTACTAGTCTCTTATTGAAAAAGTGTGGGGCTGTGTTTACGCGTGTGTTTGTATGATTACAGACGGTTTCCATCCTAGCATCTGTTTTTTCAGGCTTTATTTTTCTTTACTTTTTTTTCATTCTGGCTTGCTTGCATTGATTCTCCTGTGTGAGTTTCTGGGATATAAGAATACGTTATTTTATAAATTATAACATTAATATAATAAAGAAACAAACTATGAAACATAAACAACAGCAAACCTTGAATTCAATTCAAATGACAGACACTAAAGACAGCTGGAGGCGATACAATGCCAGTTCAGTGTAAATATGTATGTTTTCGACTGGTATAATTAGCCAGGTTTGGTTGGTGGGGCCATTATACAGTAATCAAATCTGTGTAATTCCCCAGACAATGAAGCGCTGCTTTTGTCTGAGTTGTTATGCTTTGTGCGCGTGTCTGACCACAATTGTTGTTCTTGTGTGTTCCTGTATGATTATGAATGAGCAGGAAATGTGTGTGTGGGTGTGTGTCTCCATTTCGATGTCTCTATGAAAGACACATTGTTGGGCTTTGTTTTTTTTCTACATGATCATTTTCCAACACGGCATCTGAAACACTGAGTCAGTTTTCAGTGTCTGATTGTAAATATCTTTATGTTAAGTTTTTCAAACTTTTAATTTCCAAAGTGGTGGCTATACCCTGTGACAAACTTCTTGTTTCTATACAGTTGAGACTCAAATAGCTTCTTCCCTTAACTTCTACCATGTAAACAAAATACCTGGCGGGTCAACGGTGTGTCAGTGCGCATTAACACATGCAAATCAGTGTGTGTATGTCTCTACAGCCCTCTGTGTGTGCATCATTCCATGTGTTTGTCTACATGCCATCCTGTGTGTGTGTGTGTGTGTGTGGTGTGTGTGTGTGTGTGTGTGTGTGTGTGTGTGTGTGTGTGTGTGTGTGTGTGTGTGTGTGTGTGTGTGTGTGTGTGTGTGTGTGTGTGTGTGTGTGTGTGTGTGCGTGTGTGCGTGCGCGTGCGTGTGCGTGTGTGTGTCAGGTTCCAGCGTTCCAGAGAATCTCTCTATGCCCACCGTCGGCAAAGTGCTGCGGTACAGATATAACCTGCCAATATTAATGTACCAAAGTGGGAATCTTGAAAGAATTCTGCTGGCAAAGAAACCTCTCAAATGTTACGATTTACAAAAAGACTCAATGCTTGTTTTCTTGGTATACATGTAGCAATATCTAGAATATGATATATACAACTTTTGCTTAAACCACAAAAATGAAACATCCTTGAAAGTACCGTTTCTGTTTCTGTCAGGGTTGCCATCCAATTTCAGGTGCACACATATACATGTTTTGCTTGTTAGCTCAATTATTTGGATAATTGGCCATGAATTAAGCGCTTCTATTCTCCAGTAATCATTATCGGTCTGTGATCCAGAGCTGTATCGGTATTGACCTGAACTTCAAAGGCGAGCTGGCATACAGAGGGCAGCGGGCGGGGGGGCAGCAGCTGCAGCTGAGGTCATCCAGGCAGACAGCTGCTGCCTCCCTCCCTCCCTCTCTCTCTCTCTCTCTCCCTCCCTCCCTCATTCACTCACACTCATTCACCGTCCCTTTCATTCACTTTCATATATGCGTGCACACATGTGCTTCAGAAGCAATGAATTGGGTGAACCCTCATGAGCTACTTTGGTCTCATTGAACTCGAAGAATTAGTACCTTAACAAGTGAAATAAGGACTTTAAGTAATCCTTTGACCATATGCCATCCAAACATGCAGAAAGCTTTCAATGTCAATTTAAAACCTTCAGATAGGTGCAATATTGGGCTGTTTTGATGCACCTGCAAAAGTAAAGGTGTTGTAGACAAAATAACCTTAGAGTCCAGTATCTGCTCTGGAGAGTTCAATCAAAGTGTAACATTTCAGATTGCAGATGTTTAAAATGTTTGTACTCATCTTTACATAAACATTGTCCCATGACAACGGGGCAAACTCAGCCTGCTGAGGAAGATGTTCTGATATATTTACCACAACAGCTATTAAATAGATATTGAAATGACATTGTGCCTTCAACTGCTGTTCCAAAGTCCATTAATGAACTTTGAAAATAAATATTGAAGTACTTAGGTAAACATTTTCTACAAATAATCATATTTGAAACTTCATACCTAAGCTCCAGAGCTTTTATTTTAGCACGTAATGAAAAACATTCTGTTTAAAAATGCCTTTAAGAAAACAAAACTTTAATTTTAAAAAAGGGTATTAAGACTCAAACGTTTACATGTCATTGCACCAAATCCCATTCAAACTGGGATCAAGAGAATTGCCACATGCTATCCAAGAAAAGAGGCTACATGACAACGTTACCACAGATTATACAAATGGTACCCAGAGACACTTAGTGCTGCACCGGGTTAACCTTCAGAGAGGACCCTCGCTGTAATACAAGCCGCGAATCATGCCATGGCATCTCCTTAGAGAGGCAGTTAGCGTGTTTTCATAGCTGGAACAATCTGCATAGCCAATGATGTTCAAAGCATGGATGCAGTTGTTCTGAGTTTCTCTCTCTGCTGCTTTGCATTGCCTCCTCCTCCTCCTCCTCCTCCTCCTCCCTCCTTTCATCTCCTCTCTTCTCCTGTGTGGTCCTGCTGTAATTATTCTATGGCCGCTGCGCTTCACAGTAATGAGCCCACACCTGCGTCTAGCGCGTTTCCACTACACGGCCTCGCTCGGCCCCGCTCGGTATGGCTGGGCCTCGTTAGGACTGGCTCACTTTATGGCGCATTTCCATTACAGTTTAGGAACTGGGGCAGTATCTATAGTAACGCAGTGTAGGCGGAGCCGTGACGTGATCTTCAGAGGACCCCAGAAAAACAACACAGCCGTTAGCTGTTAGCACTCAGAGCTCACAGCTCCTCATATATGTTCAGAAACTAGACAAAAGTTAAACAAGTACAAACCACAGACTGCCTGTGTCATGGTGAATACAGTCGCTGCTTTATTTATGTCTGTATAGGCCGTTGTTGTGAGTGTGGACGGTCGGAGCATTTACTGCGTTAGCTTAGCCAATCTCCATTTAGAAAACAAGCATTTTAAAAGGTTTTTCGCCTGCCGTCTGTCTGCAGACTTGACAAAGCATTAATTCATGGTTTTTACTAACCGGTATCAGTATGTTGTTACTTCGGCATCATTTTGAAACGTGTATTACAATTAAATCACGGTCAAATATGTCCATCTTGTTGTAGTTGTAGCCCCCTTGCCAGCGACGCTCTCTCTAGTTTAGCATACTCAGCCCGACTCAGCCTCGTTGTCTCTGGCCCTGGACCCACGATTTTATGAGGCCAGAAAAACTGTGAATTAGGACCCGCCGGCCGGTACTAGGCCAAGTGGAAACGCAACCAAAGACGGGCCGCTGACGTCACAGCCCTCTTAAACCGGGCTGCGCGCTGTAGTGGAAACGCGCCATAGTCTTTCCCTCTCAATTTCTAACTCTAAATATCTTTAGCACCTTTTTCCTATTAACGCCCAATCTCGGCACTCATTCCTCCATCTTCAGTCAGCCGGCTCGTTTTTCCTCAGTCACACTTTAATTTGTTTCAATATTTTCACAGTTTCCTATTTTTTCCCCCGACCGTAATAGCAATTTGATTGCCATAAAGCATCCTCTGTACCGCTGCCCTGTGGTTGGGAGTGACGGAGAGGCGTTTGTGTGAAGGCAGGCTTTTGTTGGCGGGGCAAATTAGAAGATTCCTTGAAGTCTTTTATCGTGTGTAGGTTGGCAAATGTTTGCGTGAGTAAATAGTCTTTGTGTGTGTGTATACGTGCTTGTTTATCTGAGAGGTTGTGTATGCATGCGTTGGTGTATGCAGATTTATGGGACCACCAGTAAAGAGAGACTCTGAGAGATTTTTTTTTTATGCTCAACAAACATCAATGTCCTCAAAGAATCTGTTCGCAAAGAGAGCTCTCATTTCTTCTCCCAATCTATTTTTCTCTCCTGTCAATCTTTTGTAATTATTTTCACTCTCCATGAATGATGAAAAATGATATTTTAAAACAGATGTGATAACAATGGGAGCGTGTCTTCAGCAAATTTAGGAAGTTATGCGTAAGAGAGAAGGAAATGTTTGTTCGAGTTTTAATGAAAATCTTCATCAACTCACTTGTGTCTGATGGTGTGATGATTTGTGATGATTTAAGAGCCCAACCTCAGACGCTGACATCTGGCCATAATTGTCGTACAAAGAGAAAAAGAGAGGAGGAGAAAGATATCAAACATAGAAATACTGTATGTCTGAATTAATGAGCTTTTGCATGATTTATATTCATCAAGCTGCAGATGCATAATGAATGTTGAAATAAGAAAAATGAAAGCGCAAGATGGAACGTGAAAATATACACAAAGCAGTTCTTGGTAGAGGATTGTTTCAGAAAAATGATTCTATTCAACATCTTTTTCAAACTGAGCGCTGCAGTTTTATGCCAGGATTAGTCCTATAACAATGCCAAATGCAACTCAAATCAACTATCACTTAATACAGACTGACACCATGAGGTCACATGGCTCAATCCTGTATGTCACGACAATTCAATGTGAAGTCGCATGCAGGAAAAATGTTTAAAAAATGTTGCTTCAGTCCAGTTCTTGGAAAGCAAATCACGCTCCTTCATTCAGGTTTATTCCGTCTCTATTGAACTGCATTGCATGTGTGAGACTGCAGCTGTCTTCCGGCCAAAAAACGCACACATCGGATCAGGTTGCAGACCGACATCATCTCTGGATCCCTCAGTTCCTACGGCCTGATACCTCCTCTGTTTTTGTCTTCTCACGTTACGCAGTTTTTAATTTAGATATCTGGTGCCTCGTCTGGAGAGGATGTAGAGGTGGCCAAGGTTTGCAGCCTAATTGGTATGAGTCATGCACACACACATGTAATTGCACAGTGCCTTAAAATCTCAAATAACACAACCTAACCCTCACCCACCTACGTACAAACACACCAGGGCAGCTGTGCCTGTCTTGCTTTATTTTTTCATGTGTGTTTTCGTGTGTGTGCGTGCATGGGTTAAGCGTTCTTACCGCCAGATTCTTCTGCTCAGGTTACACACACAGCACTTTCTCACTAATGGCAGAAAAATGCATGGAGTGAACCTGGAGCTGCAGCTCGCTGGTTTTCAGGAACCGCTCAGTTGGTGTTCAGTTTGAGGGTTTGAGGCCTCACAGGGGATTTTCTTTTCCAGGCAGGTCTCAATCATGATTTACAGAACATGAAAAAGAAATCATCGAGTGGTTTAGCCCCCCTCTTCTTAAACTATAGTGTTGCCTTCACTAACCTTGAATCAAATCCCAGGTTTCTCCTGTGTTTCTCCTTTTGACTCTTTCTTGCTGCCTGGAAAAAATATACAAAGGTTTAGTGCTGCCTTCTCAGCTTATTATGCTTTATCGGTTTTTCCATTTCCCGTAGTGTGTTATGTCGTTTTTTTGTCCATGTAGATAGAATAGAATTGGAGGGATGAAACCCTCTTTAATGGTCACACATGCAGAGCACACAGCACACACAGTGACATTTGTTCTCTGCATTTAACCCATCCTAGTAATAGGAGGCTAAAAATCCCAAAGGTCACTCCAGAGGGAGTTTCTTTCCCACACAATTTCCCACTTTTTGTGATATAAACCCACACATAAATGTACAATTTAAAAGAAATGTGTCAATTCTTCCCGCACCATGGCACCTCCAACATCGGGAGCCACTAAAAAAAGAAAGGAACCAGAGCTAAACCAACTATATTGTGATTACCTGATATGCATCTTAGACCAGAAGCACTCAGGGACGATCCAACTTTAAACTTGAAGGCAGAACCGCTAAACCACTGATCAGAGTTTCACAACATTTTATTAATGAGTTGGAGGAATTACACCAGAGATAGAGAGAGTGAGTGTAAAGCTTTATTTCTTCTCTATCACTCTGCATCAGATCTGTTATGCTGGTCCTCCTGTTGTAACATTTTGCCACCTTTACATCGAAGTAAACAAAGCCTCTCCTCCGGAAATCAGGGTGGCACTGGGAAGAAAGGAGATGTAAACATGCTGGTGTGTGTGTGTGTGTGTGTGTGTGTGTGTGTGTGTGTGTGTGTGTGTGTGTGTGTGTGTGTGTGTGTGTGTGTGTGTGTGTGTGTGTGTGTGTGTGTGTGTGTGTGTGTGTGTGTGTGTGTGTGTGTGTGTGTGTGTGTGTGTGTGTGTGTGTGTGTGTGTGTGTGTGTGTGTGTGTGTGTGTGTGTGTGTGTGTGTGTGTGTTCATATGAAAGTGCATGGGGGGAATGTGGAGTTACAGACAAGGGGGAGAAAGACCAGAGTCAAGTTTCAGAAGCTGTTTTTCACCTTGTTGTTGAGTCCAGTTGAGACAAACACAGATGTACCAAGATATATATGTGCTGTATCTTTCGATACGTATCAACAAGACAGGTCAGGAAGACATTTAGTTGTTTTTCCATGCACTCACACAAAAACGCACACACATCTCAGACAGATGTGAACACACTCCTCAGAGGCCCTGGCCTCCTTTTCACGGCTGTCTGTCCCACATCCTCTCGTTCTGCCTCGTTTCACTTCAAGCAAAGACACGGAAAGACACCGAACGGGACAAAGAGACGGAAAGAAAAGAGTAAATATTATGGAAAATGTTTTTTTTCCTGACTTCAGTTTGAAGATGTGAACAGGTCTGGAGAACAAAAAACAATAAGGATTAGAAGTTTTGTATAATCCCATGTCCTAACAGGTAGAGATGTCACTCTTATATTCAACACAGGAGATATGTATATACAAAACACATCATCTGTGAGAAAGTAAACACTCAACAGCATCTGCACAACACTTGTTTAATAGGTGCACTGTTAAAAAATGAAATACTGGACGAATAAGTATAAAAAAACATCAAACAACAAAATATTGAAGATGAGTCCTTTTAGACCATTTACATGCACAAAAGCCAATATAACCCACTACAGGAAGGGGCCCCTTTAACTTTTTGAACCTATTGCATCCTCACCAAGACTGCATCTCATATCTTGCACCTCTCACCTCACCTCCTTTGTCCTTCCTCTTACCCCTAGATTCCACCGGGTCCGTCTGCGCCGCGTTACGGCTGCGCAGCGGTTTTGGTCCGGCCTCCTCAGGCGTCATACCCTACCAGGCGCGTTTCAGAAGCATTTCAGAAGCGGAGCGTCTTGCCTGCCGGCTCGCATTTTTTGTTGATTTGGGCATATTTCCTGGACAGGCTACTTTGTACAGACAAAGTTAATAATAACTGTAATATTCCAGTTATAAACGACATGAATCAAAGATGTGTTGCTGTATTTTAGTGGTAAAAAATAATTATTCTATATATATAATTTACACAGTGCCTGTAAACCGGAGGAGAACGCTGGCATTTCTCCTCCTACTTGCGCCGCGTCAAAAATAGGATTCATCCTAATTTTAGAGGAGCCCTGCGCCGAGACGCTTCTGGGACGCTTCTGGGACGCTTCTGGGACGCTTCTGAGCCGTAACGCGCCGCGTGTGGTGGAATAGCACCCATTGACTAGAGTGGCCATGATCGCCGTGAGCACCGCGCCCGCAACGCGCCCGCAACGCGCAACGCGCCCGCAACGCGCCCGCAACGCGCCGCAGACGGACCCGGTGGAATCTAGGGGTTACCTTCTCCCATAGCCGCTTTCACACCAAGTACTCTGCCGTACTTAGTTCCCTGTACTTAGTCCCGCCGAACTCTTTAGTCCCGGAACTGTCCTAGTAGATCGCTTTCACACCGGAATAAGTCCCTGAGGGAGGATTACGCAAATGAAGCCACTGACGTCACTTCTTCAAATAAAATGGCGGCTTCACAAAACTTTTCAGAGTTTCACGGGGCGTAGTTTGCAATTCGCCCAGCCAATCAGAAATTGGAACCTTTTTCTCCCAGGGAAAGTCCGTGCTCTCTAGCAGGGACTAAAAAGGGGGTGAAAAGGTTCGCAAAAAAAAGTTCTAGTTCCAGATCTTTTTGGTGCGAATGCAAAATCCCAGGAACTATCAGAACTATTCCTGGGAAAAGTACTCCGGTGTGAAAGCGCCTATTGTTCTTTCTTCTTCTTGTTCTCTCCCTCTCAAACCCCCCTGTGGAAGTCTTCCTGCCACTCCACCAGCCAAGAGAAGATATCTTCCCTCTCAAGCTCCTCTTTCTTTCCCTTTCTGTTTGTCTTCATGCTCCATTTACATTTGTCTATGTGCATTTGCGTGTGTGTGTGTGCATGTGTGTGTGTGTGTGAGTATGTGTGTGTGTGTGTGTGCGTGTGTGTGAGTATGGCCTGCATCTACTTTTTGTATGCCAAGTCAAGCTCCCATAGACCCCTAATGGATCTTAAATACCCTCTGCTAGCTTACTCTTCAATTCTCCATACGAGATGCCATCTGTCAGTCAGCGGGCCTTTTTTCCTCGAGGACCTGAGCAGTCATTTTGAAGAAGAAATCCACCCGAAAACAGAGTGAAAGCACACGAATTATGTGATTTTGGATAGTTTATAATGCTAATGTCTCTCCCTGAAGTTTGACATTTTTTCAATTCAGCTTCTCCAATCAAATGTTTTCTCTCAAATGATCAAAATGTCATGTGAATCTGTTCAGGTCTGCCTCCATTGTTTCCCACTTGGCATCACCTGTGTTTTTAGTCTTAACAAAAATGAATTAACAAAAATACAAATCAAGAAATCCATTTCAATCATTCTTAGTACACTCCTCCTTGGTTCGTCTGCCTGCTCCTCATACTACACTATATCTCCTTTTCATATTTGGTTTTAGGGTAGACTTTGCCTTTATCTGCCAGCTGTGCTCAAAGACTAAAGCAAAACGTGTTTTCACTCTGCGTTTCCACAGTAACTCTCCCATAGCTAATATGAGGTGTTACCTTACTTCCCAGTGTGTGTTTTGGCATAGTGGGCATCCTCTGAGTACAACATATAAGTATGATAAGTAACAAATGTAGCACAATTTAACATGGGCCATTTGGTGCACTATTACTCATATCGTGAAGTATGCTGTGTCCCCAAATACAAGTAAAGCTGAATATTTGAGGATGTGGGCTGCCTTTAAGCATCTCAGTTCCTCAGTTTGTTTAATGTAATTAATACCAAACTTCTCGATGTGAGTCCAACAGTAACAGAAGATGAGAAGGGGGTGAGGGGAAAACGATACAGAGAATTCTTGGCAATAATGGACAAAATGTTATAATCACATAGTAAACTTTTTTTAAAGTATGTTTATATTAAAATTGTAACACTTTTAGGCAGAAAGTAACACTGTGTTAACACTAAGTATCAAAAACTGTAGTGAAAGCTGGCATCAAGTATCCGGTCCTATGGATTTAATTCTAATGTGTGTTAATTAGATAAGATGTAGTTATTGTATGTTGTCCAAACAGCATTTCAAATTTGAGAAGTTTAACGTATTTTACTAAAGAATACACATTTGTAGGAGAATAAAGTGTTTACTTTTCTCTTAGCAAGGTATTAAATTAAGTATTTTCATTGTATCCACACAGAAAGTCAGACATCAAATCTTATACGGAAGATACGGAAGGTTTTTTAGCAACATGCAATAAAAGGACATTCACAAGAAACAATCAGAAGGAGTTTAGTGCTAATTCCTTAATAATAATAATAATATATAATATAATGTTGTTTTTTCATAAATTATTTAGCAATGAAGTAAGTGATGAAGCAACTAAGACAACATGAGGTGTTAAAGCAGAGAGAGTTCAGAAATGTTGAAGTCATCAACAAATCCTCTCAAGGAGACACTCGCTGCTCTTAGAGTGGTGCTTATAGATGTGTCCTGCTCCCCTTCACTATGCATCCTCCTGCATACTCTGCATTCTCACTGCAAAGGGGTTAACCTCTCCAAAACCTCATCAGTGCAAACACACACACACACACACACACACACACACACACACACACACACACACACACACACACTGCAAAGATGATTGGTATGAAAGAAGAGATGGTAAGGGGAATTGTTGCGCGACAGATGGTCAGAACTTCATTAAAACCTAATCACTCTAAGGAATAGATAAATACATCTGTACATGAAGACTTTGAGGTCCATACAAATATTTGATAGGTAAATACAGCACTGATACACCATGTGTAGGTCATTAACAGGACTGAACTCATTTTGACCAATATAACGTTTGGGAGAGTGATAATGTTGTCATCAGAATTGGTGACGACTCCTAGCAAACAGATGTTTTTTTTATTCTATGGAGTATGATGTCTCGGCCAGGACTTCTCTGTAGCACGACAATATTGAATTTGAAATGGTATTCTGACACACATTTCAGCTTTATCAAATATTTCGTCTCCTGCTATTTGAGAACTGCAGTATGCCATAGTGCCCTAGTCAAATGATAGAACGATAGATTTTTCTACATGAATAAAAGAAATCAAACACATCTTCTGATAAAATGTGGATATTACTGCAGATAATTGGAACCAAGATAAATACATAACAGGAGTTTTTCTAACGCAGATATACTATATTTCTGTGATAATGCCATGCGGAGGGATGGATAGATGAGGAGAAAAAGAATAAGAAAGATCTAGGACATATGAGGAGGGAGGTAGAGGGGTGTGTAGTGAGGGTATTCGTGTCTGATCAGAGCAGTTAGCAGGGGAGCTGTGTACTTCTGAATAGACAGCTTAGTGGCCATTATGCGCTCTGGAGGATTTGTCCTGTTCACTATTGTTACCCTCAGGAGGAAGCAACACACGCACACACACTCACTCACACACACACACACACACACTCACACACTAAGGCAGACACACATGCAGATAGACACACTCGGCTAAATTGTCATTTGGATTCTTATTTTATTTCCCATTTCAATCTTTAGTTTTACTTTTAACATACAAAGACAGATGCACCCATGGCTTCGGAGAAAAACACACACACACACACACACACACACACACACACACACACACACACACACACACACACACACACACACACACACACACACACACACACACACACATACACACACACACACACACTCACACACTGCCCCTACCCCCCAGCCTGTAACTCAATAATAGGCCGTTCTATTGACAGACATGCTTGTTCGCTCAAGGAGTCTTTTCTCATTAGGGCTGGGGTCTGTCGCTGGCCCTGCAGGCTCCATTGTCCACTCCGAGCGGGTTATTAGGCCTTCCCGCTGTAACAACCCCCCCCGCTGAATAGACCTGAGGAGATGAGAGCCGGCGAAGGGCAGGACAGGGTCTGGCAATTAGCAAAGACATGTTTGAAGAGAGGAGGGAGAGACAAGAAAGGAGGAATCAAGCAGAAAGAGAGCGCGGACCTGCGCTACAAAAAGGCTTCTTTTGAAGTTTTAGAAACTTTTGTCTGCTTTTTGCCGCTTCGCTATTGCGCCATCATCAAAGGCAAAGACTGGTTCTTCAACACGCAATATCCCTCCTCCTCCTCCTCCTCCTCCCTCTCCCTCCTTTCTTTCTTTTCTCTCCTGTTCTTCTATCTCATTCGTTACTCCTCTCCCAGAAATGCATTGGGCCCGCGCTGAAAAGCTCTGTATCTCCTGCAGCCGCTTTGATGTCTTAATGACGACGTGAAGAGCGAATTATGCTCCCAGATTCCCCCCTTCACTCTGCTTTTGTCGCTCTTCAGATTCCAGCAGTTACATCTGGCTTTTCCAATCTCACTGACAACAAGCAGGCGGGATACAACGGAAAAACGCTCGCATTCAGAGCAGCCGGCATGGAAAAACTTGTTCCTCTTATCAAAAGGTTTATCAAAGTTTCAGCTATGTATCCCAAAGCCAGTGTTTTATCTGGATTTGATAAAGCCTCGTTGGCTATTCAATGTTTTCTTGTCATGTGGTCGTACAAGGCGGGCAGACTAAACTGTTGTTTTTAAAACTCCCACCACGCCATATCTCAGCTCCAGGAAGTTTGATAATATCCTTTTAACGCGTTGTGTTTTTAAACATTGAGCATAGCTGAGGGGAAAGAGGCAGACAAAAATGACTGATTACAGAAAATGACTGTTGACAGAAATATCAAATGAAATGATATGTAATTTGAAACAGACAATGTCACAAGAAATGAGCTCGAACAGGCTGCTGTTGTTCAGAGCCATCAGGTGTGTGTGTGTCTGCATGTGCTTACTTGTATGATGTGCATTCCACTGCATTATATTTCACATAAACGCTTGAACAATATGTTTTTTTTTGCCGTGTGTGATGGGTCTGCGGCGCCTCTGCTATCAGCCTGGAGTTTGATCAGTGTGACAGCATGCTAAAAACTGATACTGACACACACACACACACACACACACCAACACACACACACACACACACACACACACACACACACACACACACACACACACACACACACACACACACTGTGGTTACAACCAATCTCTTCTCTACATTCATCTGTTCTGACTCTTTTTGGTATTTCTGTAACTGCCTTTAGGCTACATTTGTAGTACTGTAATTTTGTCTGAATTCAGAATATTGAATTAATTCTTTGCACGTACTGTAGCTCTTTGGCAAGCAAACCAAATCTGACGCCCTTTTAAATGCCAATCCAGAGATGTTTAGCTGTTACAGGATAGTCCATGCTTCCATTCAGCGCTAACATCATAACTCAATTTCTCTGTATGCGAGCCTTGTTTCGTTGGGTGTTCTGACGCTTCATGCCAACATCGGTCGGGTTTAAGCCTCCGTGACGAGTCGAGTGTGTCCTTTTTCGCTTCTCGGCTGTAACTTTAGTTGGCCTGAAGACCAAAGCTCTCACAAGCACTGGAAACAGAAGTAAGAAGAAAGAAAGCGAGAGCGGAGGATGTGTCGATGTTGTCAGTCGTGTCGTTAAACAACGAGAACAAGCCGCAGAGTTAAGCCGCTCTGAGCCACCGCAGACCCTTCTCCTCCTACTCTACTCCTACTGTATTCTGCATATATCCATTTAGGACTCAGCATGTGGTAACATAAATGCCGCTCTGACACACAATGAATATGGCATTGGTTTTCCTACATTTTTAAAGTATGTAAATCAACACGAATTAGAGAGATGTTCTGCCTCAAGGCATCAGATTCCCTCCTGTAGATGACTTTGGACTAAACACATTTACATGAGAGTACGGCTTGATGAAATCTGTGTTGAAATGACATTTTTAATCAAATACATCAATACCAATATTTGGACAACATTGTAAGGTTGACTATCTGTGATTTCACAAAATATTCAATGAGATTTGTGATAAATTGTGCTAAAAAAAAGGACAGAAACTAATCACATCTAAGACTATATCTAGGACTATGTCTAATACTATGGTATTGATATAATATTGATATAGTATATTGCCTAGCTTTAAATGACAACAACAGAAATGTGTGTTGCCTATTTACACAAGGACACTTCTAAATACATTACCCAGTTTCAATACAGCTCCTTCACTGTGAGATATGCAAGCTGCTGAATGTCTTTTCAGCTCTCATTCACTATCGGAGGTGAGTTACACGAACATAGCATCCCACTTTGTGCCGCTTTTTAAGGTTTCTGTATTCTTAAATCACAAACAGCTCTGAGTAACACAAATGAGAGATGAACAAAGCAGGCATCCAGGTGAGTCATGTTGAGACGTGGCCCGGCGGCACATCATGATGAGCGGCTTGGTTTTACATTGTTGTAAATAGTTGTTCATCAAAGACAGCCTGTCAGCATGTAGCCTCTCACAGCAAAGTGTGCCAGCTTCTTTGAAGTTCAACGAGACGACCGCATATTCTCAACACATACACTAAAAACACATCTATCAGGGGTGTGTAGAACCTCATAGGCACTTTAGTACACGCAGATCTGTGCAGAAACAATCATACATCCAAGCATGTGCAAAGAAAACAAACTCCTGCACACATTTGTGGACATGCAGATGAAATAGCAACACTTCAGAGGTCCAGCAGTTGCTTTGAAGTGTGACATGTTTTAAAGCCTCTCTAAAAATTCCTGCAGGGATCACGGTTGAAACAGCGGTAGGCAGGCAAGGGCCACTAAGAAGCTAGGACATTTTAAATATTTATGTTAGTGTTATATATGTGTAGAGATTATTTATTTTACTGGGAATACTGGGTGGGTGGAGTTAACTGCATCAGGGTGCTTCAATAAAAGCAGTTATACATTAGCAAAATGTATATTATGTAAAGTTGTTCAATCAGATTTATTTAATGCTTAAAAGCATATTTGCCACTCAAAATGTATTGCCTTAATTAACTATTTTACTTAAGTTAAAGTACTATATTTTAAGTATAACTTTAAATTGAGTAAAAATGAACCAAATTCCTGAATCCTATTACATAATATTAGATTATTGATGGATTTAATTTTTTTATTGTGGTCATCACCTTATTTTTGAAGCTTGTAAAGGTAGAGCTGATTTTATTAACTTTAGATATTGCCAGGTATCTTAGCCTACAATAATGTATTATCAGTTATTCGATGATTCATATTTTGTTTAATTATTCTAAATCTCCTAAATAGTAACTGAAGTTATCAATAAATATATATGGAAAAGGGTGCCTGTGCAATGTAGTGGAGTTGAATAACTTAAGTAGATATACATGTTTAAATTCCATCATTAAACTAGTATTTGTATGTACAAATATGACATATTTTACTCTTGAACAGTAACTTACTCTTAAGTACTCTGCAGCGCATATTATGAAGAGTTGACGTATACAAAAAATTGTATTATGAATAAGTACTCAATAGTCATGATTAACAAATAGTCGTTGTTAGACGGAGATGCATATAACATGAAATAAATCTGACTGCAGAAGGCAATAAATGAAAGAACATGAGGATTCATGTATGAATATTCATTAATAAAGAGTGGATTAGCCTTATGGAAATAATAAAGTTATTAAGATATAAAAGGAAAACTTTGTGCAATTTGTACGAAACCTTAAAGGTGGGATAGGTAATTTTGGAGAAACCAGCTCGAGTGCGCTAGAAAAAATCTGCCACTTCCTTACAGAGCCCCTCCTCCAACACACACGAACGCGCACATGACCAATGAGGGCACGAGATAACTTTGTGCCCCGATGGAAGGCTGACAGGCAGGTAGGCCATCCAGTTATTTTAGCCGGGCCAGCTAAAATGATTGGTCGTGCTTTTTACAGCGCTACGGCTTCCACAGATGACATTTTTTTATGGATTTTTTGTCAAAGCACTTAAGATATTCATTGCTATCGGGATGTTAAGAGCATTCCATGGAATATAACAAAAAGTGTTTCTGAAATAAATTACATACCCCACCTTTAATTGGGGATTTTCATCTCATTATTTTCCAGCATTTGCGAAAGCACCGCCATGCCAAGTTGTGAAAGTGAATTCATGGATGTAAGATGAGAAAAGGTCAAATGGGTAGAAAGCTACTAAAGTAATAATGAGTAGATATTTAACTAGAGTATAATTTGATACAGGGAAGAGCAGGGTGGGCGAGGCAGAAAAAGCTTGAGCGTTCAAAGTGCCGAGCCGAAGCTGGCGGTGTGCGTTTCAAAGGCGGCGCGTGGCCATGGATGTGAGAGATTCGTTAATTCAGCAAAGTAAAGCGCTGCCTTGATGTTTACTAGAGTTACACAGGCAGCAGCTGGACCACTGCACGCACTCACGTATACATACATGCATACACTACACGCACACAAAGGCACCGTTACAGTACACACACAAACGCACAGCGTTGCAAATGACAGTGCACATGTCCTCGCTTTCAAGCAGATGCACACATAAATGCAGGCAGATGCACCAATACGCACTCAAAAATACACATTGCATACACATGGTCACGTGCACCAAGACACATCTTTTGTTTTAACACATTTATTCGCACACAAACATTCAATAACATGAAACCAACAAAGGTAGACCACACATGTTCATAAAAATGAAGTAAAGATATATCAACAAACATGAGTTAAAAGTAGTTTTTGCACAAATACATACACTTGCATTCAAAAACAAAGACCCATACAACTGTTGTTTCTTTATTTAGTCACTTAATTACAGCCAGATCTTTAAATACAACAATAATTGTGTTGTTTTTTGACCAAACGTATTTGCTTTTTAGGCAGACATGGCCGTTTGAGAAAATGATTTGGGTCCACAATATCAATAAGTTGTTTCTCCGTCCATCACTCTGTTGTGTTTCTGCGTCCTGTTGTGCAATAGACCGTCACGGGACAGAGGCTACGCTTTGCCGATGTGGACATCCTCTATATTTGGGATATGACGGTAGTTTTTTTATAAGCCGGGATGGTTTGAGGTGCAGCAAATGCTAAATATATCTGACCTGGGTGCTCTTAAACAGACCGTGCACCTTCTCCGTTAAAGTTAGGAGGAGTGGATCTCAAACTTTTGGGGCTACAGGTGACTTTTTTTGACAGGTTACAAATGTCTACAATTAAGTTTATAGACCCTAAAAAGTTAAACTATTCAGAATGTTATGAAAAACTAGAGACAAAATTGTCATAATTTTGTGTAAGAGAACCAATGATTTTCTCTTATTTCCTAAATCTTGCAGACTAGTTACTGTTTGTGTGCTTCAGCCATCAGGTAAAGTAAGCCTTTCAGAAAACCTTAGCGGCAACAAGATTTTCTTCAAACATTTTTGTCTTTTTCGTTTTGAGTGCTCACATAAAAATAAGTGCAGACAAACACTTGGTGTTGTTGAGCGTGTAAACAGATGTTTTGAGTCAGTCATTTATTCATATTTTTATTTAATACTGAAGATTTGCTGAATACAGTGACCACAGGATTACAATCTGCCTCATAATGCAAAATACATTGATGAGCGAATCGTTTAACTATTCTGTAGGGAACACTGTTTATTGCACACCTGGTACACAGGTGCGTAGGAAAAATGAAGTCATGCAAAATAAATTAATGAACTCCTGCACACTGTCAGCACTTGGTGTGTGGAAAATAACGGTTCTGACCTTTATCTCATTCATACATACCTTAAGATTCCTTGCTTTAGGTAACTGTGACTTTATATTTAATCTGCGTAACCTATGTTTAGTGTACGTTGACACACTCTGTTTCCACTCCTGTGATCTCAGAGCCCCCTGTGAGCAGCGGACATGAAGTAATTCACTAATTCCACTGAATCATTTCTGTCCTTGACTGGATCTCCTCCGTCATGATAATCTGCGGGGGTGCAGGTTCAAGGCTTTAGGCTGCAGCTGCATGTCCGTCAGATTCCAAGGCGTCCATATCGTCTCCATTTTAGGAGAAATCTCAGTCTGTGTTCCACGCTTGACCCTGGTGCTCCATCAACGAAGTGTGAACAGTGATGTAAAACAGCTACGTGAATAAGCACACACTGCACACGCATGGAATAATGCAAACACACACATATGGAAAGAAGAGAAGAAAGACCAGACAAAAAGAAAGACAGAGGAGAAGTTTACTTTATTCCGTGGCTTATACAAACTAAATGAACTTATCCAGATGCAGACACAAACACATGCGCGTTATATTAACACACACAGAACACAGAAAACTTGATCCTTAACTGTATGTTTTCAGAACCCATAAACCTCATCACTGTGTGACGTTTATGAGCGAGTGTGTGGAACCACTTGTGCCTGTGTGTTATTTCATCGCTCTGTTGATATTTTACGCTCTGACACAGTCCATGCTCGGCGTTAGTGGAGGCCGGGTTGCTTCGTGTATTTTCTCACTGTTGGTTTTCGCAACATTTTTCATGTCATAACCAAACCCAGGCCTTGCTGCTAACCTAAACCTGACCGCCAAGGGTAAATGGCCCGTGCCTGGCCGCAGCGTCTGAAAATATACCAGCGCTAAATCTAGGAGTAACTCTGCTGGAAAATGGATCTGGATTTCTAAATGCCTCATAAAAATGCGGCATGTTAATCACATATTGTGTATTTGGATAATATCAGATGGAGATTGAATGGGGCACGATTTGTGCTTTGTCAGCTGGAAGCCACACAGTTGAACTCTCTTCCTTCCCCTCACTGCTAGATCGAGGCAGCAAAAAAGACTCTCTGAAATTCCTGGAGTCCTAATCAGAATATAATGTGATACTTTATTGATCTCTAGTGGAAAATATCCTTCCTTTTGCCTCCTTGCAGGGAGGTCAGGGGCCAGGGTCAGCAGTATGAAGGCATGAGGATTTAGTTTCTTACTCAAGGATACCTGAAGTAAAATACAGCCTGAAACACTTTCACAGAGTAAAGAAAGTAGAGAAATTGGGCGATATACAATATGTTTCTGGTGCATTTTCTTTTCTATAGTGCTAAAAAAAAATATCCTGTGGATACCTGGCCAGATGTAGACATTTGATGTTTCCAGCAGCTTCAGTGGAGATTGATTTCTCAAAATCTGTTAGCCATCTAAAAGCAGAAATGTTTGTCTTTTCCTATTTAGACTATTTCAGTCTCTACTGCCCTCACTGTGCAAAGTTATACAGCAAGCTAAACAACGCTTCCAGTAAAGGTTGAATCTGGAGTTGGCGTAGTTTTGAAAACTGAGAAAATAGTTCTGGATACAAAACAAAACAAATGAAATTATAGTGATTAAGATTTTGAAATATATGAGCTACTGTAAACAAGAGTTAGACCAAAGGTATCTACATCCTTCTAATTGTTGTTGAATGGAGTACTGTACAAACAAATTATAAAATAAAGAATTTCTTCTTGCTTTCATGAGGTATACCTTTTTTTAAGTGTGCAATGCAGACCACAAATCACTGTATGAATAGTGCCAGTTTGCTCCCTGTCCGTATAGGAGTATGAACAAACCTTCAATCTCTAGCCAGAAATATCCATCTAATGCATTGCAGTCACCATAAATGTAAAGTTTGTAGAGAGGTTTATGGACAGCATTAAGTGAGTGTCGTTTCCACTTTTTTTCAACGACTTGACAAATGTTAACCACAAAAGTTTATTCTGCCGTTCACCTCGAGTCACCGTGGACCAGAGCACTAATGATGCCACGTAGAATATGAATTACCATCGAGAAGGACGTGAGAGAGCAGTACACTTTGATACAGCTGTACAGAGGATCATAAAAGTTTCAGTGCAGAGGGTCTGGAACTATTTTCCGCCTGTAGGGGTGGTAAGTTTTACTTCCTGGAACAGGATTTTATTGCTAGCAGTTTTAGCCAAAACTCTGCTCCCCTGGCTTAAATGAGTTACCTGGAAGCGTTAGCTTATCGGGGATTTTGTCAAGAGGAACTGGGAACTTTTGTGGGATTTGCTGTTCTCAATGGCCTTAATTCTCCTGCCTGACTATCATCTGAAGCCAATTGTACTTTCAAGGGGAAAAAAAACAGTTACATTGTTGAGGCCACCAGATGTTTGAAGTGAGATCACGTTCATATTTACTACTTTCACCATAAAACCGACAAGGACAGTGCGTGCTTGTGGTTTGTAGCTTCCTGATTGAACACATTAAAGTCGCCTCCTGTCCATCTCCAGCTAAACTATAAGGTAGACACAGAGAAAGCTGACTAAATATGAATAAATATGCTGACATAACCTGTTACGCAAGTTATTTCCTGGAGGGAAAAAGACTTCACTATATACAGACAGACAGAAGGAGACAATTTGATTGAGGTGAAGACATTTCTTAAAGATTGGAACAAAAAGCAGCGCCTTGGTAGCAAAGTGCTAACAGCGAATGACATCCTTGAGACATTTGGTACATGTCAAGAATGCAATAAATATGACACAATTGAAAGTAAAATAGTGTGTACAACATTATTGATAATCCTTTTGTCCCAATCTAGTCTGGAATATAAAGATATTTTTTGTCCAATAGACATCATTATTTCCATGAGCGGAGAAACTAAAAAGTTGAATATGTGCATCATCTGGCTTTGTGGCACACAATCGAAACTAAGCTTTGAAGAAAGCCGCTCAAGAGAATTTTTGGTGAGCACATTGTGAGTGGTTTGATGGATCAATGCAGGAATCGGTGCAATCTGTCACCCTCATCTTGTATGATGGGAACCGTGCTCAATAGATTTGAGTTCTCTTGTATGTTTAAACTCAAAACATCTTGACTGAGTGACTGACAGCTGCACATACAGACCCAGACATGCTGCTGCCTTGTTGTGGGATGCGGCCAAGGCCATAGTGAAGCTAACATGCATGACACAAACCAAATACACACACAAACACACATTAGGTTAACCCGAGAGAGGAAAACAGCACCTCTGCATCTTTAAAGTATGACGCTACATTATTATTTCCTCTAAATGCGTGTATGTTTGAGTGGAAACAGCTTTTATCATGACCATACAGTCACCCTCCTCCCTCATGCAACCACTCATACCTCTCTCACACACACACACACACACACACACACACACACACACACACACACACACACACACACACACACACACACACACACACACACAAACACAGGTGGCTGTAATTAGTCTGTTGAGCCCATTCATGGCACAAGATCAAACTGCGGCTTCAGGAAATACAGATCTCTGCTTAGAGTTAGACACACACACACTTAAACACACACACATAACTACATATTTATGCACCTTCACTATTTATTAGGGCCCAAGCATCGAGGGCTGGAGCACCTATTAAAATTCTCATATTCTTTTATCAGTATTATCCTTTTCATTAAAATATTGTCCTTTTTCTCTGTATAACGTGATGCTGGCTTACAAAAGGTTTCCCCTTAAACTGTTTTTGTTTAGTCTGCGACTAAAACTGAGCTCTGTTTGACTTCAGAGACTCACACACTCAGTGTTTACTTCTTCTGCATGAACACAGATGGAGAAGGTGGAGATTAGGGGATTATTGGGCGGATAAGGCTGAAATGTTCAACATCTCCAATCTGATGTAAGAATGCACACGGCTGGTGTTTGCTGCAGCGGTAAGCAGAACTTACTGGGCACGAGGTTATAAAAGCAGTGATAATACTGCCGGAGGAAAAGCTTTAGAGTGGAGAGATTTTCATATTGATGACCAGGCATGTTCCTATGTTTGCCACCCTTTTCACTTTGTTTTCAGATACAACTGGAAGTGTTTAAAGGCAAAAATAATGGATCTTACTCAGGTTTTTACTCCTTTGAAAGTTCAAACGTTGGTTGGAAACCTTTCTTTCCATTTTATTGTGCTGCTTTTGTACTTTTTTGCACCTGCAACTAACTGAAAGTGGATGTGAATGTCATCCACCATTTTTACATTGGTATTACCATGTGACCAGTATGTCTATAAAAAACATAATAAAACGGTTGCTTTGCGTGTCGTTGGAGCTATACCAGAAGAGCAACCACAAACTGTCTCCATCCAGCTGTTGGTGAAGTCATGTCCTTTATTTAAAAACCTAAAAATAAAGACATCTCTGTTCAGTTTATCTACTATGTGTTTTGTATTAACTTAATTTACTTTTAATAGTTGTAGGTAATCATCTGGATATATTAGACTTTGTCGAAGATGTTGTGGTTTTGGTCTATCGTCTGGTTAACAAAGGCAACTTGCTGATGTTAGTCAATGGGTCAAAGGAGAAATACTTTGACTTGACAGACTTCCATTCACCATTGTCAGCAATCCAAAGCATGTTTCCGTGTCCAACTAAGCTGCGGTGTGCTATGACTTCAAACCTTTAATACTTCTTGTGCAATCCTTCTTCTGCTGTCGGGGCTTGGAGCAAACTCTGGTTTTGTCTGACCAGCAGGAAGCTACACAATTACTCTCACTGCAACCTAATTCAATTGTGACTTAAACATTGCACAATCTATTCCACTGACAAAAGAATAGAGACTGATATGAATCGATGAGGAAATCCTTTTTGGATCCAGTGGCTTTGGAAAAACAGGAACTGGCAACTCGGAAGTTGAAAGATTCATGTCAAGTGCACTTCTGATCAAAATTGTGAGCCATAGTTACAGATGTATCTTTAAAAACCTTCTTAAAAGGCACATTTTAGGCATTTAAGTGGTTATTGTGCATTAACCATTATTACATAATACAATATAAATGTTCAATATACACAATATGTCACTAATGATTATTTTTAAATAACCTAGCAACAGTGGGATCCATGTAGCTAAACACATATACAAACACATACACACACACATACACAGGCATGCATCCTGAGCCTCTTTAAACCTACTTTCCCTCTAAAATGCTTGCCAGTTAAAAAAGCCTTTGTTCATCAACCACAGAATCCCTTTATAAAACAGTTTTTGTGTAGATGTGAGTGTGTCCATGTTAGTAGGTCTTTGTGTGCACGATTGGCTCACACACATAGGTTTGCACCAAAAGGTCAAAAAGCTGGAAGCAATTCCCGGCCGAGTGTTGACGTGTGTTGATCATATTTCAGAGAGTGCGAGCCCAGAATGGCACGACGTGTAATCGCATTTGTAAATAGCATCGTAAAGTTGCACTCGTAAAAAGTTTCGTTGTTGTCTTGGCCCGCTCCGAAGGGGTCCAAGGGAAGGAGGGGAGGGGGGTGTGTGTGTGTGTGTGTTTGTGTGTTTGTATGATGCTGAGGCGTAATGAAATCAAATGTTGGAGCAACATTTCAGATCAAAAGATGTTTACCTCACGAGGATTCTTTTCAATTATTTCTGCATGTGCGATTTAATGAACATTGGGAAATGTCATCACCTCCCACACACG
This sequence comes from Trematomus bernacchii, assembly GCF_902827165.1. NCBI lineage: Eukaryota > Metazoa > Chordata > Actinopteri > Perciformes > Nototheniidae > Trematomus > Trematomus bernacchii. The sequence goes on from NW_022987429.1 coordinate 653,980, forward strand.
TCACTATTGTGATTACCGCTTACTAAAGACTATACACACACTCGAGCTGTTAATCTGTCATGTAAGCCAGTGCTGTCGCTTTAAGAGAGTAGCCGTTAACTGTGGTGTACGATTGTCTGTTCTGCGGTTACAGTTCATAAATCTCTCTCTGCACTGTCGACTTTTTCTTCCTCCAGCTCTCGTCTTTTCATCTCTCTCCCGTCGCCTCTTGACCTCCTCTCAGAGTCAGTCAGTTCCCGTCTCGTTCTCCGTCGCAGCCTCGTTCGATGTCTCTCTCTCATGCTGTTAATGGAGGACTGTGTAGCAGCCGACTTCTAATCATTTCCATAAGGATACAAGCCCCTCCGCTAGCGAGAGTGTAAATCACAGTGACGTGTGTGTGTGTGTGTGTGTGTGTGTGTGTGTGTGTGTGTGTGTGTGTGTGTGTGTGTGTGTGTGTGTGTGTGTGTGTGTGTGTGTGTGTGTGTGTGTGTGTGTGTGTGTGTGTGTGTGTGTGTGTGTGTGTGTGTGTGTGTGTGTGTGTGTGTGTGTGTGTGTGTGTGTGTGTGTGTGTGTGTGTGTGTGTAGTAAACGTGTGCAGACGTGAATGCTCGTGAGCTATAACACACATCCCTCTACTTTGAGATTATGGCGGCTTTAAGGCCTGGAGACTTTTATTTTCTGCTGTGGATCATGTGACAGAAAAATGTGTGTATGAGTTTTCTCGGTTTCTTGATTTTTTTGTAAATCGCTTATTTAAAAAAAAAGTTACAATCAAAATAATAAAAGAGTTAGTTACAACTATGATGGATTTATATAATAATAATAATAATATATATTTTCATAATGCTGAGATCCAAAAAGACTAAAAACACCAAACATTGTGCCTTAATTCAAATGAATGTATGCATTTTAATGATTAGTTAATTACTTAGTCAAAGAATTGTGTTGAAAGTGCTGATCACATATTCTGATGTCGACAGGCTGTTTGTTTGTTTGTTTGAATCAGCAGTCCAAAACCTAAAGATATTCAATATACAGGACAGGTATTTGATACAGAGAGAAGAGGCTACATTTGGGTAATGTTGCTTAATAAATTGTTTGTGTGGAGGATTACATGAGCTGCTGACTACATCTGAAACACGACTCCTGCAAACGTTTCCAGAACACGAACATAACAAGATGTTTTAACAACATCTACGGTATTACATTTTGGATCGAGAGCCAAAGCTTGTTCATCCAACCGTTTTATTTCAATAGCACTGTGTTATGTTGCAATTTGCGGCAACGTAATTGAAATAAAATATTCTGAAATGAGCCTGTTGGAAAGTAAAGTATGTTTGGAACATGGGCTCTAATGCAGAATGTGTCTCAGACAAATAGAGGGACAGATCTTTTTCTGAACCCACAACCCCCCCGCCAGTGTAGAAGATGTTAAATATCTTGTTTTATTCCAACAGCAGTAATAATGGGCTTATAAAATAAGATACATGTGGTTTCATTGTTTCCAGAGTATTTTAACTGAGTTATAATGACAGTGTGTGTTTCAGTAGGGGGTCAGATCACTGACAGGCCAACCGACTGCTGAAGGACGGATAAGTCTGTTCGGCTGCTTAGTAGACGAGTCTGAAGGCGGGTAGATATATTAAAGAATAGGTTTCTAAGGTTCATTTGTCTGACACCAAAATATAACATTTACCATGTTATCCTGCAGCCCAGGCTCTCCTGAAATAGTAATCCCAGAACCGCTGTGGTAAACCAACCAGAGTCCATTTTGTAAACACATAATGAGTTCCTCTGACTTCTTGGTGCTGAATTTCTTGCCCATGACGTTTCAGTTTTAAAGTTGGAGATACTCGATCTTGTATGGCTAGCACTGCTTAAAATAAACAGATGTTGTTGTTGTTACCTCACTTATTGCGGACCAAACTGAACAATCTTCAAACTGCTGTTTCCCGTGTCAAGAATTAACATCTAGTGCACAATACCTTGATTGAACATACAGTACCTGATTCAAGCAGTAGATCAGGTTAAAAGTAGAGCCAAGTTACATCCATGTAAAGATAAATGTTTTGTATTTTTGATTAGCAGCATTCAGTCGCGTTAAACTTCAACTTTTGTCAAAACTGCAATATTTAAAGCAAGCTGAAGCAAAAATAAATTATCTTCTAGAGTTATGTAGAGCTTGTGGTAGCTCCTGTCTGAATTATGAAGTGAGACATTGAAGTGTGATGCATGCTGTGTCTGAGTGAAGCCTGAATGTGACCGTGGTCAGTTTTTAGGACTAGCGGTGGTTTTCTGGGTTTGTCAGCATCAGGCTGCTTTTGGCCCTGATGCTGCAACAACCAGCCTTCACACACGGGTTATCCACTTATCCAGTGTCTCTATATTAAAACCTGGAAGGACATGACCCTTTAGGTAAACACTGGCCCCCTGGACACATTCACACACACAGACACACACTCTTAAACACACACACACTCACATACTGGACTGTCAGTACTCATATTCCTGAGCGTGCTCATTTCCAATTGCTGCCTTTTCTCTACAGACCTGAATGTAAATACAAGAAGGGGTTAAACAAACACATACACTCACTAAGGGGTACCCCGCCAGTGAATGTGTGAAATGTAGCACACTGTTGAACCATTTACCCCCCTGAAGATGAAAAGAGACAGGAATGAAAAGAAACAAAGAAGAAAAGAGGCAGAAAATGAAATAGAAAGAACAGGAATGAGGTGAAAAAGTGAAGGTTGAAATAGGAGGAATGAAGAAAGTAAAACAAGGAATAACAAAATAAGTATATGGCAAATATGTTTGCAAAATTGAGAGTAAAGTCTGTGTACGGTAATGAAAATATATATCACAGAAATTACAGTTGCTCTCTTTACGGTCAATGTTTGGGGTCAACTCTGGACCTTTTAGAGTATATATCTGCCTTTGTCTTGCTTATGCAACTTGCCTTCACATATGCATGTGTGTATTTGGCAAGGTAATTGGGTGTGTGTGTATTAGTTGTAATCACCAGCCAAAGTATCTGGCCCAACATTAGAAGGTGGAACAAGATCAGAAGAAAACATTTTGTTTATTAAAAGCAGCTGAAGCAGGGAGGGGATATGTTTTCTTCTCTGTGTGGGTTCATTTTTAAACAGTCAGAAATGAGGTCTACACACCTACCAAAAAAACTGCAAACAGAAAACAAGAGGTTATCAAAGTCATCCCACTGACAATGGACAGTTTTTCAGTGGTTGCATAAAGAATGGAATATACAAATAATGAAAATATAGTATATAGTACCTTCTAGCTTCTATTTTACCTTTAATAAAACCTGCATCTCTTAGTTTGCGGGCAGCAAGACCGATTTGACAACGCCCCCTTAGCCGTGATACATGTATAATCATAATTACTGTACAATTTGACGGTACTTTACTTGAGTATTTCCATTTCCTTCAACTTTATACTTCTTCTCCACTGCAATTCAGAAACACATATTGTACTTTTCGTAGCTTTAGTTAATTTGAAGATTCACATTAAGGATTTAAATTATCATAAACAAAACATAATGATGTACATTACATTACATGTTACTTGTTAGACGCTTTTATCCAAAGCGACTTACATACTCAGTACTGTGGACAATCCCCACAGGAGCAATTTGGGGTGAAGTGTCTTGCCCAGGGACACAACGACATGCTGACTGCTGTGGGGTTTGAACCTGTGACCCCCAGATTCCAACTCCAAGGCTTTATCCACTGCGCCACACACCTATGTATTATTATAGGTTAAGATAATCGTTATTGATCATTTCACAAAATGTACAAGCTACCCGGCAGTATATATACTAAAAAAACACAAGCTGTATCTTAAACAGCTTCGATAGTAACCTGATGAAAACATCATCAATTCATAATGCACCAATATCTATAATCCAATAACATACTGCATGCAAATGGACCATTGTGGAAAAGAGTACTTTTAGTTTGGATATTGGTGAAGTAAAAGTATTATTTTCTGCTCATTTATTTAATGCTAAATACGATGTACTTTGACTAAGGTAACATTTTGAATGCACAACTTATAGACTATGTCTACACTGCTACCTTTATGTGAGTAATTGATCTTTCTGAATATAATCAGAACATATCAAATCACATTGTGGGCTATTGCACCAGTATATATTCTATTAAGTAGTGTTCAAGAGTATGATGTTAGTTATGGTTAACACTATAGTTATAAAGATGATACTTATTCAGTTTGCTCTGTGAACATCTTTAGAGGAAAGCTTCTTCAGGTCTTGAGTGACACTGGAGTCAGAGTAGGGCTGCACGATATCACAATGTCAGTTTTTTCCATTATCGTGCAGCCCTAAGTCAGAGTCATGGTTTTCTGTTACCTCTCAGGTTCTGATTATCCTCTGCATCAGTATACCAGTACACAGCTGCTACACATATATATGTTTTGAATTTTGGAAATATTTCGATACTTTTGATGTATGGCTGCAGTTTATGGACAGTGAAAGCGGTCCACCCCCCGTCTGAGTGCATCTGTAGGGGGTCGGTCTGCAAAAAGAGGTTTACAGGCTCGCTCCACGCCTGGGGGAGGGTCCGCTAGCTGCTCAGAGCGCTAGAGCATGTTCCCTCTTCACATCAGACCCCCGCGCCGCTCGTCTTCAAACGCGCTGCCCTTTCTCAGAACACGCCGTGCATGTGGCGGGAGGGAGAGATAAAGGGGGAGTCTGGGGGGGGGGGTACAACAAGAATACCCCCATCTCAAGTTACCACTTAGTTAAATAAAGGCGGATTGCACATACACGCACAGACACACCCATTCAGGAATTCATATCATACACTCACACAAAGACACACTCATGCTGCCTGCCTGCTATTAATGCCAGCCTCCAGGATGCAGGTCATGCCTCGTATTTGCATTACGAAAGCGACTCCACCATCCAAACAGTGATGCTTTTAAGTCATTTGGCGCTGCATTCAACACTCTGAGCTTGCAGGTGGATTTTTAAATCCACGCACTTATCCGTACCGAAATGAGCAATAAACATATCCATTTAAAATCACACACTCTCACGAATTTCCCTGCAGGTGGTCCGAGGCTTTTTAGTCCTTTTCTTTCCATAACGACCAACAGGTTTTGGTTGAAATTTCAGGTTCAAGTTAACTGCACACACATCCCCTTACATATTTGGACAGACCTGATATTGCACTGTATCAGTACCCCCCTCTCTGTTTTAAAGGGCCCCTCGCATACATTGGACCCATCTTGAAGCGGTTCCAAGTGTGAAGGTTCAGACAGATGTTTGTATCTTTTTGATAATCAATGTGGGAAGACCTGCTGAGGGACGTAAACCAATACACCAGCGTGAGAGCCAAAGCAATATGATACCGTGGAGTGTGAGAACGGCACATACAGTATGAAGGTATTCAAGAAGGAATTCACTCTATGGATCAAACCATTTCTTTGTAAAAGCAAGTTTGGGGAGAAAGAAATCCTAATTTCAAATGTTTAGGGCACAAATGATCATGCTTCCTAAATGCCATGAGTCAGGAATTAGTCATTTTAGGTTAAAGTAGAGGCAAGTAAAGGGACTTGTAGCAATAATTTCACAGCTTTCATCACCAGTGAGTGACAACATGTCGCTGGCACAGTCAGAGCAGAGGACAGACATATCACGTAATTTGTCATTTGGTTTTCTGGTTTGACAAGAAATGTGAAGCGGCTGAGCAATTTCAAATGCGTGGTGGGGTGATGAGGGCCAAGTGCTGTGTGGAAAGTACACTTTGAAAGACAGAAATTGCTTCTTGCCTTTGATTTGAAACACTTCAGTGTCACCTTACAGCCAGATTTTACCTTCTACACAGTCTGCTTTTCTAAATGTACTTTTACTGTTGCCGACTATTAACATTGAAAATACAATATTTTCAGATGTTTAAAGTATCAACAGTGATGCTTCTGCCCTCCACCTCCCCACCTTGTAACAATGTGCATCCAATTTGTGAGGGCAATGTATCACTGATAACTTGAATTTATGTTGGACAGCCATGCGACCCCATGCTGAAACAGCTGCATCTTATAAAAAGACCTGTCAGATACTGATAGAAGACAGAGAAAAAACCCTCCTAAATAATCCATCCTAACTCCCATACACTTGTGAGACTTTATGTATTCTTATAAAACATTTGTAGTAGACCTAGCTGAGCTTTGGTGCAAATGATTAATCTTTATTTTTACTTTAAATGATGCAACTAGTGGATTTAAAAAGAATGGTCTTACAACCAAAAGTACAGATTTACAATATGTATTTGTCTCATTCATAGAGTTTACTACATCGTGTCTCATTGTACTGTATACACTATTACACATGATTGGGCCTACAACTAACCCATTTTTTTTAATATAAACCATTATCCAGAATGGATTATTCATATATTAGCCTCACTTTTGATTCATTGTTTGCTCTACAAAAGAGTGAAAATCCCAGTTTCTCAAGTTGAAGGGGATGTCTTTAAATGGCTTGTTTTGTAAGTCTAAAATCCACACATATTTGGTTGAATATGATACTAGACAGAGAAAAGAAAAAACAACTCCATATTTGAGAAGCTGACAACAAAATGTTCTGTTGTTTTTACATGAAACATTACTTTTATAACAGTAAATCCTTAATGGAAAAGTTGGCATTCATTTTATGTGGATTAACTCATGTATTAGTTGATGAATTGTTGCAGCTCTACTATTCAAAGGTTGCTCATTTCCTAACGATGCTCATCTTTCTCTCCGTCACCAGATGACTCCAGTTCCAGAGGTGGAGCGGTGGAGGCCAATGGCGACCCTGAACACGCCCCGGAGCTGGCTGGAAAACTGGGTAACCGCTCACATCTCAACTCATCACTACTCCTATAACAAACATTTCAGAAAATGAGAAGTGAGGCTAGAAGTGACACTTTAGATAGCTGAGGGAGTGTGTAACGTTTAAAAAGTACAGGAGCAGATTGTGCAATAAACACCTTGCACACTGTCGGAGGGCCACACACAGACTCACAAACACACACACATCAGGGTGGCTGTTTGCTCTGATAATTGACTCTGACAGAGTGGAGGACAGTCTATTTGTGTGAGGTGTGATTCGGTGGGACACATTCCTTCCCCCCGGTCTCCCTGCCATGTAATTTAACCCTTTGCTTTTGTTATCCTTTTATACAACTCTTCTTCCCTGTCTCCCGCTCTTTCTCTCCCTCTTTCGGTCATAAACATCCGCTCACACTCACAATTAAAAGTCAACAAACATTTATTCTATTTGTTTTTCCACACACATTCTTTCTTTATCTTTTTTCCACTCTGTGCTCACACACGATCAAATGTAAACACTCAGGACTATTGCAGAGGCTGCTTCAAACTGACCAGAGCACAGCCCCCTTATTTAATAGTAATGTGAACACTGCAACCGCTGTTAACCTTGCCATGGTTGGGACAGAAGATACAATGATTGCCTCCCTGATAACGTCAGTGAGTGTTTCAAGGACTTTAAACACATTTATCTGTTACGCAAACTATACTTCCTGGATCATATTTCATTGATGAATAAAGGGATGAATCTTGAACTATGCGTGTAAATTCAACTCTGTTTTGACTAAATAGTTTGTCATTTTGAAAAATAGAGGGTCAGATAATGAGATGAATACGTCTGTGAGATCGTGGAGTACGGAGATAGAGATAGAAGGCAGTTAGCATAGCTTAGCATAACAAATAGGAACTAGGGAGAAGCTAGATTGGCGCTGTCCAAAGTAATACAAAAAAACTGCTTTCATGCAGCTTTTCATACTCTCCTAATCAAATTCCATGAACAGAAATGTGAAAAGTTTGTGGATTAAAAGAAAGTAATGTTCCACATTTTGTAGCGTTTCAGGTGGTTACAAACTCATACAAAAATACTTGCTGTTGTTAGGGTTAGGGTTAGAACTCCTTAAAATGTGTATAGCTTAAACAAACAACCTCTAATAACTATTGTCAAGGATTGTTGTAGACAGGCTAGCTTCACAGACATGAAAGTGGTATCATTCATCTAACTCTCAGCAAAAACAAGTCCAAATCCTGACCTAAACGTTCACCTTAAACCTTGAAATCCAAAAGATCCCAAATCAAGATATAACAAAATGACATCAGTTAGCTTGAATCTGAAATGGAAATCACTAGCTGCTCTCTCTCTCTCTCTCTCTCATCTCTCTCTCTCTCTCTCTCTCTCTCTCTCTCTCTCTCTCTCTCTCTGCGTCTGACACACTCTGTGATCAAAGGCGGTGAGTCGGGGGGTCGGCAGTATTTCTACACTGTGAAGTGTGGCGTTGAAGCGGCCCCAGAGACCCAGAACAAGCTGCCCTCTCCCCACTCTGCCTCTCACCCTCTCCCCTCTCCCCTCACTCTGTTTTTCTTTCTTTCTACCTCTTCGTGTGCCCTCTCTTACCTTTGCTTTTATATCGTTTTAACTCCAACCCGCTCTCTTTGTTCTCGTTTTCCTTCTGCTGTCACTCCAGTTGTATTCGTCTTTAGCAATCTGTCAGTGCTAACCTTCATTTGAACTTCTATCTATCTCTTTCCATCTGTTCTCTCCTTCACTTCTCTCCTTGACTTGGTTCAGCTCAGATCATATAAATCAGTTCATTTCACTTGCTATATTTCGTTCATTCTCTCTCACTTTGGTTCAGCTGTTGCTTTGGCTCCTCTCTGTTCTTCTCAATTATTTCCAGCCTAAGCCAGAGCAGTTGAATTGTAGGACATTACTAAAACGTTAAACTATTAATCATTGCCTTCTATTTATCCTCCTCTCTCTGAGGGTCTATTGACTCAGACCGGTCACAGTTCAGCTGCAGTCCAGTAGCTTTCCTCAGAGTCGAGGTGGGGGGGCGTATGTTTCTCCTGTCATCCTGCCCAGCTTCCCGCCAACAGCAGACGACTGTATTCCTCTGAGAAATGCAGCCGTAGTGAAATCTACAAACCCGTCACATAACTCTCCCCCTTTGTTTGTTTACTCAGAGCTAGGATAATAACTGCATCCAAAGAGAGAGGCGCAACAGCAGCAGTTTCAGGGTGATTTACCGCCCGGTTGATGGCTATCTGCTGTGGCTAGAACATGAGGGCTGTAAAATCAAGCGCTCCTGTGAATGATTTCCTCTCCTCCCTCCCTACTGGATAGTTATTTTTTCTTTGATCTGCTTTCACTGCTCACCGATTGTTGTGTTTTTACAAAGAGGGATATTTGTGTATGAATAGATACTAATATATTGCATTTGTTTCAGCAGCATCAGGTTATCGGGCAAGGCACATGATTAAAAATAACATAAAAACAGTAAATATATACGTATCAACTTTAGGAAGATATACACATTATAAATAAGTTAGAATATACTATACAAAATCCAACTTACTACAGGTAAAATATACACAAAGGATACCATACTCATTAGTAAGATGAATTTGTTAAAATCGTGCAGGGTTATTGAAGGTTAAACAAAACAGGAACTTGAATTAGGCAGTTCTCTAGTAGCCAGAGGTGAGGTGATGAAGAGGGTAGATAAAAGAGAATAAAAGATACATAGAACAGATGGGTTTCTGTTTGGTTTGCACCTTAAATAGGAATATGTTTGTTTGAATGGCCGGATTGGGTTAAGTCATGTAACTGTGCGGAAGGATGTGGATGTTTGAAGAGGTGTAAAGGGTTAACTTGCCATTTTATGTTTTGTAAGAAAGGATTTGCATGAATGAACGGATGTTTGCTGTGTTCGCTGTCTGGCTTTTTACGACCTGTGCAAAGATGTGCATTCATGACTGGATGTTTACAGAGATGTTACAGAGCGGTCCAGACGTTCTTTACGACGGGGACTCATGGATGCATGATTTCAGGCCAAATATGTGGCTTTCTTTAAGAGCAGCAGCGGTGTGCAACCCTGGGGCCAGAGGTGCAGGATCAGTGGAAAATGTGTGTGTGTGTGTGTCAGCCAGAAGAGGAAGTGATTCAAACATTTTTCTTAAACAAACAATTAGGTTTATTACCTCAAATTAGGTTTGTATATACCAGGAGGCACGCTGCCATATGTTGTTACTGCACAACATGCAGTTCTTGGCACGGCCTGCAGCGATGACCTCACCATGTCTGACCCCCCTCACCACCTCTTTAGTGTTTTCTAAAGTCACTCTATCTCTGACTGAGACCATTCAATTTGCCCCATTTTTCACGTTCGCTAAGTTTGTCAAAACAGGTGAATAGGTTGTAAGAGGGACGTCTTTTTCGGTATGAATGTACTTGTGGGTAAATGCAGATAGTTATCATCTCCTAACTAAGAAATGGATTTCATGGTGCAAAGAAGAAGGACCACAGCAGAGTATTCCTTGGTAGAGAATGCAATTAATATCACACTAGCTCTGTGATTCTGGAGAGTTTTTCAAACCACCAGATTACTCTTCAGAGAATACACAGTACTTCATCCTGGCATTTGTTCTTCTTTTCTTATTAAAAAGATATATTAATAAACTGTGAATTATGTCTCGTTTAAGAGCAAAGTTGGTATTTTTGTTGCAGCCGCTGACCACTACATTTCCAAATATGCAGAAGAATGGAGAAGGTTAGCTGTAGGTAGGGCTGCTCAATTAATCATATTTTAATCGCAATTACGATTTTGGCTTGCATCGATTATGAAAACAACATAATCGAAATAAAACGATTATTATTATTTATTTTATTTTATTTATTTTTATTTTTATTGGTTTTTCAGTTGAATTATACTTAAAGTTCAGGGTAATCAACTGTTAAAAACATACTGTTCAATTTTATTTTTTTCAATAAATGGATGTTTTCAAAGTAAATGGATAATCGTTTTTAATAATAAATCGTGATATAAATTATTGACCCAAATAATCGAGATTATGATTTTTGCCATAATCGAGCAGCCCTAGCTGTAGGGCGTTAAAAAAAACATATTTCAAAGAATATTATATTCCCAAAAGAAAACAATGAAACAACAACAAAACTACAAAATGCATTTTTGTATTCTTTAATAGCAAAATGGTTGCTTCTCTGTAAATGATGAGCTACAGAAACATTCAGAAGAACTGCATTCGTGAGCTTCAAGTGACATGTCTTTGATCGCTCTTTACGTCTCATAAAAGTCTCTCTGATGAGTTCAACCGTCTTTCCCAATCTGTCGTTTTGAAGAACAGAACACTGCTTGTAAAGATAAAACTGCTCCGTAAACCACTAATAACTTCTTCTGTTTTCCCCTTTACATTTCCCCATCTGAGTCTGACTGAGTGTGAGAAAAATAGTGTTTTTTGTCTCTTTACTTGAGGTGAAAGTTTTATACAGAGTAGTGTTAGGTTTCGAGTCCATATTCTCAAGGCAGCAAAAAGCATTCAAATGTTATCTCCAATACTAGATCACAGTTTTAACCCCTTTCTCTCTACTCGCAGTGCGTCCACGTTTCACACAGCCGTCAAAGATGAGGAAGCGGGTCATCGCTCGTCCTGTGGGCAGCTCAGTGCGTCTGAAGTGCGCAGCGAGCGGGAACCCTCGCCCCGACATCGTGTGGCTGAAGGACAGCCAGCCACTGGTGGACGAGGACGCTGCAGCAGGAGGAGCAGGAGGGGAAGGGAAGAAGAAGAAGTGGACTCTGAGTCTGAAGAACCTGATGCCCAAGCACAGCGGGAAGTACACCTGCCACGTGTCCAACAAGGCAGGAGAGATCAACGCCACCTACAAAGTGGAAGTCATACGTGAGTCACCTTTAAACTAGATGCTTAACCTTAAAGATAAATAGTAGTGAGGGCAGTAGTTGACCGTGTACTTCACTATTTGCACTTAATGCACCTTAAAAGATCTTGAAGAGACATAATAACATTAACATGTGCCTCTTAAATGCTTAGGCTATGTAACATATGGCTGCATGTGGTATATTCCTGTCATGACACATCAGAGAACACATTTTTGTGAATGTGGTCCTGGAATATGATACAACAGCAGGAATGTGTCTCACCCAAACAATAACATCCATCGTTTATTGTTTGACTGACAGCCCTGTCTGACTAAATAATAAGGGTGTTTTCCGTTCTGACTCACAATACCGGGATTGTGTAGAATTTATAAGCTATCATAAAAATACTATAATTAAGTATTCAACTATTTTAATGATTTGCTGTCAAAGAGACTGATGCCAATGATCAGGCGTATTCTGCTTGGAAAGTACCTGAAGACATCTTGTTTTAAGAGCGAAAAGGACGGTTAGTTATCAGCATATACATTTTGTAAAGGGCCTGTTCAACCCAACATGAAACATACATATCTTTCCTGTGTTCCTGTACAAAATGTTGCCAACAAGTGACAAGTAAGTATGATAGTAAGATATCTCTGACACAAAATCTAACTCATCCAAAACAATCTTGTTTGATAATGTCCACATTTTAATTGCAATGCATTTAAATAATGGAATGTAGGTCTTTTAGGTTTTATGATTGGTTGCAACTAGCTAGCTAATGATTTGTACCAAGTATCAGAGTTTAAAATAGTTTTGAAAAGCCTTCAGAGGCATTTATTGATCGGCACCAGGCTTGTCAGCAAACACCAGCGGAGTGAGAGAGGAATGCTCTGAGGATTCGGAGCGGACAGAGAGCCAGCTGCAGTTTCAGTCTGAGGCCGCTCCGGTTTTACTGTTGAGAGCAGAATGTGTGCTGTGATGATTTGTGAGTGTTTTCTGATGTATTAGGTTGTGTTGGAGGGCGGCATAAGCTGTTTTGACGCTGGATGATTTAATGTGAAGTTGTTTGGTAGAGTTGAATTGGTGTGTGTGTGTGTGTGTGTGTGTGTGTGTGTGTGTGTGTGTGTGTGTGTGTGTGTGTGTGTGTGTGTGTGTGTGTGTGTGTGTGTGTGTGTGTGTGTGTGTGTGTGGTGTGTGTGTGTGTGTGTGTGTGTGTGTGTGTGTCTGCGTGTGTGTGTTACTGAATGTGACCAGCTCCTCTCTCTTTACTTGCCACATCTGTTGACCATTAAAGTACAGCTGTAGTCTTTCCTGAAAGACACCACACATGTGCACACACACACACACACACACACACACACACACACACACACACACACACACACACACACACACACACACACACACACACACACACACACACACACATGAACAGAAAGGGAGTAAATCAACCGCTGCTTGCTAATGTCAAATGTGACATTTTCTCCATCAGTGGAGATTCACTCGGCCGTCAGTCATTCACAGCTGTTAGAAAGAAAACTTTCAAAAAGGGAGTCCAGCACAGAAAAACTGTAAATCTCCCATAAAAAAACATATATAATCCCTAAGTAGAGATAGTAGATAAACTATGTGAGGTACATAATTCATAGATAATTTATCTTGTGGGTTTGCACCTGCCTGAGAGAGCATTCTTCAGCTCTTGAAGCTGAAACAATTACAACGAGATATATTAAATGAATATTACCCTCCATACACCATTCAGCATTCCTCCTGTCCACATGTGAGTCGCGCCCTGTGGTTAGCATGTTTGGTTATTTGCATTTCATTGTAGGTATCCAGTTCACCAGATGTCTTGAGGAAATGCTGTGACTATATTCACACTTATAAAGTTAAAATATTTAAAGTTAGAGCACCTTGAGCTTATAAAAAACATGTGTAACACTACTGCAATGTAGTGTAATGTGATAACTCTAGGTAAAAAAAATACACCTGCAACTTCATTTTTCCGGTTACGTTCTAGTGTGATCGTATTAACAGATAGTAGAAAAGAGACTTTTGAATATCTGTGGCAGGTGTGTTTACTCTGCTGTATAAACTGAGAAAGAGCTGGAGATAAGGGTGTGTTTGTGTATCTTCAACAGACAGGGAGGATGTGGTGATCAATTCATCAGTTACTGTTCAGATAATGCTGCAAATCATATAATATTCTCTCGGGTTTGTTAGTTTTATTTACTCCAATCATTTGATGAACTATAAATGTGGCTTTACCAAACTCTGCTTTTCCCCTGATTTTTATTGAAAATGAATTAGACAAGGTTACAAAATCCATAAGCAATTCTTCTGTACAATTAAAATAGATTTTTATCTTAGTTTTTGTTTCTGTGTTTTTCCTTCTTCAGAACGTACCAACTCTAAACCCATTCTGACTGGCACTCACCCCGTCAACACCACCGTGGACTACGGAGGAACGGCCTCCTTCCAGTGTAAAGTCCGCAGCGACGTCAAGCCTGTCATTCAGTGGCTGAAAAGAGTCGAACCCGGTGACGAGAACAAATTCAACTCCACCATCGAGGTACAAATACACACACTGCTACATGTAATCCTTATTCTCTGAGGCAGATGAACTGAATGGATCGATAAACGTGTACTTCGCATGATGCTTTCCAAAGGTTGGAGACCACCGCTTCGTGGTCCTGCCCACAGGGGAGGTGTGGTCCCGCCCTGACGGGTCGTACCTCAACAAGCTGCTGATCGCCAGAGCCAAGGAGGAGGACGCCGGCATGTACATCTGCCTGGGAGCCAACACCATGGGCTACAGCTTCAGGAGCGCCTACCTCACCGTGCTGCCAGGTCAGAGAGAGATCAAGGATGCAAACTACATCACGTACTTTATTTTTCTTTTAATATGTACTGCAGCTGCCCCAATAAAGTATGTGCTGTGGCATGCAGTATGCACAGACTTGGGACATAAGTTGTAACATTGCACCTTGAACTTTATCCCTGTGGAAACAATTGTGAGTCAGAGTAGCCTGGAAAAGCATGCTGGCCTGACATACGATGTACTGGGAGATACTAAATTGTCTTCTACCATACAAAATAGTATGTTATTAAAGGTATTGGGACGCACCGTGACATGCACATGAAGAGTTGTATGTGATTATTATTGCTGTGGTTTAAAATACTAGAGAGGAAGTTACTTGACCAGCAGATTTGATTAGAGAAAGTTAATATAAAAGTTGTTTTGCTGCTCTTCATAGTGACCAGTTACATGAAAAAGAGACACTATTGACAGTCTTCAGAGGTTGTTAGCTTAACATGCCATTGCCATCGTGCTGCACAATAGTTAGCCACGTGCTTCTGGTTGTTGCGCAGTGCGTATTTAAAGAACAATGACTTCTTATCAGTGTACAGGCTTTCGGACAAATGAGCTTATGGTCAGACTAGAATTTGTATTTCTTTTTGGTCAAGCCACCATACAACAGAGCAATCTCATGCAGCTACTTCACCTCAGAAAACAGCAAAGCATACACCTCTTCTTATTATAAAATCACCTGATGATAACATGCTAGCTCAGATCAGCTAACTGCATGTTCTTCAAACCACTCATATTTACTGTTGTTCATTTCCTCTTCTCCTTTGCAGATCTGAAGCCCCAAAACAACGCTGTCCCCACAGCATCTTCCCCGAGCCTCCCCTGGCCCGTCATTATTGGAATCCCAGCCGGTGTCGCCTTCATCTTAGGCACCGCCCTCCTCTGGTTCTGCCAATCCAAACGTACCTGCTCTTCTTCTTCCTCTTCATCCTCCTCTGCTCTTCCCACCGCCCAGCGTCTTCCGGCCCCTAATCGAGACCGAGCCTGTCCTGCGGTAACTCCTCAACCGGCCAATGGGGATAAAGATTGTCTTTCATACGAGGACTACATCGCCCACCAGCAGCTGCTCGTCGCTCAGGGAGGCACTGGATTGGCCCCCAAGGTCTATCCGAAGATCTACACGGATATACACACACACACACATTCACACGTGGACGGGAAAGTGCACCAGCACCAGCACATCCACTACCAGTGTTAGCACGCTCTCACACCAGCTCTCACACGGACATGTCCCTGAGCATGCAGACTCCTTCGGTCCAGACTCACTGCTGGAAAGCCACATGCAGGACACCATGAGGACTTTTATACAGAAACATGGAGTCACGCAACTCTTCCCCATCATGCTGCAGCCATGTTAATGTGTACACAGACTTTTAACAGACACAAACAATGAAGAATGTAAAGAAAGAAGACAAATATCCTTATTTTTTAAGAAATCCAGTGTAATGTATGAAAGAAAAATCCCAAAACATGTTTATCAAAGCTTATTTTGAAATAATCTTTTTTGCTGTAGATTTATATAACTTCCTTTTTTGCTTTATTTGAAGCAACTTCAAGGTTTTTGTTAGTATTGGACACAACCACAACCTCCTCAGTAACAGCAGAAATAGCTCGCCTACATCTACTAATGTATATAGTGGAATATGGCATTTAGCATGGTTCCTCATCCTGGGTAATATATAAAGAACAATATAGCATGTGCCTAATGTAATAGCTTCATTTAAGAGTATATCATCTGGCATCAGCCGAACTGAGCCATAAAAACCTCCACCTGTATCCACACCTTCTGCAGGATGAAAGCCGCTCTCCTTAGTTGAGATACGTTTAACCTTTATAGCAAACAGTACAAAAAAAGATCATCAACAATGCCTTGGTGTAAAACGTGCCTTCAAACAATTGTTTCCAGATTTCGTGGATAGCTGTCGGATCATTGGATATGTCACAGAGTCTCCTTAATCTGTTGTGAGATTTAGATGGCTTTAAAAAGAGGAACTTCATCCAAAAGTGCCTCACAATAAGATCTCAAGTATAATGGATCAGGGTTGCATGTGCACTCTTCAATAGTGCCTTCTTCTCACCTGTAAAGCCCTCTTTCACCCTGTTTGCTCTATTTTGCTCATTTAAGAGGCTCAAAAAGGTAAATGAGATGCTGCTTTAAACTGAAACCAATATAGATAACCCAAAATATTGAGCCATATGTGCTGCTTAAATTCATGTTGATTACTTTAGCAGAACCCGCCAACATACATAAACTGCTTTTAATCCTGTATTATTGCAATTAATCAGAATAACTCCTCGGTGCATTTTAAAATATGTCCAGGATATATATTTTTTTACAATTTTCATGCCTGCAGATTTGCTACTAAACTAAAATAATTAAATTATGAGATCCAAAATGTGTTTAAAATGTTTTAACAGGTTGGTTTTGAAGCAGTTTTATAACCATTTAGTCTCATGTAATTGCCATTTGAAAGCCCCACACTGCCATGATGCTCCTCCACATGTGTTTTCATTCATGTTGGCTGAACCTCCTTCTGTTTTGTGCATTTGATGAATATGTTCCTCCCTCTCTCAGGTGCTTTGTTGCACCACATTGGCTGGGAAAACGTAAGCCCTCATCATACTCATTAATAAGTTGAGTTTGTTTGCTCCTCCATGGCTTCCTCCTGAGCAGAGGTCTAATCAGCCAGGTTGATTGGAAACACCTGTGCGGAGCCGCTAACGAGGGGTCACCTGCAGCAGCTGCTACGAGTCAAGCTAATTAGGACTCTATATAAGTGATCCCTGGATTAGATGTTTTCAAAGCCAATGTGAGCTCTAGTTGGAGAGAGTGGATTTAAATGTAAAGTCATATTTGTAGGTGATTAGACCCCCATGGAGCATGACGAGAAACATATAAGTGATCCACAAAACCCAAAGGATTTTAAAACGGCCTATCAAAATCATCTTCAAAACTACAGAACAGTATTAGAGTATTGTTTTTTACAGTACCAAAGCCATGAGACATATTTCTTGTTGGAGGTGTTCTAGAGACATACTGTTTCCCACCCTCTCTTGTAAAGTGGTTATTCATGTATTTGACATTTTACTCTCATTTTATCGCTACATTTGTACCTTCACTGCTTCTGTTAGGTGACTTAAGTCTCATTGGAAACCAGCACCAAAAATCTGAGTTTCTCTCTCTCTCTCTCTCTCTCTCTCTCATCGCTCTCGTCTCTCTCTCTCTCTCCTCTCTCTCTCTACTCAGTCTCTCTCTCTCTCTCTCTCTCATCTCTCTCTCTCTCTCTCTATCTCTCTCTCAGGTCTCCATCTTATCGTTCCTGTGTGTTCTCAAGAATCTGACCACTATATTATAAAAAAATGAAAAACTAAGATCAGCTGTTTCCCATTACAGTTCTCTCTGAAAGGCGCACATGCCACATACGGATCAAACAGTGGGGTGACTCTGTCCAGAGATGTTTAAACATTTTTTTCAAATCTCAAATCTCAAATATGAAAGAAACTGTATGCTTGTCATGTAGTTGATTGAACAAGGTGGATTTTCTCTCTGCAGATGATAAGGATGAAATAAATCAGGTAGGACTTCACAAGAGTGTGTTTGAACAACCATGTGAAGTGATATATTGAAATCACCTGGTGACTTTAGTTACACATGTGGTCGTTCTTAAGCATGTATTTTGCACATAAATCTTTAAACTCAAATGGGAATATGTACAAATATATACATATGGATACATCATGTATGCCCATTCTTTATAATACTCATTGGTATGATATCTTTGTCCTGAAAAGCTCAGAATCAAACTCTAAGCCAGGCCTTTAGTCTCTTATATGCCAATTTTAAATCCCTTTTGTTTTCTCATAAACCTGTGAAGTCCTTTGTTTCAACTTTAAAGAAAGTCTAGCCTACACCTAGCCTATATTCAGATAACCTCTGTGATGTTATCTTTCTTGTTCATCCCTCCAGTACAATGCCCTCACGTTAGAAATTGCAAGTTATTATCAGTACATCAGAACAGCAAAGAGTAAGCATGCAGTCTATCTAAATGATTTTCCTCACTAGCTAAATATTTCCCTCTGGCATCTTCTTCTTGTTTTCCTATTTGTTCTGGTTTGAAACATCTGTTGACAAAGTCACACCACACAGCTGTGAGTGTGCTCTTTGATGTATAACTTTCTGTTGGATGAGCTGGACATTTTCCACAATCATTGCTGTGTTCTTCTGTGAAAACTGTTGTCCAATCAGTTCCCTTTGTTTCACTAATAATTTCACATGTTAAAGTTGTATTGTGTCAAAGCTGATGGACTGCCACAGACTGTGTATATGTGCACTTACCACTAGCATGTACATGGAATGACATTAGTATTGAAATGATCGTTACTGTTAGATAGCTTAGTACGAATACTGTACTTTGAACCATAAAATAGTTCTAGCAACATATTGGCCAACCTAAACATTGTAAATTGTCTCAAGATTCAAAAGTTTGTAATTTATTTAGTTGTTTTCATATAATCGGGCATTATACTGCATGAGTGGAATTTGTGTTATAGTAGTTATGTAAGCTATGTAGCAAATACCATGTTCATGTCATTGTAAAATATGTATTTATATGTGCTGACGGATTATACGAAATGTTATCGATAATCTTTGTATCGACAATCTTGTACAGACTCTTCTCATTTAGGTTACATTTTCGTTTTCTCTCATTGTAATCAGTGTAAAGGTGCCATTAAAAAACGTAAATCTATGTGCATGTACCTGTTTTTCTTCAAGATCGCATCTTATCCAAACAAGATGGTGCATTTTTACAGTATCTGTGGGACGAGATAATAATCTCTGAGTATCTATCAATCAATGGTCTGCCACAGAGAGAGATTCCAGTGCAGAACAATACCTCACAGTGCAGCGTGGGACCGTCTTAGTGAATGTCCTCGAAATAGTTGCAGCTTTTCAATTGTGAGAGCTGCAGCCCGCTTTTCATCTGTCAGCGAGTGCGTCTGCAGGGCTGACAGATGGACGCAGTGCGTGCAGACGGAAGGTGTGAGGCTCAATCTCTCTCTCTCTCTCTCTCTCTCTCTCTCTCTCTCTCTCTCTGACTCATTTAGGGGAAGAAAACACTGCTGAAAGGATGGGGCACTGCGAGAGGGCGGAGGTGCCAGCAGGGCAGAACATGGGAACAGAATAATAGGATAATAAAAAAGCTTACTGGGTGTTCTTCAGATTTTCAGCAACATGTATTATGCTAAAATGTTGCAGTGCATTTTTAGAGACTGTTGGACTGTGAAAAAATCGTACATTTGATATATTTGAAATACAGTGCCACTTTTGATTTGATCTCGGCAACAGGCATTTATCATCTGAGATATCCTTACTTTTGACTTACCAGATTTGTATTTACTTTTTAGCCACTTGGGGGCAGCAGAACCAGCTTAAACAAAAGACTAATAACATATTATTACGTTATAAATTTGAAGAGGCTTTTTACAGATCCAGCCCAACAAAATAAGCGTTAATTACGATGTATGTTTCTGAGTTAAGATTCATTCCCCGCTGACCTCAGTCTCTCCTGAAGGAAATATAAGAATCTTTAGCTGCTAAATGCTCCTCTATGGTCACCAACTAGATCACTTTACCTATCTGTGCTGAAAGACCCTAAAATGGCTGAAGGGAACTGCAGAGTCAGTTAAACAAATGATGCGGATTCATCACTACAAGCAAAACCTTTCACTTTACACAAAGCCGTGTGATCTATTGTTAATATGAAATATTGAAGAGCACCTATCCCTCCAACTGTTGCTGCTAAAGCTGCCCACTCAGATCTTCCTCTGTTTATTCCAAGGAAGTAAGTGTAGGTGTGGCAAGGAACATAAAGCACATCACTTCCTGTGGAGCAGTGGATTTTAGAAGGTAAAGACCTACCAGTCACCATGTGTTCACAAACTGGCTTTAAGTCCAGTTAGTTAAAGTGGACCTATCATGCTATATTTGAATAATATAGTGTAGGACCATACCTATATAAGGCATATTTATACTTTTTTTTTTCAAAATACCAAACAGATCATGCATTTTAGCCATGCCTCATTTTGCTCAATTTGAAAAATGTTAGCTCTGTTTTTGCAAGGGTTGATTCTGTGAGCAACAGCACCATCTAGAGGCCTGGCATATGTACTACAACGTCTACAGCGCTTTCGAACGGCAATGCCGTGGTTGTCTCCTCCTGATTGGTGGAGTTGGCCCAATAGCCGTAGCGCCACCGTCCTGACGTCAGGACAGTGTTCAAATCTGGATCAGTTTTTATCAGATCCGTTGCAGCCCCTTTTTTAGAGATTTGGGTATGGAGGAAAATAGAGAGGGTTGTGTTTTCTGACACTTGGTGAGTTCCCTGGAACACCGGGGACACATATTCATGTATAAAAGACGTACAAAAGTGCATTTTGCATGATAGGTCCCCTTTAAGTTATTGCAATGTTCTGTAATTGGTGCAGCAGGTAGCTACTGTAACACATATTATTTATGTAGCAATGCCATTATTCATTTTGTATTTAATATATTTTTGGACATCACTTTTCGCAACTAACAAGTTACAGATTAAGCAAAAAAAAAGCCTGTTTTATTAAAAAACACAAAAAAACATTTTCTTAAATCCAGACATATTATGTAGTCCCATTGCCTTTCTTGTTTCTCCAGATTTCCTTCAAATTGGATCAGACATCACTGACATTGGACATTTTTCATATTATATTTTGTTTTTCTTTGACCAATATCGGATTAATAACTTGTTAAGATTGTAAAGATTAAGATATAGTAAGGGGTTAAGGAACTGCAGAAAGTTTGAGAAAAGAAACATTTCAAATGTACGGAAAAGCGAAATCCCTCACAGGAATCTGCGGTATTGAAATTGCTGCAAAGTCAACAGTTACTCATGACTTACTGAGGAATTTACAAATCCTCCATGTGTTGGTTTTACATCTGGTAAGCCTCACTGGTGATAAATAAATAGCATAAGATTTAAAGCAATGACAGACATATTGCATTCTACATCTGTGTAAGAGTGAGATAAAAACTGACTGGATAAATGATACTGTAGGCAAATATGTGACTTTTTTTTACTCTCATTCTTCTCTTATCTCAAAGATTATATCCTGCTTTTCCTGTTCCTTTTTTATGTTCAGCCTGTGAATTTGATTGACTTGGAGAGTTTGCTGGGTGGACAGACAGAGGAGGAGAAGATGACACAGAGTGCAGCTGCTGACAGATGTGTTGAGCTCACACTGACGAGAGCAGATGAGGAAATGGAGAAAAGATCTGCGGAGAGCGAGGAGGTGTCGAAGGAGGCGGGGAAGGGAGGAGGAAATGTTAAAGAAAGCACTACTGTCTTTATTTGACATTTAGATCCTAAAAATCTAATTTGTATACGTTTCATCATTTTTTATATGTAGAAACCTAACATTGTAATAGCTTTAACTTCTTAGAGAAAAATCAGTGCCGCAGTCTCTCTGTATTCAACCTTTGTTTAACCAGGTGAAAGTCTTGTTGAGATTAGAAGATTTTCAAAGAGAGGTCAAGCCCAGAAGTAAAAGAAACAATACAGTTAAAGTCTCACAACAATAAACACACGAGGTACGGGCCATGGGTTGTGTTACACAAAATACCTAAATGTCAAACATTTAGGGATTTCAAGTCTCAAGTGACCATCCAAATAAATTAGAAACCAAGTCATTGTTGTTCATACCACAGTTTGATCTGAAGATAATGTGGGGGTTCTTTGAGAGTTTACTAAAACCAGGGTCTAAGGACGGGGGGGGGGGGGGTGTCGTATTCTGTATGAACTGTAAAGATCACTGAGACAAATGTCAAATTTGTAATATTGGGCTGTATAAATAAACTTTGATTGATTGATTGATTATAATTTCATATTGTGTGTTGTTTGTTTAAAAAGTATTTTCCAAAAAGGAACAAGCTGCTCAATGAATGCCTACACTACTTATCATGACTGCACATTTTCTGTTGTATCTAATAAATGTATTATTATTGTGTAAAGTGTCTCAAATGCAGATTTTTATTAACATTCTTTAACTCAAAAAAAGTTATTTACATTTAATTTGTTCAAGTCATTAGTCTGCGATCGTTCAGTTGAATCTGTTTAATATTATCGGCTGAATAGAGAGAAGTGTGTATTGTTGTTGCTCTGCAGAGAGAGGCTTCAGGTCAAAGAATGAAAAAGCTTCCTGCAAATCATTTGTGTGTACAGGAACGCTCACAACAACACAACAGGATATAGTCTTTGTCATTGCTGTACATTACAACTGAAACTCTTGTTGAATGAAACCTTTGGCAGGCCTTTGTGTTTCAGTTTGTTCCACTTTGTGCAGAGGAGTGTGAAGACATTCCAGAGGCGCTGAGACGAAGGATGAGTCCTTTGTTGGGTTAAAATCACTGTTTTCTTTTTCTTTTGACATAAACCTTCTGTCAACATGACTAGTTGTCAAGTAGCAATGTTAAAGAAAGGATTTTCAATGCCTATCTGTTTTAGCAATTACATTTTGTTGAGAGACAAAACCTTTAATCAGTTTTACTGCATTTATCAGAAATAATGTGAAGTGTATGACGTTCACTTATAACCATGGATACCAAAGAGGCTTATAATGTAAATAAAAAATGTTCTGGGTGAGTGAGTCAGTGAGCATATTTTCACCTTGCGTCAGTAAGCCATTGAAATGATGGTTCAAGGTTTGCTTTTCTCTATTGCAACCCCACTTCCTCTGACCAACAAGATGGCTGCATTTTGACTACATCTTGTCCATTGCCAGAGCAAATGTTTGGTCCTGTAGTCCTTGAGGTCTTGCAGGACCTCTTGCTCCCTCTCTCAGGGTGCTGGTGCGCGGTTGGCTGGTTAAAAGGGTGTTAACCCGCCGAGGAGATTCCTGGGCGCTTGAGTCAACAGCAGCTGTGGTTGGTGATGAAGAGAAGCTGTCCAGAGAGCTTTTCACCGGCAACTGCCTTTTCACTGTGAAAGGAAGGCTCAGGTGAATAGAGTCAGTGACCATGAAGGGCTCACACACACACACACACACCCACATTAACACACCTGGGGGAAACATACATGCACGCAACCAAACCTGAAAGATACCTACACATACACCTGAGAGATTGACATGGTTAGGTAATACATGAGCACACAGCTACACATGGAGGTTTGCACATGGATGCACGCACAAAAGCGCAGATGCATCACACACACACACACACACACACACACACACACACACACACACACACACACACACACACACACACACACACACACACACACACACACACACACACACACACACACACACACACACACACACACACACACACACACACACACAGGTGGGAACAACACAGACACCTGGCTGGCATTGAAGCGCTGTTCTGTTTGCAAACCTCTCCCTCTCTGCACTCATCCTCCACACAGCCACAAAGCCGCCATTAAAACTAGGAAAACAAAAACACAAAAAGAGGCTAAAAGAGGGCAACAGGCGGCTTCCATCCTTCTTCCAGCCATCCCTCCCTTCCACCCTTCCTCCCTTTCTCTTTACCAAATGTTTACTTTCTCCCCCCCTCCGTGAAAAGAGAGGGATGTGGACAGACAGGGTGAGAAAAGAAAGAAATCTGGCAGAGGGGAAGGGAGCCAATGCCTTTAAAGTCTGCCACAGAGCCGTGACAAAAGCCTCCTAATCTCGGTGTTGTCTTTCGTTCCCTTTTTCTCCCTGCACATCCTGCCAAGTGTGTGTGTGTGTAGGACAGAAAAGGAGAGGAAGAAAGTCAGTCAGTGTGTGTTATGCAAGCTAAAGTGTCTGTGCATTTGTTTAAAAAAAGTAGTAAAAAATATAAACCAAGTTGATTTACCTGTGATAAGGAGGGTTGTGTGTGTGTGTGTGTGTGTGTGTGTGTGTGTGTGTGTCAGGAAAGGATTCTTTCCACAGTCCTGCTGACATCACTCAAGCATGCATGGGACAGTTGGAGAAGGCCGGGCCCCTTCAAAGGCAGCAGCCTGCCTTCACATGTGGGATGCCTGTGTGTGTGTAGGTGTGTGTAGGTGTGTGTGTGTGTATTGATGAGAATACGAGTGGTCCAGGTCACCCATCCTCACCTGTTTCTCTTTGACTCATAAACCGCCCCTATTCAGCTCTCTTCCGCTGAAATGCAACAAACCTTTCCTGCCCCGTGCGCTCAACGATTCCTCGATGTCATCCTTTGCACCCTCTTCAAAAGCAGCAGATGTGATTAGGTGTGTGTGTGTGTGTGTGTGTGTGTGTGTGTGTGTGTGTGTGTGTGTGTGTGTGTGTGACCTCCTCAGCGTCCCTTCCTCATCCTGTTGATCCCTATCAGAGGCAGCTGTGGTCCAAAAGCCTTCACACACAGCAGAGGAATGCATGCTGCAGCTATCATGATATATAAAAAAGGCTCAGATAGGCTATAGTGCCACCTACAGGCCGATCAAATTGATGTCTAGTCTGTGCAGCTTGTGTGACTACAATTGACTTCCATATTTTCCATAAATGATTTTACTCTGCCATCTGTGGAAGGAATTTTCTTTTTTCAGGCTAGTTTCAATGAGTGCATTTGGAGGTATTACAAAATGAAGTGCATTTCGGTTGAGAATACACATCACATATGTAATGATGACACTTATCACATACACAGTTTATTATAGGTCATGGCAATATACCCTGTTCCACTGATATGCATTAAATTACAATATTTTGTAAAATGTTTGACAGATGATCGATGGAATTTGATTAAAAGCTAACAGATGATATTTCGGGGTTATTTCCCTTCCTACATAAAACCAGCCAAAAATAAAACAGCTAGTACTAGGGATAGCAATAATCTTTTTTTGTCAAATTAGATATATTATATCCATCAAAAATCCCAGCCATGTAATGACACACAAATACTTGTAATCTTTGTTTTACCCCAAATAACCAAAGTACAAATACCAAGGACTGATGATCCCGTCTATTTTTGTTTGTTTTTATTAAAGTTGGAAATATCACAATAATCAAAAAGAGTGCAACAAGAATATCTTCTTCCCCGAATATGTTGATCACCTCATTAACCCCCAGATTGAGGTGTACATGGTTTGTGTTGGATCATCAAACTCCTTCAAAGGAGGATACTAAGAGTGCAGAACAATTAAGTAAAATGTAAAATACGTTTCTGAATATTCAAATAACTTCAAATCTTTCCTGGTGGCTTTTCACGTATATTTGACATCTTCATCAGTGTTCTTTTGGTCTTTTTTCAACCAAAATGTTAACCAGTAAAGGGGATTCTACACAGTAAATCTTTACAGGAACACTTTCTTTGCACCTCACAAAGACAAATAGCTCCGGTGTGAAATCACTTAGTTCATGTCGTGTCTTGCCTTGAGGGGATTACATTTACAGCACCAAACAGCACAGGAGTGAAACACTGAGTGACAAAGTGTGAAATCTGGATCAGATTAAGAGAGAAGCCTCTCTCACACACACACACACACACACACACACACACACACACACACACACACACACACACACACAACACACACACACACACACACACCACACACACACACACACACACACCACACACACACACACACACACACACACCACACACACACACCACACACACACACACACACACACACACCACACACACACACACACACACACACACACAGTAATAGAGGGAGGGGGGTGGACTGTGGGAACATGCTGCTGAATAATTACCACTGACATCAGAATAGTTTTCTTTAGCTCTCTGAAGTGGCAGGGCTCATTTGTACAGCCTGGAGCCATGCAGAGGTGTGTGTGCAGAGGGAAAAGTAAAAGAGAGAAGAGAGATTAAGAGGGAGAAATAAATGTCTCTGGATAACCTTAATTTTGAAAGACAAGTAAAAGAAACACACACAAAATAACTGTAAACGTGAGAGGTGCAGCACAGGAGATGACCCAGTGTGTGTGTGTGTGTGTGTGTGTGTGGGGGGGGGCATAAGGTAGAGATTATTTGTGATTTAGTCTTCTCCCTGTCAGAGGGTGACACCATGACAGCTTATTCTGCCCCGGGGAGCCATTTCTCTCTAAGTGGACCTTAAAAAACAGGAAACGACCTCAGATCCCACCGGAGCACAGAGGAGGATCAGGCCTACTGACTCTGTACAATACCCTTTAACTTCACACACACACACACACACACACATGCTGGTAAGGGCCTGAATATAGCGTGTTCAAACCCAGAACACACACACAGTCACACCTGAGCCCTCTTCAATAGACGCCATTCAACGCCCTGACAGGCGGGGACAATGGAGGCAGAAACGCGGGCCGACAGAGAGAGAGTGGACCTGTCTGAACACATCTGTCCAACGCACTGCATCAGCTTTTCCCCTGCGATGACTTCAGGTGATCTCATGTGTCTATAAGGTTACACTTTTTCGCTTTGCCATCACTTGCAGCTGTTTTGTAACAAGATTGGAGGGTGAAATCACGAGTCAAGTTACTGAAGTTACAAGCAGCAAGCCAGGAGTGTGGAGGGTGGTAAACGGCACCGCTGCCTGAGGGGTGTTCAGTCACTGCAGAGTGTGTCTGTCATTCTCAAAGTCTTGTCTTGTAAAGTCTAGTAATCAGTAGATTAGTCGATTTTCCTTAATCCCTGTTTTATTTGTGTACATTGAACAGGTGCTGCAGAGTAATGTTGAATTAAGGAATGTAAGGCTGCTGGATTAATATAAGAAGTTCCCTCAAAAACAACATGGCTAAACTCTGCTGGATAACCTGACCTATGACATCAGATACTGTTCACCATATTTCATTTAAAATCAATCACTCTAATTGATTTGACAACACAGGATCTGAGTTAAGTCATTCATGTACAGTACGTTACAAGCTGAATACATTACATTTTGATTTAAAACACAACACACTCTTTGGTGATATTAATACCCTTTATTTATTACAAGTCAGGGGCCAGGTGTTTGTCCTCTAAAGGCTTCCTGACTGTTTATTTGTGTGTCTGATAACTAGGAGGGCAGACCAGGGAGGACATGGAGTGTCTGAAGGAGGAGAGAGGTTTGAAGATTGGAGATTTCCATCCAGAGCTCTGACCGAACGAAATTTCTGGCGTCATCAGATTTCCTTGAAAACGACTGCGAGAGGAGAGGAGATCAAATAATATGATATGACCAAAACCAACACTGCATGTGTCCAAACTTTCCACATTTCCCAGCTTTCCCCATTTTAAAAATAATTACTTAAAACTAGCAAATGTGAGTAAAAGGACTAAAGAGTTTATCAGTGTAGTTGGGGACTATATTCAGCCACAGATTTGGTGTGCTTGTAAGTAGTTTGTTGTTCTTTGTGAAATGGACCAAAACAGTGTCTATGGTAATGGCAACAAAGGAAAAAAATAGGCTATAGCACTCTTTCGCTACAGAAACAATTAATGCAAGATGAATCCATACATAATGTAAATTTTTTCGAGCAGTATTCTGATTTCTTTAATGAATTAAATGAGTCACCTGACTGTCGCCGACGAAGCTGAGTGGTTGGCCGGCAAGCTCTGATTGGACGACCTGTGAGGGATGGTGCCTGAACACCAGAGAGATCCAGTGTTAATCTGTGACAAAGGTCATACACTCCTCATAATGATTTAAAACAGGCCTGAGGTATTTCTGTGTCATTCTAAGCTTTTATGTCTATTCTTCCATCACATGCTCATTTGGAAAAACCTCTAAGTCGACAAGATAAATGGGTGAATCGTATTCTAAAAATAACAATTCAATTGTTCAATTCTCACAATGTTCACATCGAACACACCTACATCATGTACACAACCCTGTCTAACATGGAGCTTTATGATAAATGGTGAGTCATCTTTATTTAATTATAAGAAAACTCTTAATGTCTGTTTGCCCAATAAATCTGCTGCTGCTGGTTAAATATTGTGATTTCCTTCATTTCAATATTTACTTAACAAAACTCTTATTTGAAAGCTAATTTATGTGCCACAAAGGAGGTTAAATCCTTTAAGGCACTAAATTACTAAATCAAAGAGGGTAGCTCAGTCGGTGTAATCCTAAACATAACAACAGCGAACATCTGTATTCCTTTAATCCCTGAGACCATAACCACCAAACACACTTCAAGAGAGGAGAAGGGACTTTTAGTAGGTAGTAGCATGACGTCTGATTTATTTACCCATGTGCTTCATGCTAAACAAGTTGCAATAAAATCGTCTATAATATTATATTTCAATGTTACTGATATAAATCTTTATTTTCTGTCCTGATCATAACCAACCAATATTCTCAAAACATTTTTTAAAAAGATTTCTAATGACATAATGCCTTCAAAATACCATACAAGCCCCATAACACAACCATTAAAAAATGGCTGAATCTGTTAAAAGAAAACTACAATTTTGAAGCCAGGTAAAGCTAGATATAATAGAATGTATTTTTATTCTGTAATGGCTGTGAAAACAAAAACATTTGCATGTGTTTCAATGAGGACATTTTTGTCCTACTGTAAGTGTCTGTATTTAGACTACAGGGTTTATTAAATACTAAATATAAGAGCTGAGGTTGAACCTCCAAAATTCACTCACACCTTCACAAAGTATAAGCCTTTGCATTAACACAGCCAGAAGTATGATTAACAATTCAAAAGCCAATCATGTCCCTCTGAATGCAAAAGGGTTAAAAGGCCTTTAGTTGTATGCTTATATAGCACTAAAGGCTGTATACTTGTATACGGATAAAGAGAGGAGCGGTGTCAAACTACTAACCCTGAATGTACTGGTGTAATGCCCCAACAGAGTTATGGCCTTCAGAGGAATCACCAAAGCAGATCCAAGGTTATGAGCTAAATTCAACATGAATCACAGTTTAATGAGGCGCAGCGGAGCACATACCCATTCGCCCGTCCTGTGGAGGGCTGATTAACGACAGTCTGGGGACGGTGCTGGGCTGAGAGACAGAGACACAGAGAAACTTCACAAATCATACCTTTGTATCTACCTGTTATTCAAAAGAAATAATCTTTTTGTACTAGAGTCATGGAGTAAATGTTCAGATGCTGTATCATATGGATAATCAATGTTACATCACACACTGTATATTAAAAATGGAAGCTCACTACAGGAAGAATAATAGCACTTACTTTCCTGAACAGACTCCTTTCATCCACGTCCATGTTTTCAGAGCTGTGAGACATGAGAGCACGCTTCATTAGTCCTGTTGGGTTCAGTGGGCTGAGCACTGCTTCAACTTCTTTTAAATAACAAGCCAAACGTCTCTTTAACCCCGACATGTATAGTTTTATTCCCAAGACAGATATTAACGTTTTGGAAAAATATTTTCAAGAACAAGAATACAGGATAATTACCTAAGATACCTTTTGTGAATACATAGAGTACATAGAGTAAGATGAAAAAAGAAATAACTAGTGAGATAATTCAATGTTGTTACAGTGGTTTTTACGATGCATAATCATAATAATGCATCATTTCAATAGCAATTTCTTGAAATCAGTTGATTATTTTACTGAAAACATGGTATATATATTTGTAGAAAACTTGAGCAAAAACAGCAAAATATCAAGAAGTAGTGTGCTTGTATTGGGAACTCATTATCTTGTGAATACTTCTTACATTCAATATTAATTTCAATGACTAAAATCTAAATATTTTCAAAAGCACTCGATTACAATATCCCTAGCATTTTATGTTACAAATTAATTTAGCTATATTAGCATCGATTTACTTTTAAATGCCAAACTAAATGGAGCCCTCAGGCATGGCGGTAATTCTGCAGCTGGGGTTAATATCTGCCGTCCATCATCTGTTTGCTCAGTCGAAGAATCTAAAGTCTCAGTGAATAAAAAAACATTTGTACTATTAAACGCCGGCAGACAATCAATCCTGTGTCAACGGTGTGGAAGGAAACCCAATAGGGAATCCTGACTAAACCCAAACAAAGCTTAGCTTATTCAGGTGTGTGTGTGTAGATAACCGCAGGGCAGGGCACAGCTATACAGCAGCTAAAGCTAACATAAGACACCGGGGCTGAACTCAGGATATAGCCTGTTTGCACTGTGGAATACCTCCTCCATTCTCTCTGTCGCGCTCTTATGGTGAGAGAGAAAGCAAGGCAGAGAAACACAGACTGAGATGAGGTGAGAGGTGTGCGAACTCAACATAAAATAAATATTTAAATACAGAGTGAAACGTTATGGAGGGAGGATACTCACATGGTATTCATTGAGGAGTGTCTAGAGATGGACATGGGGGAGTGATATGGGATCTGTAGGACTGACACTGACAGACAATAAAAACAACATTAACTCACAAACATTATTAATGGGGATGAGACATTGGTGGTCATGCAGGGAATACATGTAAATAGATGTTTCAATGATAAGCCCACAAAGACATTGTTAGTCTAATTTGCCTTTTTTTAGCCACAAGCCGATTCTGCTTCGCTCTGCATTTTATTACTTGTAATCTTGATTGGTCAGGCTTAAAAAAACAAAACATGTTTCCTAATGCTGAAATATGGTTTAAATGTTTTTACAGCCTTTGGTTGGAGTAATAATCACAAGTAAAAAAAGCAACATTAGGGCCAATTTACATTGCTTGTCTTTCATATGATACTTCAAACGCTTTTTATATCCAATGTATTGAGTTATATCTAACCTCTTTCTCAGTCTGAGCAACAGTAACACAAGTCAGACTCCCACTTTTTCTTGGACTCTAGTTATTAGTCATAATAAAGTAAAGTAACATATAATATAGTATATTATGAATAATGATCTTCATTAATGTCAACTTCAGCTAATATTCCTGCACTGAAGACATCAACAATGATGAGTGAAATAAATATAAGCAGCCCCTCATGAACAGGTATAATGTACAGTGTATTATCAGGTATAATGATTGCATAGTATGATACAAATGTATTAAAATGTAAATGGCAGTTCAGGGTGTTTACATCAGAGTGCCATACTAAGAGGTGATGTCTTGCATAAAGAACGATACAAGAAAACAAAAGTGACACCATTGTATACCATGGGATTGTTGTTTACCTGATTTATGTCCATGTGGAGTATGCAAGCTGTGGCTCATCTGAGGCACTGAAGAAACTTTGGCACTGAGTAAGAAAAACAATAAACATTTAAATATAAATACGCTCCAGCACTGGTACTTTAAAACTCAATGCTGCACATTCTAACAATGTATGCTATAACATTTGTTACAACAGTTTTCAGATACATATCAATTAACAAAACTTTCACTTAATTACTACTTTGCTATATTTTCTGGCCTTTTTCAAAAACAAAGTCTCTCTGTTTTAAACTAATTCAGTGTTGGTGATGGTTGTAAGCTGTGGTAGATGTGCCAGGAGTGACACCTAGTGAGAGGAGAGGAATAACAGCCAGCTGGTTGTTCATAACTTTATGTGTTGCCAAACTCAAACAGGCCGTTCAATTCCAAATCAGGTTGTACTACCTTAACCCTCCTATTGTCTTTGTTTCCCCCCTTACGTTGGTGTTCGTGGTCAAATTTGACCGGTCCTGTTTTAACTGCTATTACATTAACACAAAAACCATTCATCATCACCAAATTTCATGTAACACCCTTTCAAACTGTAAATATTGTATCAGACAGACTAGGTGTGAGTCACATGGGGGGGATTGGGCACATCAGGGGGGGGGGCACATCTAGAGTATGTGTGTGTGTGTGTGTGTGTGTGTGTGTGTGTGTGTGTGTGTGTGTGTGTGTGTGTGTGTGTGTGTGTGTGTGTGTGTGTGTGTGGTGTGTGTGTGTGTGTGTGTGTGTGTGTGTGTGTGTGTGTGTGTGTGTGTGTGTGTGTGTGTGTGTGATCTGATCCGGATGGTTACTAATTCCTTTTCTTTATGGCGGTCATTTTTGACCGGGAACACCATGGGTGTTACAAAGTTGACTAAATCATCCAAAATTCAATGAAAGTGGTGATCAGCAATTGTATATGTTCAAATGTCTCCTGTTAAAGATATCATAAAGCCTTAATGCAATCGAATGCAAAACAAAAAAGTTATGATTGATGAAAGTAGTAAATCGGTCAGATTTGACCCGAAGACAACAGGAGGGTTAACAGATCCTTATTGAGTCTCATTACATGAGCAATATCATCTCTGATGCAGTATGACATGTGATGTTTATTGTTTAAATCCTGTGTGAGTGAAGTTGCTAAAAAAGAAACATCAGCCAGATGCTTTTTAGCAAAGATCAAGATGGCTTGATTGGTGGAAAAGTTAAAGACTGCTAATTAGAGAGCATTGTGGCTGTGAAATAAGAAGGAAAACCTGCCAATAAGCATTTACAAACTGCACCACATAGAATTTTAAGAGCTCAAATCTTGAAAAAATTATACAATTGCAACTCATAAACAATTTTCAATAAAAATGACCTATTGGTGTTTAATAATGAAAGTGATTTTTAAATGAATATCTCCTCTATGCTTTACCTCTGATGATGAAGAGAGTGTTCCAGCTTAGTGATGTAGGCGCTCTGGTCCTTCAGCTTCCTTCAAATGAAAGAAAATCAAAGAAAATAGGAGGCACCCAACTTTTCGTATTTACTGCAGTTGAGAAATAGGTTTGAAAAGGCATTAATAACGTGTGCTTCCACTTACTTTGCCATCTGCTGCATTTCTTGCTTCATCTTGACTAGTACCTCCTCTAGTTTCTCATCCTGTAATTGATCAATTGGATGGGGACACAGTAGGGCAGCTTTTGTGACTATCTTGTAATATAAACGGTGTTAATTATTACTATAGTATTACATTTAGTGGGCAGCGAAGAGAACAGGAAATCGATTAAATCAAACTTTCTACATGGTAACAAACAATGAAAAAAATATTATGTCAAAAAGCAGACATTTCACAATTATTAGACAACATAGTCCATTACATGCCAGATGAACAAAATGAAACCCTCAAAACCCACACACAAACACAATAAACATCCACAGCAGGAACAGATGTCTCTCACCCTCTGCTGGTAGTAAGACAACAGTCTCTTTTGGTGTCTTGCCTGGAACATTAAAACCTGAGAAAAGGGAAATAAAGTCACTGTTATTTCTATACTTATGTAAAAATACAAATATCACATAAAGAACTCCAACTGACAGACTTTCATCTGATATAACAACAATTAACAAGATTTTAATATTTGATGATAAGATCGAAAATGACCAAACTTTGCTGATTTCTGTGAAGTTTTTTGTTGCCACAACGTTGATGTCGGTGAACAGGGCCTTCACTTCTGAGCTGCTCTGAAACAAAGACATTTCAAATGAATGTAACAAAATTATAATGTAATATAATGATATCAGTCTGATTTTAGTGTGCTTTTATCCCACTCAGACAGTCACACAAAGGATTCAATGGGAATAAAGATGCTTACTTTGTCGGTGAGAGGTGATACTTGGCATTTGGCGTTGCATATTAAACACATGCCTGGTTTTCCTGAAAGAAAGGTTTCAATTAAATATGGACAACAATACAAAATGCATATCCTTTCTACGCTTATAGTAAATAGAGGATTCTCTAAATCTAATTTAGGAACTGAACAAAAAGGGGCTCTCAAAGTGCTTACCCCTCAGACCCAAAACTAATTAAGTGTAACCCCTGGGTTTAACCCTGGAAGCCAGAGCGAATTCAAATATAATCGAACTCTTGAGAGTTTGACCCATCGGGAACAGACCCATGGCTTGTGAATATGATCGGCTTTCCTAAAGTGGGACTGAGAGACTTCCAGGAGATTACTTCAAGAAATCCAATATCCAATGATGATTGGTGTAATTTACCTCTTACTTCTTTTGAGGATATGACGAGAAGCACCCATGGTCAGATAATGTTACGCATCTGTGTTTTTTCGTCCCTCTGTGGTCATTTTGAGTGGGTGTGTTGTTGTTTTGTGTCTCTTTGTAGTCATACAGTGTTTTAATTGTGGTAATTTAGAGTATTGTGCAATTGTTTTGTGTCCCTTAGCAGTTGTTTTGGTCTCTTTATAGTCCTTATGAGTCTATTCCTGATTGATACATGTGTCTTTAAGTAACATTTGTTAGTGAAAGCCAGGGGGCTGACACAAGGTAGTCAGTTGAGTAATACTTCCATGCCCTTATCCTCTTTTCAATGTCAAATTGTGTAATTATACTGGAAGCCCCCCTTAACAAAGAGCTTCACTAGATCAAATATTTCCTTTCATCTGCTGCTTGATAACAATAGAGCAGATTCATATTAAACCAACTTTGGCATACTATCACATTTGTATTTCTAAGGAAGAGTTTATTTACTGGGGGACTCGTTTGTCTACTATCCGCTCAAATGTTAAATAGAAGCTCCAATCTTGAATACACGGTGTATAACTCAGTCTTCAGCTATGCAATATCCCATAGAGTCCAACAGATGTCCCTGTTTGATCACTTTACAACTGAAGTGAAGCTAAACTTCCCCATCAGCGATTGTTTTGACTGTCGTAAAGTTAGTATCGTTAAGTTGTTTTCTACCTTTCTGATGACAGACATTGCAGATGATATGTCCACAGGTGGTGACAGCCAGTTTTCTGTCAGCACTGGGGCAAAGGAAGCAGGAGTTGCAGCAGATCCAGTAAGACATTTGAAAACCTGCAACAAAAAAATAAAATTAGGTTAGCGTTTAATTAAGCTAACTCATCTTGTTAAGTCATTTATGCTAGTCATTAGTGTGTTTACATAGCATTAGCTAATTTTGCGAGGTGAAGCTCAAAGCTCCATTTTCTACTTTAAAATGTGTTCTGGCTTTCGTGTACGTTCAAGACAACTTTGTACAACGTTTTTAGAGTAACGCATGTACATGTCAATTAATTACCTTACCGACGATACCCCGCTGCAAATGAAGCTAAATGCTAATAACGTTAGCTAGCTAGCTAGCATAAATAACTGATCGACGTTCTAAAGAGTGACGTCATGAGCTGCTTTTACATTTTTTGAAACTACAGAAACATGTCTGTTGACTAACGATCTGTAATGATTGTTAGCTTAGCTATATTAAATATTTACTTATTTAACGTTAACAACTGGCACCTAACGTCAGTTTTTACGCTAACTAACCACGAATAATAACGTGTTATCATCTCTAGGCTAATGCTATAAATATTCTAGCTTAATCTCGGTAAAATGAAGTATTGAAACATCTTATAAAACGTTTTCACAACTGACTTAATATTTAAACATAAGCTAAGTCATTCACAAAAGGTTATGTTTATTGCATTTGTGCCTAAATACTCTATTTAAAAATATCCAACATGAACTCATGATTTTTGTTCAGATGTAATTAGAATGTAACTGAGAGAACATTCACTCAATTATATAATTAAAGGTAGGGTAGGTACATTTGAGAAACCGGCTCGAGATCGCTAGAATTTGAAAACACACAACCGGAGAAAATTTGCCACTTCCTTACAGAGCCCCTCCTCCAACACACAAGAACGCGCACATGACCAATGAGGGCACGAACTTACCTACCCTACCTTTAAAGGTGGGGTAGGTAAGTTTGAGAAACCAGCTCGAGTTACACTTTTTGTTATATTCCATGGAATGCTCTTAACATCCCGATAGCAATGAATATCTTAAGTGCTTTGACAAAAAATCCATTAAAAAATGTCATCTGTGGAAGCCGTAGCGCTGTAAAAAGCACGACCAATCATTTTAGTCGGCCCGGCTAAAATAACTGGATGGCCTACCTGCCTGTCAGCCTTCCATCTGTGCACAAACTTATCTCGTGCCCCCATTGGTCATGTGCGCGTTCGTGTGTGTTGGAGGAGGGGCTCTGTAAGGAAGTGGCAGATTTTTTCCGGCTGTGTATTTTCAAATTCTAGCGCACTCGAGCTGGTTTCTCAAACTTACCTACCCTACCTTTAAGTATAATTCTGGGGTACTTTTACTTTACTTGAGTATTTCCATTTTCTGCTACTTTGTACTTCTACTACACTATATTTCAAAGGGACATTTTGTACTTTTACTGCACAACATTGAGTTGACACTTAATTTTAACATAAATGCATGCTTTGATTATATGATAGATATGTACTACTATTTAACTCAGTAGGCCTACTTTCCAAAATGTGCGCCATATTAACGAATTACAAGGTTAAAAAACGTTTATATGTATTTTCTAATGATAAAAACGGAATAATCTAATATTCTTAAATGATACAACGTAACTAGCTAGCTAATGCACATATCCATATACCAATAGGCCTATACAGTGATACTAGCTTAATCTCGGTTAGATGAAGTATTGAAACTACTTGAAAACTTTTCTCAATTAGCTTAATATTTCAACATAAGGTAAGCAATACAGCTATACTTATATATATATATACAAACAGTTGTGTTGGTTTAAACCCCAACAAAGTATACAGTAAACTCTTGCCTAATGTAATCCAGTTTTAAGGGTGACAGAGTTGAAGAACAGAATGAGACAAAACAATAATTTGTATTTAGACGACATTCAAATAAGTGTTGGTGGATTTTATTTGACTGTCAAACATCTTTACACTTTAATTATTCTTGCCATATATAGTTTTGAATCCTAAGTATCAGCAATTGGCAGAAAGAGAAGAGTGTTTGTGTAATAGGCATTCAGTATGCACCCAATACACTTGAAGGTTTTTGCAGTCAGAGGTCATCATCAGACAAGCTTCTTGGCGATGAAGAAATCTTTGAGTCGTTTCATCTGCCAGAAACCAACCGTCAGCAGCACAGAGGTCTGCACCATGGCCCACCACAGCACTTTGCTGTTGGTGTTCTCACCAATCTGACGAAACACCTCCTCTTTCTCCTGAGAGGGAGAACATTAATATAAAACACTCTTTTCCAAAAACATTTTTTTAATTTGCACAGTAAAATGTGTTAATACCCTCTGGTACTCCTGCTGCCTGGTGATGAATATCATCTGATCTACGAGGTGTCGGAGGCTGTTCTCCAGATTCTTCATGTTGTCTTTGGTCTTGTCAGGGACGGGGTCTATCGAGTGCTCTCCCATCTGAACGTCCAAATGTAGCTTCTGCTCAGCATGATGAAGGAAAATGGGTTATTGTTCAATATAATAATATTACAATGTATGTTTTGTTGCATTTCTCCCCATCGTTTAATAATTCATTTTCTGTTTGTGTCCACAGGTCTCACCAGTCTTTCTCCAGCAAATACAGAAAACCTTGTGGAGTTGGTTTGGAAGCAAAGGTAGTGCTGACCAGAGGCGTGCGATGTGAAGGTGAATTTAGAAAATTTACCATAGCGTTTTGACATCAGAACCTAGAGAGCAGGAGAGACACTGTTAGGCCAACATTTCTTTAGCTAGGGTTTTGTCTCATTTCAAACATTTCCAAAAAAGCTGAATTGGAAATGAAAGTAAAGATTTTTTTTCTTTCTCCTACGTGAGTGAGCAAAAATCTGCGGTGGAAAATAAACAGGTGAATTTGAAGTCTTGTTCTTAATAAGATTTGCAGGACTTTTACAGTTTGGTGTACATTACTAAGTAAATTATATGAGTACTTCTTTCTACACTGTCAACAAGATGAATTATAGGTGTGTGTGTGTATGTTAGTGACTCATATATTTTATTCTTGTTTGGGTTTGCTCTGAAGGGGGAAACCAGTTATAGGCACATGTGTTAATGAACCATCACAGCGAATGTTTGACTTGGTGATTCATTTCTCCTGTGAGTGCAGTACCTCATGGTTTGGATCTCTGACTGTCACAGTGACGCCGAGGTGAGGGGAGTGGGAGAGGGCATTCATCTCCCACGGCTCCAACAAGAAATACCCTGAAGGTAAAACACAGTCTACATGAGTGCATTTAAGTACACAATCACACACAGTGGACTCAAAAACGTAATTATGACCTTGTCCTCTACAATTTTGATTTTGTGATGCTTATATTAAGCATGGAGAGGGAATAAAAGTTACATTTATATTTGATTTACAAAAAAATTATTGAATGTGTAACTATTATAATATTTAACATATACATTACTTTTATGTCTCTCACTGTAGGACTGATTGTTAGTACTTTTTCCTCTTTTTAGTACAATTAGTTACTTGTACAATAAATGAAATACTCTTAAGATTTTCCATGTAATTTTATGTTAAACAGACAAATCCGTTTTTACAAAGACTCCACTTTACTACACAAATGGCTTTTACACTTGCTGAAATAAGAGACACACCATCATGGAGGTACACATAACATTAAATTGAACTGTCACGTGGCAATTCAAAATACAGTCTTCCAAACCTTATTCCACATTGATTCCCTGTGTTTGATTGTAAACGACACTCAGGAGGAATATTCCCTCTCCAGGACTCACCGGTGACGAGCATGCCTTCAGGAATCTCCTCGATGATGCACTTTTGCTCCTGCTCTCCGAGATCAAAATACATGGCTGCTGCCAACACCAGGTAACACTGGAAGAGAAAGCCAATGCCTCGCAAACTCATTTTCAGCTAACAATGAGCTATTCAATTACAATACACTGAACAGTGAACAAATGTTTGGCATGTAGGTTCAGTTTTTCGTAGATCTCCAAATTCTAATTCCAGATGTATTTGCCATTGACTATAGACAAACCCACATGTCCTTCAGCATATATTTGAAGTGGGAGGTAAGAGGGACAGTTTGAGTGTGAGAAACTCACAGGTGCTATTTTGTGTGACGAGACCTTCTGGTCAATTTGTGACTGGTTAAACTGGGAGCCAATAGTAAAGCTGTTAAGAATAATGAGTAACAGGACAGACCACTTCCTGCAGACTAAGGGACAGTCTGACTTACACACTGCTAAAGTCAAATGCTTTAGAAAAAACATCATGAATCAACATTGCAAAAACAACTTGAAAAAGAGACATTTGACGTTGACATTGTGACATATTAACAAAAAAAGAACCTGTGGAATTAAACTGCTAAAATAGAGAAAATATCTACAAACTATTATATAACTGTAAAAGATTAGGGTTCATGGGATTACATATGTTGATGTTGCAGGAGACTGCTCTGATACTGCTGTAAGTGTAATTCCAACCGAGGGCCAAGTGCTTGCTCTCTCAAAATGTATAGATGCTGAACTTTGCCCTAAGGGTCAACTCACTAGCTACAGAAAGATGCAAGAAAGGTAACATGTTCAGAAAAGTGCTCATCTGATGTAGATGTCTTTCAAAATTAAGAATATATTAGCAAACTGTACTGTAGTACAGTGATTTATGGCAAACCTTGAAAAATTGGACAAATGCACTTCTCATCTGGCCTACTGATTCCTGTATATTTTTTTAAACATGGTGTTCACCTTTGAACCTTTTTAAGATTTAAAGATTACCACTGTCACAGTGTGGGTTACTACAGTATTAAACAGAGTTCAAACGTTGTTGAAAATTGAAAGCCAAACCATAACATACAGTAGTGCCATAAACCAACCCTAGACGAGGTCACTTATAGGATAAAGTAAACCAACCCACAACCCCCCCACACACAGAATAAATCATCTCATATTTAGCATCTGCAAAAGTTGTTTCTACTCAGTCAGCAAATAATCAGATTTCCTTCTCATTCCACACTTTTTTTTTATATGTTGGATGAATACTTGAAGGGGCCCTATAATGCTCGTTTAGGTTCATATGTGTATGCAGTGTCTCTACTGCGACATGTTAACATGCTTTAATGTTCAAAAAGCTCTTTATTTTTCTCATACTGGCTGTGCTGCAGCACCTCTTTTCACCCTCTGTCTGAAACCAGAGCCCAGTCTGCTCTGATTGGTTAGCTGGCTTGCTCTTTTCTGATTGGTCAACTACTGAGAGATGTCCCTTCCCTTAGCCTATCAGGTCAAATGTGTTGGAGCGCAAGCCAATAGAAGAGCAAGTGTTACATAGTAATGTCACTATGCTACGGAAGTAAACAAAGGAGTCCAATGGAGGTGTTTCAGGCAGGAGGGGGAGGGGGGGGGGGGGGATGAGTGTGTATGGGGAAGAAACTCCCTCTGCAGGGACATTTGGGATTTTAGCCTTTGCAGACCATTTACATGCACAAAAACCTCTATAAGACACTACAGGAAAGGGAAAACCACAAAAGGCGTAATAGGACAATCAATTTGTTTAATATCCCTGACACTGAAATAGCTTATTTCTGTCATTTTAAAAACATTTTCAGAATATAAATATGTACAGAATTTACTTTGGAAACATTTGAAAAACACACTGTGGCAAAACTATTTAGCATAATGTAATATTGATCATAGTACCAGATACTTGGCATTTACTTTACACTTACATGTCTCTGACTTTCTGTCTCAGTCCTTTTCTTGTCCCTCGCCATTCAAACCGGAAGGAGCTTCCTCCTGCACCAGATGTTCTGACTACTGCTGTTCACTAAAGAAGCAAACTTTCTCTCCGTTTCAAATTGTGTTGTCGTCATCCTGCCAAGAAACCTCCTCTGAAAAAATAGGTCACTTCAAGTGTAGCTGCTGTCTGTTCTGCCTATTAAATGTAACTCCTGCTTTAGAGTGGGATGTTTTGCACTGGACGTCACAGCTTGAAGTGTGCTGTGTGAGATTTCAGACCTTGTGGGCTAAATCAACATTTGGTGAACTGTTTTAAATAGTTGAGCGCATTAATCAGTTTTATGACCAACACTTCATCAGGGTGAATCCTAGCCAGCATCAGGCTTCAACTCCGGTTCTCCAGTTAATAGTATTTCTCTCTAAATTCAATTTGATCCTGCAGCCACAGTGTTAGTAATATTGCCCTTGGAGCCCAAATGTGTGATTCAGATTTAAAGGTCAAACAGTGCACTGAGCAAAGGGCACTAAAGAATTATTAAACTCACAAGTGTTATTGTGATTATATAGGCGATACGACTCTGTACACGATGAAGTATCTGTCGCTTTCTTGAAGAAACCGAAATCAATGAGATCACAATATCTTTAGATGTATTTACACTTTATTGATCATACAGAAAACATGTTTTTTTGGTACATTTTTTAGCATTTTTTACAAAAGCAATGGACTTATATCTCAATAACATAGAGGAATACAACTTATAGATTCAGACTTGATATACTGTACACTACAGGTTAAAATCCTGTAATAAATATATTCTTTGTCTTCAGGCAAACAAACATAATCTCTCTTTAAAAATTGTGTTTTGAATGTGGGGAGGATGGTACATTAATGTCGATGTCTGACTCATTTTGTTGCTAGCACTACATCAATGCTAATGGATATAAGAAATCATTTGTGCCTGAGTTTATTCAAATGTTCTGTTCAGTATAGCGTTTCAGATTATTATTAATATGGATTTATTTCAACATCTTCTTTTTGGAAGCTCCTGGGGTTTATAATCCACAGTTGGCAAACACATTTCTATGAGCTTCAGAGATTTCAAATGAAACCAAATTATAATGTTTTTGGTGAATGGCTGAAACAGCATTGTGCTATTCCCTGTCAAATTGTATAATCTGCCAAAACAGAATTGGTGTCTAATAGCTATTTTGCCAAACTACACCTCTCTAGTGCTGTCAGATATATCAATGTGACTTCAGGAAGATACTTGTTCTGCTGTTTAACAGTCAATAATTACATTAGTCATTTCCACAGACAGAAGGCAAAGCCAGGGAGGAAATGAAGGAGTCTTCTTCATCGTATTTAAGCCTCAAGTGAATACAGTACAGCCCTTTTTTTGTTGTTTCTCCGTCTTCTTCCTTTCCTTCCCTTCCTCCCTTTTCTCTCTTTCTTCTCTCTCCTCTCCTTCCTCTCCTTCTTCTCC
Organism: Trematomus bernacchii; assembly: GCF_902827165.1. NCBI lineage: Eukaryota > Metazoa > Chordata > Actinopteri > Perciformes > Nototheniidae > Trematomus > Trematomus bernacchii. Next base: position 696,443 of record NW_022987429.1, read on the forward strand.
TTCCTTTCCTGGCTTAGTCATAAACAGTGGTCGGGGAAGCACTTTCTCTCTTCTTCCAGCAGGGGGCAGGCTAATCCGTTGTTGGCTGGGTGCATTATGACATAGCGTGTGCGGTGCCTCACGCCCGAGTCTCCACACTTGCTTTTGCACAAACCCCATGGAGACCACACTGACACCTCGCAGTCCAGAGGGGTATCTGCAGTGAGAGGGAGGGAAATATAATCACATTAACATTTAGACTTGGTTTGTCATTGTTTTCTAGCTCTTCAGAAATCAGAATTCCTCTCTTCGTCCCGCAACAGGGAAATGTACATTATTGCAACAGAAGAAGTATATCTATTTTTTATATATCAATTCAAAGAGGTAACTGCAAAGGACTCTCTTTCCCCCTTATGACTGTATTTATTTTTTGGAAGCTGCAAATGGCTGATTTTTGTGAGTCTCTTTAATAAGTTTGAATGGAAAGGAGAGGAATAAGTCATAAAAGGGCAACATGCTGGCATTCAACCCTTATTTTTTGTTATCAAAGTGTATACATTAGTTACAAAGAATGGTGGCATGCTGTGTGTGCAGCTCTTTATGAACAGAAAGCTACGCTAATAGATTATTGGCGGTGGTTGTGCTGCTGAGGTATGTTTAATTATCTAATATAACCTTTATTGAATTAGCGTTTTGCTGACCATGCTTGTCTCATTTTTGATACACTTAATGAGTAACCTGCAGCCGATAGGGATTCTGAGCCGTGCTAAAAGGCACTTCTACTGTAATACAGGGAATTAGAGCACATCTTGAACTTTTTCGTTCTCCAACTTGTTGAACTTGCCGGGCTTCCTCCATCAACCTTGTTGTGAGTTCCCTTACAGCTGATTTGTATCACAGATTTAGCTGTGAGTTAAGAGTAGAAAAGCAGAAGGATGGGAGGCTGTACGGAAGCTACATGGAAGGAAGGAGGGATGGAACAAGCTAATCAAATCCTCCTTCATCTTGTGTGTCCATTAAGGACCTAAAAAGGATAACATGATAAAATGATGTAAGACCCAAAGATGATTTATCTTTTTGTATCCCAAAGATCGAATGTACTGTACAACAGGTGATTTCTAATCTGTTATAAGAGTTGTTGTTCAAGCCCCCGGGAGAAGGCATATAAGAGACAGAGGGATTCATGGAGGGAGGGAAAGATAAACAGACAGAAGGGTAAGATGTCACATTGGGATCAAGGCAGGAAACCCCGACAGACTCCTGGCTGCTCTCTGTTGTTTGTTGATGGGTTGTCAGGGGAACGGACTTGTAGTCTGTGATGCTGAGTCAAGCCTTTGCATTTACCCTGAACATCGAACCGCCTGCCAGTCAGACACTCTATCTGTTTCTCTTTTCCTGCCACAAAAACCTGTTTAGACTTCCAGTGGTAAGAGATGTTTTTATAAAAGGTTATTTTTCCCTCTTTAGAGTACATCACTGTATTGTTTGGCTTTGCTTTATAGTCTCACACACTCTTGGTTTTTCCTACTTCGCCTTCTTTTCTTACTTACAGTCGGGCTTCTTTTTACACCAACCACTAATCTGTGAGTCTTAATGTTTAACAGTCTGAGAACCATCATTAAATAAACACAGCTTCATCTAATGGGTCCAGATCTGGTTAAAGCAAACGTGTTGGGATCTCATTTTAGGTCACGACCAAAACATTGCTGTACAGAATTTCTCTCTTTCACTTATTTATCCTCTCATCTTTAGAGTTTTCCACTGGATGCCAGATGTGCCTCTGGTATTTTCTGATGCCCTGCTTTCACTTGGTTTCTATGGTTTATGGTTAGTAGCAATTAAGTTTGTGTGTGGCCTGTAATGGTTTCCAAATGAAAGCAATTGAGTCAGCAATAGACTTAGTCCCAAGCTCCTACATCTGTTCTTTTGCAACCACTTAATCTCTTTTTAATATGTAGATTAATCGACCAGTGCAAATTGTGCTAACTCATTATTTGCATGGTTTAGATTTTTTTATTTTACACCAAGGAAATATTCAAAAATTGATTTTCTGTTGGACATTTAGATCTGTTAGTCAAATATACCATGTTTACATTCAGTGTTTCCGACCAAAGTGAATTGTATGTACATTTAGGGTTTACCAAATCCTGTTGATCGCATTTCCTTTCTCATAAAACATCTGCAAAGCCAATTTCTTGAATGTTTAAAATCGTTTATGCTTGCTAGCTTGTCGTCTGCTTCCCTAGCTTTTCTGGCGCATTGTTGGACTCTACAAAACTGTCACCCACTGATGATCAGCTGCAGTGGCGAGCCGTGAGCTTTATACCTACATGTAGGCCCTCTAACCCCCACCCCTTCCCTCGAAAAAAAGAAAAAAAAATAGTTATTACGTCACAGCGTATACTTCAGCGGAATATCAAAACAACGGCCCAGGGTGCAAAACGCATCAATGACAGCGACCCTCTACCACACAAAACAACACCTGTGAACCCAATTTGTGTTCTTTGACATTGAAAATGATATTGCATTGTGTTTGTTACTTTCGTTGCAGTTGTATGTCTTAAGTGTAATTTGGCATGCTTTTATTTTGAAGGCGAGTTCACGCTGTTGACAGGAAGTTGTTGTTGCTATGGAAACAAGAAAAGTTTCACAGCGGGCGGAACTCGTCATAAAGTCCGCGATAATAAAACCCACCCATTTAGAGGGAAGATATGATTGGTCAATTGTACTGTCATTTGACATTACTCTCTCGTTCAGTTACTATAGCGGGCCCTCGCAGAGAGGCCCGCTATAGTAACTGACATTCAAACAGAGACTGAACAGGCAGATTCGAAGGATTTATTTCTTTGGAAATGTTATTTTATTAAATCAAGTTTTTTTTTGGTAAAACTAATGAAAAATATAACAAAAATAATATTAAAAAAATATATATTTAAAAAAAATATATATGTTTTTAATGTTTTTAAATATTATTTTTTGGAATATCTTAGGCCCTCACAGAGGGCCTAGAGGGCCCTGACGGCTCGCCACTGATCAGCTGAACAGTGTGAAACCAGATGTAGTTTTTAAACTTGTGTTTGTTTTAAGGCTGCGTATTATTCTTTGCGCAAGTCCCTTAAACTCATCAACATACCCCATCCAGTGTGAGTATTTCTGCTCCTCAGACTTACTTATGAGCTGTTCTTCAATCTCGTTTCCTGTTGGCAGTAGGTTGGACTCTGTGGGCTCCACAAGCAGGCTGATGATCTGATTGGTCTTCTTTATCTTGGTCAGCATCACCTTGGCAATTGGCGGCAGGTGTTTCAGGCGGCGGTAATAAAAGGAGTTAGCAGGGTGACTGGGGTAGGAAGAAGTGATCTGTGGAGGGGAAGTGGACAAGGAATAAAAGTGAATATATGTGGATTGTTTGGAGATGAAAGAAGGAATCAACATTTATATTGACATCATTGAGATAAGGTCAGATAGATTGTGTGTTGAGTAGTTTGAGTACTCAAGTGTTCATGCCAATGATTTTCAAATTGTGCTGTCGACCCTTAAGGCTTTTGTTCTATCTTCTGTTGAAATGATTGAATTTAGTTTTTCTTCACACACACAACAATGTTCCCACATTCCTGGTTGTATCATGTTAAGCTCTTGTTCCTGTTCACACCATTTGTGTTATTTGGCTTTGGATTGACGGATGTTGCACTTGACTCAGGATGACCCACCGGTGTAATTTGGTCCTGTGGGAGGGTCTCGAAGTTTGGAGAAGAGAAGGTGAACCCGCTGTCAGTTCCTGCGTCGTACGGGAAAAGATCCAGAGACACATTCTCTTTCCACTGGTCGCCGTCACACAGGTCGATGCTCTCCACGCCCACAAACCAGTCTGGGCTAGGAACGAGACGTACGAGGAATGACAGCTGCAGAAAGAGGGGAGGAAGTAGACCGTGGGGAGGGAGATGAAGTGAGTAAGAGAGAAAAGAGGGAAATTAAGAGGTGGGTTGGAGTGAGCGATGGAGATAAGGAAAAAGAGGAGAAAGAGGTGGGAAGGAGAATGAAATCGGTTGTTATTTCATGTCACCGGGTTTGATCTTAGTGTTAGTCCTTGGATAACTATTTGACCTCATGATGTATCAGTTTGACAGTGGGTTAAAGCCACAAAGAAAAATAGATTATTTCAATAAATGTATAAACTTGATGGATCCATTCATTTAACTTCTACAACAGCACCTGAACTATTACAAATGAATGTATCCTACACTGTGGTTCAAGATCTTGGTGTTATGCTGGCAGTTGATTATTCAGCCGATTGCCTCAGGTCCAGATGAGGAGTGGGCTACAGAGGTCTGGTAAACTCACTTCTTCTAACTCCAAAGCCCAGATTTCTTTTCATTTTCAGACTTGTAGTCTTCAGCCTAACTTGTAGTCCAATAACTCACCCACCTCCCTACACATGTGTGGTTATGTAAGCAACCGAGTACAGTTTGTTTTGGTTAGGGTCTTCTGTCTCTCCAACTGGCCTTTTTCCATTTCTCTCACCTCCTAAATCACACTCGCGCCTCCTCCTCCTCACTCTCCTTTCTTGTCCAAGCCTAACATTGTTTTTGGTCAGACATGTCCCCAACTTTATGATCTACCCTGAGACTCATCAGTAGAAAGTTTAACAGCCAAACCATGCAGAGTTGTACTTACTTTGTAGAGACATAAATTGAACTTGCTACATTTCGGAAGCTCTCTTTACGATGCAGCATATATGGAAACAAAACGCTCTGTACCAAGTTTTATAGAAGCATCAACCGTTTTGCTGCATCAGAACCACTCAAAAAGGAACAATGCAGCACTTTCTGACAATGTAATGCTTTTTTAATGATCAATAATTAACAGTAGTGTGACTTATTACTTGCCTAGTTTTATATTTTTAACAACCCTTGTCTCCTTTTTATTGTTTGGGCTTTTTTACTCACAATTGCTGGGGTAAATAAAAGTGAATGCACCCCAAAAATAATTGTACACTGACCAAATATCGTGTTGGTTAAAGATGTACCAGTTAGGACCTCGGCAAGATGCAATGGATTCAAACAACAATATAATCATTCTCAGAAAAACTTTCATTTTCACTCGTAAATAATTTGTTTATAATACGGTCAAACTAGAAATCTGCGTGATCCATGAACTTGATTATTTGGCTTTGTCTATTGGTAATACAATATCTTCATATGCTGATAGGAATGATGGCTAAGAGAACATTTCATCACCTTGTTATATTGACCCTTTAGATACAAGTCTCTGATGTACCTGTGCCAGAGTGAAAGGAACCAGGTGTTGACAGACTTACATAAGAGTGCCTGGCGAAGACCTCAAACTCTGTCTTCATCTGGCCCGTTCCTCCCTTGACAGCGGGAGCGGAGACGATCCCATAAACACTCTGGATGCGTTCGCCGGCCGCCTCCACTTCCTTCATGAGCGTCCAGGCCTCGCCCTTCTCCGCAAACTCCCTCACTCCGTTGCTGGCAAACTCATTACGCTGCCATATGTGGAAGTCAGTGCTGTGGGTCACCCCTAAGAGCAAAGAGAGGGGGATAGGAAGTCATGTGATATACAACAAATATTATCTTAAAAATAAGGTTATGTTTTTATTTGTAAAACTTTGTAATGTCTTTGTGTCTTATTGAGAAGATCATTGGCATTGGTTGATGTTGGAAATGGAGCTGCTGTGATGCAAGTCAAATTTCAGTCTTGATCTGACAATAAATGATTATCGTAATGTATTCAATGGGAAGAAACATTTATTATTTTTTAATTATAACAAATAGGAGACATTTTGCAATTAACTTAACAGGACATTATTCTGTGTTGAGTAATTTTTGGAAATTAGTTTCCACACTAACTCCGTGTTGCTCAATCAGTATATTATTCCACATATGCTGCCATTACTGTGACCACCAGTTAGACGGTGTCTTGCTGTGCACTTACCGATGAGGTTGGACCACTGAGCAGGGGGTCGGTACACAGGATACTGTTTAGGGAAAGCTGCTTGGGTCCACTTCCCAGAAAACGTTAGCTTGTACTGGGCTGTTTCTGAGGCCGTGCACATGGGGACGTCAGTAGGGACGGGCATTGAGTGAACGCCTTGGCCCAGAGTCAGCATCATGAGGATCAGGTGGTAGAGAGCCTCAGAGAAGGAGAGGATGTTCCTTGTGGTGTCCATGGTAATGGGGTTTATTTAGGGAGGATAAATGACCTGAAGATGGAAAAGGATGGCAAAGAAAGGAGAAATAATAGTAGTAACATTACTATCAAGATGCTGGTGTAAACTCCACATGCTTTAAAACTTTTCATGATTTCTGCTCTGATGTACAATTGCTTGATTATTGAGATTCAAATGCACAAGATGATTTCTTTACTTCTTTAGTTCTTGTGCATTTAGAGTTAGTAAGTCTTATTCATTTATTTTTGGATGTACAGAATATGTGCAGTCTTTCTTCCTTTCCTGCCTGATATGCTACAGTACAAGACATGATTGACTTGGTGGGATGGCAGAGCGTCTGTCTGCAGTATCAGTGCCGAGTTTAACAAGTTTTAACAAGCGGGGCATGTGAGTCAGAGAGACACTGTCTTACTTAAGCGTCCCCCACTGTTTTTCCACTGTTTAGACTTGTAAAATCAGGCAGGAGTAGATCTTGCAATAATGGAGAAACAAATAGTGTGGTGTTTGTTGTTGCTGTGGTTACAGCCTGGTGAGCTCAACATTCCTGCCACAAAGAATAAAGCAAATCCAGCTGACTTTCCTAACTTAATATAATTTATAATATCATGATTGGCAGCTACATGGGACTCGTCCTACAACCTCCTTGGACTATTTCAATGGCTGTTCACTAGTTTAGCTATTCTCTCTCAGGTCCTTCTCTTTTAACTGTATTATTAAGGACTATTGCATGAATGGATGAGAGTCCCTGACTAATGAAGAACTAAGTGTTCCCCAGGGGGAAATTCATTTTCTATGAAGCACATTCTCGCAGCAGATCTTTGCCTCGAAGAGGAAATACATGAGCAGCATGCAAATATAGTGATGTGCAGTTTCCTTAATCAAGTAGACCACCCAGTATTACATTCTGCTTAATGCAGAGTTAGTAAATGTGGACAAAGATTTGCTCCTAATATAGTCATTTTAAATGTAGCTTAAAGGTAAGGTAAGAACATATTTTTCAGTTTACATATGTTCACAAAAGTGGAGCAGGATGTGTTTTGCTACAGATATTTGCATTCCACGGCAACACTACCCTTCCTAAATAAAACACATTGCAACCACATCAATCTGTGAAATGCACACTTTATTTGGTATCTGAATTAGTTTGTTCTTAAGTATGATTGTATACAATTCTACCATGACATAAGTAATTATACATGCATATTTGGTAGAGCTACATGTTCAGCTGACATTTCCTTAAATATAAACATCTCAGTGCTGCCTCTGGGAAACATAATGAAGATGTGGTGGAGAAGCTACTCACTGATTTTGCCCAGGCTTCCAGGTGGATGGATGGTTGCAGCAGATGAGTGGAGAGGAGGGCTGGAGGTGAGGAGAAGGGGAGAGGAGGGCGGTGGCTGTCGCGAGGAGAGACTGCAAAGCTCCAAGTCTTTTTCTCGCCTATTTATGTCTTCCAGGAGGTTCACCCCTCTCTCTCCCCCCTCCTTCAAACCTCTTTCTCCACTCCCCTCTCAAACTTTTTTCACTTTTCTTTCAATACTCTCTATCTGCCTGTCAGTGACTCCCCTGCTCCCTTCATGGCCTTTGACTTTGGCTCTCCCTCCCCACTCTCTGCGCCTCTGTCTGTTTAAGTAGCCCATTAACTGGCTAATGTGTTCAGCAGTCCTGGATGCACTGACAGCGGTCCTGTGCAGCACCATGGGTAGAGTGTCATTTCACAGTATGAAACTGTATATACCTACATATATGAACAACGAGGCTCATAATGTATCTCTAGAATTCCCTGAATGTCTCTTGGTCATGGTTTTTTTAATCCCAGTGCTGTTTTTTGACTTCATGTCAAGTTATGTGGCCTTTTTCACAGTCAGTTTGCATAACTTCTTTGATGTTATGCCTCGTCAAGCTAGTTAAAGTATTATCCGACAAGATATGGAGGAATTATTTGCCTTAAATTATAAGGATATAATGTGTTTGATGTTTGGCAAAACCTTACAGATTTAAGGTGAAACCCTAATTTGATTGAAATCTTACGGCACCCATTCAGTGATTTATTTAATTCCCAAATTGCACTCCATAGTTTATTAGATTGTGTATCATCCTGGCAGCAGTTCACTTAATTTAGTCATTGTTTTGTTGCTTTAACACAGAAGAAATAAGGTATGTCTGAACCTCAAAGAGCCCCAGTTGGCGTTTTTTCAATTAGCAACTAAAAAAATTCACTTAGTAGTGTCTCTTCCCTTCCAAAGAAGAAGAGGTAAATCTCACTCAATCTACAGATGCTTTGGTCGAAATGAGACTAAAACTGTTGGTAAATGGTAAATGGACTGTATTTAAATAGTGCTTAATCCAGCCTTTACAACTTCTCAGAGCACATTTGATTTAGAAGAGACAACCACATGACCTCACAGCCAATAACGTCCTCATTATATAGCAGTGGTGAACCGTCAGGGCCTTCAAGGTATTCAGAGAATACCCTGGAACACAAAATCAAATAAATTATATAAATAAAATGTAATCAAATGTAAATAAAATTAATAAACGAGAATGGTATCTGTGTTGTTGGTCTGTAAAATGACAGTGTTACGTTGATTTGTTTGTCCTTCTCGGTCCATGCACTACGCATTTCAGTAGTTTCGCGTTAGAAAAAAAATGCAACCAATCAGATATTTTTCTGGGTCTCTGGGTAGAATATCCTTCAACCAAGGTATTCTATATCCTTGATAGAATGCCCTGGCCCTTACACTGAATGAGAGCGTACGTTTGGATTGACAGTTTGATCAACCAATCATATATTGATTTGGAGCCAATGGGCGTATTCTTTCAGAGTTTCCCTCGGTTCCAGGGTACTCTAGAACAGTGGTTCCCAACCTGGGGGGGCGCCAGGCCTCAGATGATTTGAGGCCAAATATCATATTTAGACTTTTTTTTTTTTTTTTACATATAATTGTAACGCAATACATGATTGTCACTAAAAGCCTTGTCTCTACATTACAATAAAATATAAAAAATAATTGATTAATTAATTTTAATAAAAATTGAAGTTAGTAGCTATTATAGGCATAAAAAGACAGAAATGTATAATTCTTTCTTTAATAGAAATGTTTCTTCTGCCCGTAAAGTGTCCAAACCAGGCTTTTCTGGATAAGCGCATTTTTAAAACATAGTCATTGTCCATGCCGGTTTCAGATTATTTGTCACAGTTGCTCCGATCAGATCGGTCTCCTCCATTTTGTAGATTATTTACGACTTTTGAATCCACATAAACACATCGGCAAAATCCGGCTTACTTACTTGAGCATGTGTTTTAAACAGTTTAATCCCCTTGTGAATTGTTTCCACTTGCGCCGTCCGTTAATTTCTTCATACAGCGGGAATCCAAATATATTAATCATGAGTCCAATAACCATCAAAGTCACTCCAATAGTGCTCCTTAATTACGCTTTCATCCTCCTTTAACAAAATACTTCACATTCATCCAGTTTGTGACAGTAGTTGTAGCATTTTTTAGACTTTTAAACTTTAATTACCGCTGTTGACTTCCAACAGGAGTCGTTTGGGGGGGGGCTCTTGGGAAAAAAGGTTGGGAACCCCTGCTCTAGAAGGCCCGTTAGTTCACCGGCTCGAGACAGAGGATCCAGCGTAAGTGCTACGTGGGAATTCATTTGAAGTTTTATTGTTTTTTTTACGTCGAAATGGCAACAGGTGAAGATGATGTTGTTGTTAGTACCCTTTTCAAGACGACCATTCAGTGAAAATATGGACATTATAAAAAAAGGCCATCCAACGCAAAGTGACTGCCTCCGTGACGTCCGTCTGACTAGAACAACCGCATTTTCGAATCCGGGGGGGGGGTGTCTACAGAAGGTCCAGTTGTGATAGACACGGTTAGACACTGTCATATAGATGTTGTGTTTTGAGCCACGACAAACGCCAAAATTGTGCTTCCAACAGACTTAATAATGCTTGTTTTAGTATAGCTTATTACCAGAATGTCCTTTTGCTACTGAATCATTTGTTATTTATTTTTACAGTTTAACCACAACAAAAGACAACAACCCCCCTTTAATTAATACAAAGGGCCACCAAAGTGATGCAATAAGTCATGCATTCAAATATAGTCACATTATCAGCAGTTTATCATCTTTTGAGCTGTAATTTTCAGCTGTCGTCACACATTTCCTTGAAAGAAAACACAAGAAAATACTGTAAACAAACTCACAAAAACCCGTTGCCACAAACAGGAAGTGTTTGTGGTCACATTTGTTGTTGACATCTCCAGGTGAGGCTGGACATAAACAGACGAGGCAGTGTCGCTCAGAGTGTTTTACAATGTGTGACGAACACACCTACGGGCAGCCATGATAACAGCCGCTGTTTTTCCCCGGATACCGTGTTGTGCGTCTTTATTCTCTCAGACAAGTTATAGAGGCTATTTGTGTGTGTGTGTTTGTTTGTTTGTGTGTTTGGGGGTCTGTGGCGTGGTAATTGACTTACTGAACCTGGAGATTGCAGAAAACACTCCACACAGACATGTGCAAATAAGTGCCAGCATGCACATCTAATCATTTCCATATGGTCACATGTCTTACACACACACACACACACGCGCGCACACACACGCACACACACACACACACACACACACACACACACACACACACACACACACACACACACACACACACACACACACACACACACACACACACACACACCAGTTGCCCTAAATGAACCTTTCTCAATTTCCAGGATTTATTGTTTATATTTCAGAGTCCAGTGGCATTTGAAAAGGGAAAGTTAACTCATAACCACCCTGGTAGCTCTTGCACAGTGAACAGTGCTGTACTGTATTCAGTTTCTTGAGAGTCGTGGAGCTTAATGAGAAAAGGAAGCAGCCTGGACGATGGGCCTGAAGTGGATGCTTTTCAGTTTAGGTTCCTGGCACACTGAAATCTGCTGGTTGAATTCATTAGATGGATTAGCAGTTATCATCACGTCAGAAAGCAGTGGGGTGCAGAGATCCACATGCTGCAGTGTCCTGGATCAAGCCCCTGAATCCCAACCAAGTCCTGATCTGTTTCTCTGATGCAGAATGAGTAGGAATAGCAGTAGCAGTAGTGACAGTGTCACTGTTGGAAGGCAACAGTCCCCAAGGTCCAGTTATGCGTTAGCTCAGTTGTACAAGTTTGAACATGTTTATTAACTCCATTTTTATGAGCCCTTCTAGAGCAGCAATGATTAGTTAGTAAATGAACAACAATCGCTATTTTGATAATCTAATCATTTGTTTTTGTTGATAGACTAATTGTTCTATTGTAAAATTGCCTGTGAACAAAAGAATATATCTTTGGGTTTTTGAATGACAAAACAAGACCCTTAAAGAAATCTCTTTGGAATCTGAGAGACTGGGACTAACATGTTTTACTATTTTCTGTAAATTCACAGACAAAACAAACTGAAGATAATTGTCAGACAAATCGATAATGAAATAACATTCAGATGCAGCCCTATTTGTTGACTTTTCGTAGGCTCAAGACAGGTAATTATTGACTTTTAAATCGGTAGGTTAATTGCAAATCCATATTTATTTGCCTCATCTTTTGATTTAATGCCATTGTGCAGCCTTCAATATTTAAATATGTTATTCCGTGCTGCCTGATTTTTTTGTGAATATTGATTCTATACAGGAAAGTCACACTTCAATACAGTTGTTGATCAGGAAACACATGTCACTTATTGTCACATACAGTACACTGTCCATGGTCCCAGCTTGCATTGTTTTGTTATTGTCTGTTTCTGTGGCAACGGACAACTTCCCTAGGTGAACGATTGCCAATTTGTGCTTTATGTTTTAAGCATATGACTCAAAACGTAAAGGCAGGTCTTGATTTAAAAACACGCTGTACCCAGTCTGAGAATATAGTGTTTATGTAGGAAACGACCAGTTCTATGATGTCTATAAAGGAAGCTGTAAAAACCTGTGGAGGGGAGAGTCTAGGAGATTACACCACAAGGACCTTGGCCAAAAGGCAAGTGGCACGTATCTGCTGCAACTGAAGTGGGATGTTGTTACATATTGTGGTGCGAAGCTGTGAGGTCTGTCAGTATTCTATATATTTCAGTTGACATCACTACGGTGAATGGATATAATAAAATCACCAAAAGAGAGGCTCAACCTACTCAATCTCTGCATCTGGCTTTCAAGCTGGCTTCATAGTGTGTTTAAACTGAAAGATGACTATAATGTGTTAATCTGAGACCTCAATGTTTCTTGTATTATACATCGAGGTTTTATCACGCTGAAGCATTAGGAAATAATACACTATCATCAATCAAATCGGAAATGTTAATTTAAGCAGCACACCTGTGACCAATTTCTGACACACTTGCTCACTTCTTAGCTTCATACCAGGTGGCCATGTGGTGGCCAAAATATGGAAATTGATAAATTCAAATTAACTTTTTATCGTCACACATCCTATATAATCCCTAGCATAGTGGCAGGGGTATATATACAGTGTCGTGCCATACTCAAGGGCACCATGGCAGTGCCAAGGTGACAAACTGGCCCCTCTCCATTGAAAAGTTCCCTCTGTAGTTGGTCCGGTCGGGTATTTGAACCAGGGACCCTTCAGCTGCCTCTTGATCTCATCTGATTATTCCATGAATTAAAATGACGAGATGAGATGAAGATACAAACATTTGGAAAGCCTTCTTTGCGGTTCCTCTTGTTTGGTCTTTTACTTGCTTAACTTTACATTCAAATGCACTGATTAACTTAAGCTGAACAGCTAATTGGTTGGGTGACCTTTTGCAGAATGAAAGTCTGTGCAAATGTTGGTTTCGTAAACTGCTGCTCACGGTGCTCCTTGAATCAGCAATACTTACCCTTGGCTGTACCCACTAACCTCACTGGTGTTTCATATGAATGAAGGTTGTGAAACAGATTCAATCTTTTTTTATATGCAGGCACAGACTTTCATTGCTAAGAAATATCATCCAAACGCTGGTTTACAAGCCAGAAAGAACGTAAGCCAACTAACATTGAACTTTCTAGCAGAAACTGGAAGTAAGACAGAACACTTCGATTTTGGTGACAGGGTGAATGTCAAGATGCTAAAGGCCACCAAGGGGCCACCGTATGTTAACCAAATGCACTGGAAAGCCTGTAAACAAGGGGCTTTGTGTGTTGTTGGGGTAACGGCTGGTGTTTATTTGGTGACAGAACGTGAGGTCATTGTTTTGACTCTCTGGCTTGGTTTAAGAGATATTTAGCACAACTGAAAGACCCACAGACATGCAAACATGGACCACAAGAGGGGTTGAGTCATCAGAATTCAAACAAAGACACACACACACACACACACACACACACACACACACACACACACACACACACACACACACACACACACACACACACACACACACACACACACACACACACACACACACACACACACACACACACACACACACACACACACACACACACACACACTCATGCATGCATGCAGTAATTCACAAGTTTACACACAGTAAATAAAACAAAGAACACATATTTAACCTGTCAATCATTATGAATCAGTCACTCACTTCCTGTTTCTTTTGCGCAACGCACAATAACACACGATAACAGACACACACACACACCTGGTCTTAACATTCAAACCTTTTTCACACTGTTCTCGCCCCTAACCCCCACTCAGAGTATCCCGGGGGTCTTGTTAGAGCAATAATCACCCCTGCTTTCCGGGAATAATTTCTTCCACTGTGTGGGAGCAATTTGTGTGCATGTGCGTTTATTTGCACATTTCTAGCTCAAGTGTGTGTGTGTGTGTGTGTGTGTGTGTGTGTGTGTGTGTGTGTGTGTGTGTGTGTGTGTGTGTGTGTGTGTGTGTGTGTGTGTGTGTGTGTGTGTGTGTGTGTGTGTGTGTGTGTGTGTGTGTGTGTGTGTGTGTGTGTGTGTGTGTGTGTGTGTGTGTGTGTGTGTGTGTGTGTGTGTGTGTGTGTGTGTGTGTGTGTGTGTGTGTGTGTGTGTGTGTGTGCATGAAAAAGGCCCATTGTCTTATTGTATATCCAGGCAGCACGTGGCGCACCATGGGTTTTGGCTGGAGCTTTACTTGTGTTATGCAAATAGTACAGTATAATGTTTTTGTGGTCGTTAATGTGCTTCTTTGTTCAAAGTTGAATGATTATTTTATGCTTTCACTGGAAAAACACTATGTTTCACCTTTTCAAGCCCTAGTTTTGGCTGATTTTAATGTTTTTTTGTACACGAATCCAAACGCACAAACTGTCTGACCTGCCTCAACCCTGCGCTGATACATTATCTGATAACTACTGTTTGACTCCTCAGAAGCAGACTGTTTGTGCCATCCATCATCAAAACCCACCATAGTCAGACATACCAATATTAGATGTTAAGACTAAGGCGGTTTAGATCTAAGAATTTTGGATGTACATCTGTTTCAGGTTATTAGATGACCGCAGAGTATTAAAATACAACACATATAAATTCAACTTTAGCAAATCACAGCTGCTGAGGCTGCTGTTTTCGCTCCTTCTCAGTCGTTCTTATGTCTTTCATTGGGCTTTGCTGAGCACCTGGATTGCATTGTGAAGTTTTAAAAGCTGCATTAAGCACATTTGCACATGGGCATCTCCAAATGGCAGCGAGGGGTCATGTAAAGGAGAGAGGCACAAGATCTAATGGTGGGGAGAGAGCAATCACTGTCGTTTAGCTTTGAGAGACCATAACCCTTTCCAGATTTCACTCAGGGCAAAAGGGATACTGAAGCAGAAAGGCTAATAGTTAACCCATTTATCCTTATGTGAGGCTTTTTTTCCACCTTCAGAGAGGTTGAACTGGAACAGGAACTGTTGTAATTGTGGGCCTATTAAGCCAATTTAGACATTATATTTAATTTCTGTCAATAAATAAAGTAAATCTGATGCAAGGCTTTATAAAGTCTGACACTGCACCCTGTAAATATGTTTATTGTGATGGACTTGATGATAGAGATTTGTTATGCAAATTTCAGCAATCAAGCACTCATTGTTTAAATTCCCTTAATTGAAAATCACTTATATACATTAAAAGAGTTGGACATTTTATCTCTATTATTGACTTTTTATTGATCAGTGTAGTTTTATTTAAAACTTTTTTTTCTTCCGTTGCAGCTTTTAAAAGCGATTGGGCCCCCAAAAAAAAAAAACTTTGAAAAAAAAACTTCAGGTGGACACAAAGAGGGATGTTACAAAACCAGAATTTGGGCTTATAGTTGAATTCTACGGGAGTTTAGGGAAGGGGCTGATCTTTGGAAGAGTGGGAGATTGTTTTAAAGTTAAGGAGCCGTGACAGCAAAGGCGTAATCACCTCTGTGTTTGTAGTTTGATCGTGGGTTGAAAAGCAGGCCAGTGTTGTAGGAAAGGAGAACTCTAGGGATGGAGTGGGCTGGGAAGGTCAGATATTAAGGTCACAGTACTTTTTTTGATGGGCCCTTTTTAAAGGAACCCTCATTGTCTTTAATGAGGCGGGGTCATGCAGGTTAAGAGGCAACTTTTACTTTAAGTCTTCAGATGACATGATCCATAGTAAAGGAGGTCATGTCACACAAAAAGTGTCCTGTGTACAGTAGCACTGCTTTTGTTGGTGGGTGATAATTCATATCTTCATCACTATTTGTATCTTCCTTTCAACCTATTCTCATTAGCAAAAATCAAAACCTGGAAACAGTTAGAGTAACAGTACCAAACAGTACGTCTGTAGTAAACATTGAATCTTGCTTAAAGGGGACCTATCATGCAAAATGCACCTTTTGATGTCTTTTATACATAAAGATGTGTCCCCCGGTGTGTCGGGGAACTCACATAGCGTCAGAAAATAAAACCCTCTTTTTTCCTTCGTACCCAAATCTCTAAAAACGGGGGAACAACGGAGCTGATTCAGATTTGCCGCCGATATGACGTAATGTCGGAAATGTAGGCTGGCTTTACACCCACGGCCCTATCAGAAACGTTGCTATCAGAAACAATGCCCGACTGTTTTGGATGTAATATGGTCGGTGCATGTTTACATTAGCATCGCTAACACTCAGAGCTAACCTGTACTGCACAGAGCATGTGTGTGAAGAAGCTGGACATAAAAAGGAACTCACCTTGTGGTATAACCGGCAAGAGAGAAAGCCTTTGAGCTCCATACTGTTTCAGAAATAATCCTTGATAATCCATGATATGGCGTTTCATCACGGCAGTATCTGCCGGTAGAATCTCCCGCATGAGCTCAGTCCCCCTTTCTTTCTTTTTTTTATAGCTTTATACCCCAAATCAGCACTTTTGAAACAGGAAGTGAAATAGAGGGATATGAGGCATGGCTAGAATGGGTGATCTGTTTGGTATTTTGAGCAAAACACTTCATTGACATGCTTTTTATATATTTGTATATATCTGAGACCTATGCTATTGCCTAAAAATAGCATGATAGGTCCACTTTAAGTTGCCAAATTCTATATGGCAGAAAAGACATGTGTAGCAAGGGTTGTCGCAATATATACAGGTATTGACGACAACTAATATATTGAAATATCGATATCATGGTTATAACACATGATTATATCGTGTTGGCGGGCTATTGCAGTGCCTATCCGAAACACGCCTGCCGTATTGCCCCTTGCAGTTTAAAAAAAAAACGCAACACTGCTACATTGGGTCGTGAGCAATACACCTGCCATGAGATAGTTGCGTCACACACCCATTTTGTGGCTTGTCAGGAACACTGGTGAAATATTGCCTGGTTAGAAGAGAAAAAACACAACAAGTCCTGCTCCGATATCAGTCAGACACACTGGCAAAATATGCTAAGCAGATATGTGTTTTTTCAAATCGTCAAAATAATGATATCCTTTGATGGTTTGATTAGTTAAATTGCTCTTTTTGTCTATTTTTGGAATTGTGTCTGAACCTCTTCAGTTGCTTATGTTATGAAATGGGTGTTCCGATTTGATTGCTCTTACTTCGGTTTTATATCTTAGTGTACTTCTCTTTATTTCTTTTTCTTTGTCTGAATATTTCTCAATATTTTACCTCCTGCTGTCTCCGTATCTTTCTCATCCAGGACAGCTCCTCTTACCTCATTCACAGCCTCTTATTCTTTTTGGCCCTTTTTTCTTCTCTCTGAGCCACTAAAGTGAGATCCCATCATGTTTTTCCCATCACGCTCTCCACCCACCCTGCGGTGAGGCGGTGAGCCCCCGGCCGGAGGTATAAAGGACATGATTTACAGGGCCCCTTTGCAAACAAAAAAAGGAAAAAGTAAGAAGAAAACATTAAATGAGAGATCAGTTTTCCAGCACAGTAGTCTTTTGCTTTAACGCAGGTTTCACTATTCAAAGTTTTGACTTGAAATATGGTGCCCCTGGTACGACACGGTGCGTTCAAAGGTTGCAAGAGTGCCAAAATGTAATTCCACGGGAGAAGAAAACTGTGATAATGCTGGTTTCAGTTCTCCCCATGTGCGTTGTGTTGACATGTCTGGATGGAGCGATAGAAAAGATCCAGATAAGGGTGGAAGTGGGATCAGCGGTTAAGCATTAGCCCCAAGGCTGCAGTATTGACACATTGTAATTCTCTGTTTTAAAAGAAGCATGGGATGTAAAGTCCCAATTAAATGAAGTCTGGCTTTTTCATCTCGTAAGACCACAGTTTATACAGTTGGAGTTGATGCTGGAGGATGGGGATGTTGTGGGAAGCTAGCTGGAGTTCCGATACTGCCACACAAAAGACTATTTGATTAACTGAAAACACAATGGCTGTTTGAAGCAAAAATAACATTTCTTATCTTAAAAATATTACTTTTTTAACCACCGTTTTTCTTTAGAAATGTTGGAAGCAGGTCTTCAAGTACCTTGCCTGATACTTGGCCAACACACTTGAGTCAAGTTTATCAGGCCAAACCTTTAATTGGATTATGAAACAAAAAAAGTTTAGAGTAATGGGTAATGAGTAAGTAACTTATGGGTTTAATGAACATTTTTACTGAGTGCTACAAATTGTAATCCTGTAGTCAATAAAAGAAAGTCTGAATCTTCAAAAGTTCTAACTACTGTTGAACAAGTCATTTGATCGATGAGGGACAAAAAACCTTCTGAATGATTAAAAAGCCCTTGTATCCCAATGAAAGTCACATAGGTTGTCCAATCTATTATGTGATTTACTGGGTACACTATGGGTCTGAACCTGCCATTGGCGCTGTCCATTTGGTTATATGTGAAACCAAAACTTTTCTCTATTGCTGAAGAGACAGGTCTGGCTATGAAAGACTATCCGACCTATAAAAATGTGTCTGACAAGAGCCAACCAATCGACCCACCAAGCAGAAGGTGTCAGCCCTAATTAAGTACTATAAACCCACTAGTCTGGAAGTGTGAGTATCACGCTTGTGGCTGGAAAATCATTTATTTACATCCTTGACAGAGTTTAAAAGAAAAAATGAACACAATTTTCCACTTCCTAAGCAACTGAGACATTTTATTCTAAACTAGTCCGGTAGAAGAGGTCCATAGTCAAAAGGAAAAAGTGTGTTTACACTGGAAAGCTGCCAGGTGGTTGTGTCTAAGGATTTTACTTGGATATAACTGGCAAATAAAGAAATGAAGTGTATAAATGGAGTGAAAATCTAACCTCTAAATGCTGAATTTATGAAGTAATAATTTCCCATCTCCTGCCACATAACGGTGGCTGCACTTCATTGAGGTAATTTGTTTTTTTTGTTCCATATCAAATGTGCTTCATCAGAATTTAACATCTGTTCAGCTTTGGCAGCAGATGCAGTGGTGGCTGTTATGTTGGGCACCAAACACTGCATGCATCTGTAGGGAAATGTTTGTTGGGTAATTAAACATGTAACCTTTTGGGTACAGTTGAGTCAGTCTGTTGGGTAGCTTTAATCTTCAAACTTAATCAGAAACACATTGAGTCCTGGTCGAAATCTTACATCTCCTTTTGGTTGAAAACAACAGTCCTGTGACAGACAGACACTCTCCACCCCAAAACACTGTCAGACAGTGACAGGCTCGGCCCATTACTTTCTCCGCTGGATACACACCAATACATCTGTGCTTCAGTGTCAAAACAAACTCAGAACACCCATAAATAAGGGTTATTACACTTCTAAAGCTAGCTACTGTAGGCCTACTTGCTGCTATTTGCTCAATTTTTCTTTTCAGTTTTCAACACTTAACCTCCAAATAATGTATTTCTGATGCACAGTGTTAACGTTCCTTTACTGACAACACCAAAATGGAAATAGCAGACTAAAAGGCAATTTCAGGCACATCTCTGTTAAGAGGTTCAATAAACAGTCTTACAGTTTTACAGTTCATAGAAACAGAATAAAGCAAAACAACTCAAAACAAATGCCAAATTGTAATAGTTTAACATAGTCTATCTTCCCCTATCATTTCCGATAGCAGGAGTGCGTTATGTAATCGAGAATTGCGGTAGGCGTAAGTTGGCGCTGCTTCTGCTGAACATGATGTGGTAAAACCATCAGGGGTTGTGTACTGTACACGGTGACCTTGACTAGAGTTTGTCTCTACAGTACACTATGATTAAATGCTGGTTTGAGGATTGAGGCTAATTAATAACATCAAGATCCAACAAACATCAGACGCAGAGGTTTGTGACACTGAACGAGAAAGCTAATGAGTTAAACACTCAAAATCTAAACACGATATTTTCCCAATTAGCCTTTTTAATTGCAATAGAGGTAAAAGTAACTGTTAAGTAATAGTTACTCTGTGAACCTGGTTTATTTAATTAGAGATTCTGCCCATGCACAAAACACCTTAACTTTTCTCCTACACTTAAAGGGGACCTATCATGCAAAATGCACTTTTGTACGTCTTTTATACATGAATATGTGTCCCCGGTGTTCCAGGGAACTCACCAAGTGTCAGAAAACACAACCCTCTCTATTTTCCTCCATACCCAAATCTCTAAAAAAGGGGCTGCAACGGATCTGATAAAAACTGATCGAGATTTGAACACTGTCCTGACGTCAGGACGGTGGAGCTACGGCTATTGGGCCAACTCCACCAATCAGGAGGAGACAACCACGGCATTGCCGTTCGAAAGCGCTGGAGACGTCGTAGTACATGATCTGTTTGGTATTTTGAAAAAAAAAAGTATAAATATGCCTTATATAGGTATGGTCCTACACTATATTATTCAAATATAGCATGATAGGTCCACTTTAAGGCTTGTTTGCCTGCTAAAAAGTTTGTTGGATAAGAAAAAACATTTACTTTATTGAAAGACATTTTTACGCTGGGGAAATTCTACATTGTCCATGGAGACCTTTTGTTTGCTTGCAAAGTGCCACCTTTTTTTAAAAGCCTCACCTGTGATCATCTCAAACGTTGGCTAGAAGATACTCAAAAGAAGACTGCAGAAAAGAAGACAGGAAAACCAACTTGGTCAGAGGAAGAAAAGATACATCTGGAGGAATACAATGAAAGAAAACACATAATAAAAGAACATTTGAAACTTGAATGACGTGCCACACAATTGACCTGAGGACTTGAAAACCTCTCCTGCTGTCGGAAATGATCCCGTAGCATGAAATCGTGGAGCTATCCTTAATTGCAAAGGTTTCGGAAAGAGCACAGCTGAGAAGGTAGAGTGATCAAACTCTAGACTGTTGGACACATCATGAATTGACTGCTGGTGAAATCTAAGTGTAAAATCAACTGCTCAACGTGAAGCGTAAACAATGGATTTACAATGTTGCAGAAAACTATTATTGGCATTGTCTTTTTTCTTAATTTTATCGCCATGCATAAACTGACGCCATGTTGCGTTTAACACAGTCTTATACATACCTTATATATTTTTTCTCACTTTTGTTGCTGAGGTCTTTTCTGCTTAATAACTTTATAAGATACCTTAAGTACAAGATTGAGATAAGGAGAATTTTATTTACAGTAAAACTTGTTGATGTTTTGTGCATCTGGCCCTTGATACTGAGGATCCCCGCGGATCAAAAGCAGTTCAATATGAGGGTGTATTTACCTTGTCAGGAGAAGTCAGAAGTCTGTCCAGCTTCCAGGCTTCGATTCAGATGAGTTGCTAATAGTTTGGAAATAAAGAGACAGGGGAGGATATTGAATTATCACTGAAGTGAAAAGAAAACCTCAAATCTCTGAAGACGTATACTTTTCACCCCACAAAAAACATCAATCTTAACTCTTGTCCTACTTGAAAAAGGTGAAAACGTGTGAGATAATTTCACTGGTTCTCAATGCAGTCTTCTTTAGAAAGTGATGACATTGTGAAATAGTGATAACATCGCTCCAGGGGTATCAATATAACATCACTTGAAAATTGCTTAAACAAGCCAGTTTGCTTAAATTAAGATTACCTCAGCCCGCTGGCAGATTGTACTCCCTTACTTTTGAATACATTTTAAAACTCGGCATCACACTGAATGACCTCCACAGATGGATATTTTTTGCAGTGCCGGAGAAAGAGACACCCTTCTTTTCTTCCAGGTGACGCCAACAGATTTTTCTACGATAGGATTGGAATGATTTTCACAGACATTAATGTCATATCACTCCCTCAGCATGTTGGAGGATGATGTCAGCTTTAAAGTGTAAGGTGTAAGGCCAACATTGAAAATACAAAATGTCCACAGTTCTGAGGAATTACGTAAAACCCTCAACAATGATGCTTTGTCCTGAATCTCCTTGTGGCGTATTAAAATCTGGCCAGTTAGCTCTTCAAATCAAAGCCTGATCAGGCTGTTTAAATAACTGGGACATGCACGCAAGCACACACACACACACACGCACACACACATCAGGCAAATTATTGTGCAAAACGGTGGTTTTCAAAACCTTAAAAGCACTCACAGTGACACAACTGCACTTATGAATAAAGAACAGGATGAATATAAATGCAAGAACACATACAAAAAACATTCAGTGAAGATGTGGTTTGATATTTGACCAGATGTCTGCACGAGATGAATTCATTGGCTTTCTGTTTATGTTATTATGTCAAGGGATATTTGCACTGCACAGAAAGTGAGGCACATTCACACACAATCATAAAAATACAGACATCCTCTATGGCAGTATTGCAAGACAAGATGCTTTAATACACACAATTCATACACCAAAAGAAGCTCTCTCTCTACACACACACTATTGGCTTTCAGTCAGGAACATCATCTTGTGTTTTTGCTGTCCCTCTCTGAGGAGCTGTTAGGTAAGGCTGCTCGGCTGCCCAGAACTCCTGCCATTCTTACAAACGCAGCCATACACCAAATGGAGAAAAACAATCAGGAGCACCTACTGTTTCCATGAACCTGGCAAAGCTACCCAATAAATTGCCTTCTGCCATCAAGGATTTAGACATTTTGAAAGAAAATTAGAGCCTTGGGACAATTCATACGCATCTGGATTGTGTCAAAGCAGGTGCAAGTCAATATCACGGTTACCAAAACTGCCAGGTGCAAAAATATTAGAGGATTTGTGTTGGTGACATTCAGAAGAAACCCAGAGGGAAAAAGATAGAAACAGTTGACCATAAATGTCACTACAAGTCAGTGTGTATCATTTGGCATTGAACAGCCTGGCATTACTTTGGCTGAATCGTTGACTGTGGTTTAAATTCCTGTCTGTAGTATCGCTTATACGTTTCTAGAAGACTTCTTTTGACCATGACTTTAAAGGCGTGGTACACTTTGTTTTTGGTTATTTGCAGGGTGGTGCCTGGGCTGGGCGAAGAATAAATCCTTGCTTCGTAAACTAAGAAAAATCTAAGCCCATAAAATAATTTACCCCTACATTATATTTAAATGCAGATGAAACTCAACTGTGAAATAAGACATGAATGCATTGTCCTTAGATGTTACAGGTTCAGTCCCAGAGTTGAGCACATTACCTTTTGAGCAAAAGGTTTTCCCTCTTAACTCCAGAAATGCCCCAGACAATTGTAAATAAATTAACTTTTTCCCTTTTAGGTCCCAAAGTTGGTCCTGGACAATTTATCTTGTAACCTTTTATGTGTATAATAGAGATGTCTTTGGGCAAAAAAAAGGTATTACCCTTGTTTCACTTTGACATTTGGGAAAAGTTCAAGGGAAAATAGCTGTAGTGAAAGGCTGTGTTCAGTTCTATACTGTAGCTTTTTATGAGTAATAGAAACACTAAACATGTGCACTTCTGACATTTGAAGTAATTCTAAGCAACAATCAAGAGGTGGTTTTATTTAAGAGATCCAATATTTCCCCCAAACATTTTTTTAGAGCAATTTTTTTCTGCCTTCCTTCTATCTTGTGCATTAGAAGATTAAGACAATTCAACACTTTAGGTGACTAATTAAAATACAAGTTAAAGATGCTGCCACAAATATGTACAGGGAATCTGTTATTTTCCTTTTCTTATATCTGTGATAGAATACAGTAAGTTATTATTTTTTAATGAGATGACTGTAACACCATAATCCGTTTCTTCCGAGTCACTGTTTCCTGTGACGTCTTGACAACGTAATTAGGTCCACTCTTTTGTTTTCATAGGTGTGAGCAGTTACTGCACAATATTTTGTGTAAATGGTTTTGCCAGCCGGTGTGTTTCTCAGGTTTCCCTTATAATGAAATAATGATGACAGATGTGGGAACCAGGAATCTGACAGCTGAGGGGTGACTGGGAGAAAGACTCACCACCTATTTAACTGTACCTCCCTTCCTCTGTCGCTCTTTGTCAGGCTCTTTTGACATGCCTGCAGGTTCATAAACGCTCAAGACAATTCAAATTTAGGAGAATAAGCTAACTGTATTTTAATCTTGCCCCCCACATTTAACCATAAACAATACGGAGGCTAAATAAAGTTCTGAATTTACAATTACACCCTTTAATATTTTATTTGGGCTTTTAGATGAAGACCGCACACAGTTAATAAATACAACTATTCTTCTGGCTAAAATACATATTTTTAAAAGTCAATAAAGGAGTAATCTTAATTTAAGGTGTTTCAAGAGTAGCTTAAAAATACAATTTATTTTGGAAAAGATTATTGGCACAAAAAATCAAAGGGTGGCTGAACACGCCATGAAATGTATGAGCTCTAACGAAGAGTGGGATTAAAGGAACAATAAATATGCTTGCCATGTTGTGTTTATTTGATGGTATTTGGTTGTCAACCTATTTTTGTTTGTGAAATGTTGAAGTGATCCTACTGACTGTATCTTTATTTCAGTGGCGAACCCCTTCCCTCGAA
Source organism: Trematomus bernacchii (assembly GCF_902827165.1). NCBI lineage: Eukaryota > Metazoa > Chordata > Actinopteri > Perciformes > Nototheniidae > Trematomus > Trematomus bernacchii. Next base: position 720,894 of record NW_022987429.1, read on the forward strand.
AAAAAAAAAAAATAGTTATTACGTCACAGCGTATACTTCAGCGGAATATCAAAAACAACGGCGAAAACATGCAAAACGCATCAATGAAAGAGACCCTCTACCACACAACAACACCTGTAAATAACCCAATTTTTTGTTTTGAAATTGAAAAGGATATTGCATTGTGTTTGTTACTTTCGTTGCAGTTATATGTCTTAAGTGTAATTTGGCATGCTTTTATTTTGAAGTCGAGTTTACGCTGTTGACAGGAAGTTGTTGTTGCTATGGAAACAAAAAAAGCTTCACAGCGGGCGGAACTTGTCATAAAGTCTGCGATAATAAAACCCACCCATTTATCTGGTCAATTGTACTGTCATTTGACATTACTCTCTCGTTCAGTTACTATAGCTGGGCCCTCTGTGAATTCATAGCTGGACCACCAATCAGCTCCTGTCTTCACAGTGACTCGCAGAGACAGCCAAAGGAGCTTCTTTCATTTAACCCTTCACATTCAAACAGAAACTGAATAGGCAGATTCGAAGGATTTATTTCTTTGGAAATGTTATTTTAAATACAATTAAATCAAGTTATTTTGGTAAAACTAATGAAAAATATAACTAAAAAAATATATTAAAAAAAAACATTTTTTTTTTATGCTTTTAAATATTATTTTGTAGAATAGGGCCTAGAGGGCCCTGACGGCTCGCCACTGCTTTATTTCTTCTGTTTTGTTTTTGTCTGAGATGGGATTGTCATCTCCTATATGTTTTTGGTTTGTCCATGTTTGTGCCTTAAAAAAAATTGGCGGCCCACTTGCAATACCTTCGCGGACCACTAGGGGGCCACGGCCCACAGGTTGGGAACCGCTGCCAAATGCTTTCTACTGGTATTCATTATAGTTAACTTCACCAGCAATGCGACAATAGATTACAAAAATCATCAAGTCCTAACATAATTTATACTAGGGCTCATCAATACTGCCAAATTCTACTATTCCAATATATGTCATTTCATATCTCAACAAAAATAAATATTAGCAGGTCTCCCTTGTAAAAGAGATCGTTGATCTCAATGGGATTTTTTAACCTGGATAAATAAAGGCTACAAACAAACAAACAATTAGAATATATGGTAATTCAATAAATATCTGTTTGGGAGGTAGTGAGCCTAAGATTGGATTAAATGAGAATAGGATTACAATGCGCAATTTCTGCATGAGTTTCTCATTCAATATTTTGATATTGTTTTGCTGTTGTTGAACGCAGGCCCCGTTTACCTAAATTATTTGGGCATTGTGGACGCATGCATGACACTTTTGTTTTATTCACAAATTCAAGGTAAGACTGGAGTAATTGTAGTTAAAATTATCCCTTTGGGGGTCAAGTATTCCTTAAGTCCACTGTATAGTAAAACAAAATGTCCAAATTGCAAGTGGTTTGCCATGGTTATAGACATCGTTTTTAATTAAGATTGAAATAACACATTGCTGTTATAGCATCGTTGTCTGGTCCATCCCTGTCACCATTAGTTGAAGTCTGTGTATTTAACATTTCAAAAGAAACGACGCCAGGCAGCAGGAACGAAAACAGTCTAGAGAGTGTGATGAGAAAAGTCCTGGCGCTGGTCGAGGTGAAGTAGTTTTCATCATTGATGTGATTTTAACCTTTAAATTGCGGTTACTTCTTAAAGTCAAGAACTCACAATGATGAATGAAGTTGAGGTTAATTAAGTTGGCAATGACAATTGGTGTGTGTCCATCTGAAGGAAGCAGAAATGTCTGAACAAGGAAAAGTACAGTTTAGATGCAACAGGTAGAGAGTTTATAGTTTATTCACGGTCAAGTTAAAATCCAAATTTCAATCAAAATAACTTAATTCAGTCCATACAAAACACATAACAGGACAAATGACAAACAAAGAATATACAGTGGAATAGTGCAACTGAAAACAGTTTACGATGTCCACCAGTGTCCACAAATAATACTTAATAGATGTGAGTAGGTTTTAAGTAACTCTTTGTACCCTATTTGTTTGTGTTATTAGTGAGATATTGTGTTTATTAATGAAAGCCTAGTCTTCAGGTATGCAATGAGGAGTGGCGCAGACGACTGCATTTCCTTTGAGTTTGCATTGTGGTAACAGACGAATATGTATTGTTGGTTTATTTGCTAGAATACATTGCTAGTTTACGTTAGATCCGGCACAAATACTGTCCATTAGTTAGAACTGCCTTTGTCTGCCATGAAACTCTAATCAAACACTAGATACAATATAGTCTTCTGCAGAAATGTGCTGATTACTGTCAAATCAGTTAATTTAGTGTCCAGATGGTACAGCTGAAAATGTAGCTCTTATCGTTGACTTAACACTCACATTTATAATCAAATTGCAGCTCATCAACACATTGAAAGACCCTGAAAAAGAATAAGCAGGTTGAAAATCATCCATGCCATCGCCAATCTACCATTTATCCTGGCTGCATTTCTGTCTGTCTTTTTAATTTATCCCTTATATCATAATATGTTAGAGAATCTGCGTCAGCCGTGACATTCTAAGTCAAATGAAGGAGTCATCTCTCAAACAGCTTACTGGATCGGCGTTCGGAAAACAGGCTGTTATTAATCAACGACCGGATGAAGCATTGCCATGTGATCTGAATTTATTCTCCACTTATTCCTAGAAGAAGACTACTCTTGATTTTTTCAACACAATACTGGATGCTTCTGCAGATGGTTAGCTGTTTCTTGGAAATATCCCGGTTAGAATTAATTTGAACAGGGGTGGTGTTGTTTTACTAAGAAAAGACAAAGAACCTCTATGAAAACAGGTTCTTGTTTTAGGGCATCACTTAAGTGGCAAGTATGTGAGATGTCTTTAAACCTCATGAAATTGTAATACAAACAAGTCACTGGCAGGATGTTTGCTTTAATGAATGGACTTGCAGTGCTTGAACACAACACTTTGAAAAACCGCTTATAGTTACAGACGTAAAAGGTCCACAGGGCAGAAAATCCCTTTAGATGTCGAATATTTTTCCCAGTTGCATAAATCTTACTCTAATATTTCCCTCTCTTTCTAAGTTTCTGTTTCTTAGCAGAAGGTAAACACTGAGTAAACACTCTGGACACTTATGGCACTTTTCCAAAACCAATATTCCAACGTAGTGACTGATGGGTGTGCTGAGAGAGTAAGCAGGGTTTGAACTTCTATCTTATGCTTTCTTTTGACATTCATGCAACATCCAGCCTCTCTTTTTTCATTTCTACAAATGGTTGCAACATCAGGTTCTCCTTTGAGGAAAGACTGAGCAAAATGTGCTGTTTTCCCTATTCCCTACCATAGTTTTGTCTCGCACCTTCTTAGCATGGCAGGCAGTGGAGGTCCTAACCTGGGGGTCATGCCTCCCACATTGTTGAAGTACAAATGAATGCAGCTTTGTATTGGTACTTGAAGTGGTATCCAAGACTCTAGAGCAGCGGTTTTCAATGTGTGAGGCGCGCCTCCCCTGGGGGGCGCCAGAGAGCTTCAGGGGAGGCGCAGCGTGAGAAATAAAAGTTGTGTTTCATCGGACATTTATGAGAGAAAATCCCTAATGTCCGAGTGCAAGTGAATGCAGCACAAGACGCGAGCCTTGTAACCCCTCCCCCGGCCCTGGCGTTCAAATTTCATTTGAACGGGACGGCGCATGTAGACGGAAGGAATGAGGTATTTGCGGTCTACAATGACAGAGAAGAGACTGTCAAGTCTGGCTGTACTCAGCATTGAATCAAAACGCACTAAAGCTTTAGATCTTAATACGTTTGTGAGGCGTTTTGCTGAACAAGATGGTAATCGCCGCATTCAGCTTATAGGCATGGCAACTTGATGCTCTGCTCACGGATGACTCGATGAGCATAAAAAACTGTTAAGATGATGACCTTACGTGTGTAAATATATTTTTTTCTTTGTGGGGGTCTGCCCCCAAAAAACTGTTTTAAGTCCTGAGAAAGTCAAATAAGACGGTGTGTAAAAATACACTGCCCAGCCAAAAAAAAGTAACCACTTTGATTTAACTAGGCCAGTAGGTAAGGGCATTCCACTGGATAATAATACCCCTGCATTATAGCAACAACAACAATAATAATAGCAATAATAATTGGGAGGGGGGGCGCGGCTGTTCTTATGTTCTCTGAGGGGAGGCTCACCTTCCCACACTTTGAAAACCCCTGCTCTAGAGTGTCTCAAGATAAGTCTCCTTTTGTTTGCAACTACATCATATTTTGTCAATTAAAATGGCAAATACCTAAAACGTATTGAGATTGACCCTGTTTCCATTTCTTCACCAACCTTTAACTAGTATATGCACTGGTTTGTTTTGGCATAAACTCCTGAAAAACTTCTGATGAATTATATACCACAAATATGTTGTTCCTTACAATTGTTCAAGAGAAAATGTTAAATACATTTGGTTTTAAAATAGGGAAATATGTATTACTGTGTCAGTCATTCTGAACGGGCAAAATACCCGAACCAACACAAGATGAATAACTTTTCAGTACCTAGGAGATCTAATTTTGGTGACCACCTATGAATATTATATATGTGTATATTTCTGAATGCATACACCTATCTAAGCTTTTCTCCATCTGTGTGTTTTTTAACCACATGGTATCTGTCAAATGTCAACCCCTCCCTCAGACACAAAACTAAACCCCAGAAACCTGGCTACAGAAACTGGTTCACTACTTTTAAGACGAGATTGGAAAACCCACACAAACCCACAAAACCACACGTTGAGGAAATGTGTGAAAGAGTGATCAGGACTATTACAAGAATGAAAAATGGACTAAAGAAAAAAAAGCTATTTGAATAAATCTGACAGCAAATCACAATACTTTATTTCAGTCAGACAACTCACGTGTTTCTTTAACATGTTTATTAGAAGCAGCATATAGTTGAGTTTGGCGTCTAGGCTCGGGCCTCATCACTCCACAGATATACATAGCACGATGAGTGATGATTAAATAACTAACCCCCGAGCCTACAGGTGGAAGGGGGGGGGTGGAGGGGCAGGCGAGCAGCAGCGACGTGGAAGTAGCTGCAGCAAGCAAAGCATAGAGAGATATCTGGCAGGTTAAATAGAGCGGCATATTAAGGAGACTCTGTTTGGTTGGAGTGGCAAGGGGCGTTATGTATGAATGCAGCATAAGTGCTCGAGTTCACTGCCTGAACTAGCTCGCAGGCTTCGCCCCATTTTTGGTAAAGAGGCCTTTGTCTCTTAATCGTAATTGTTCTCCATCATTTATCATTTTCAATATGTTCCGTCCTCTCTTGCCTCTCTGTTTGCATCTTTAGCTGTCTTTCTCATAATCTTTATCCTCATTCGATTCCTTGCGGTTTACTCAGCAGCACGGTTTCTATGCAGCGGGCTATTTATTTTTCATATAAACCATTGCACTGCGTCTCCGAGCTTTGTATGGTCTGACAAAACCCATTAGGCCACAATATAATCTACGTTAACAGACCCAGTACGGTAGTTGGCGCCAGTCTTTTTTGGCTTGTTAAACCAAAAATATTGAATAAGGCATTCAAGGCATAAAATCAACAAAACCATGCATGTTTGGCACTATGACCAACAGCTTCAGTCCAAGGGTTTACATCTGTTGCAGGCCCTTTCTGCTGTATCCCCTAATCACCATCTCGGTAACAGTTTCTCTAATCAGCCAGTGCTCAAAGAAAGTTAATTCCCATCCATTGTTGATATTTTACAATCCATTTTGTTGATTTAGCTTGGCTTTGATATCACACAACATCTCTCACGTGCGACCCAGTGGCGTCCATCATTTGATTTCGAAGCACAACATTTTTGCTTGCAACCTCCCAAATAAAGGTCACCTGCCAAAGCAGCCCATGGAGTTGGCACCTTTCAGCTTGCAACATTTACAAGCACGTTTCTCGTGTTTATAACCACCAGACATTTTTCTTGGCAGAGTAAAAGAGCGCTATGAAACCCTATGTGGAGCCACTGGAAACTGAGACCCGCTACTGAAACACACGCTAACGAAAAGCATGCATTGTGTGGGTAACTCGCCTCAGTAGGGTGCCTCGTCTTCAAAATCTTTGGGCAGCCATTGTATTCCACCACATTTTTGTGGATAATATTCCTCTGTTCGGCTTTATTTGGACTATGCCCAGTCGAGGGGAGAGCAGAGCAGAATATGAAGCCGTTGGGAGAACGTTTCTGGAGAAAACCTCAGAGAGGAGATGTGTGAGGAAAGGTGAGAAGAGCAGTGGGAGGACAGGGGGGGATGCAAAGAGGAAATGTGAAAGTCCACCCATTTCCTCCATGTCCATCATCGACCAGTTCATCCGTTAGTGTCTGGACGCACACCACGCGAACACACACTTATGTCTTTGTCACTATTTTCACCAGAGAGTGTGCAAATCTGACATAACAAGGAGTTAACATGTTATGTGATGCAAGTGTGTGGTCTAACAGTTAAAGCCGTTTATTATAGTGTGTGCTTTCTTAGAAAAACACTGAATTGATAGCAGCTGCATGAACTAGGTTGAGGAAGCTTAAAAAAACATAAATAGCGAGTAAATTGAGTGTAAATCTGAGATTACACTTGATTTAAAAAATATATCCTTTATATATATTATACTGTAAAACCTTTAATTTTGATTTTTTTTTTTTTACCTAATCTTGGATTGCAAAACCTTCGGCCTTGTGGAAGAAAGTTGGCAATATCGAGTATTTTACTTATGGTCATCAAATCCAATGGACACCTCAACAACCACCGTCATCTTTGATTAGATTTCTTAAAATATCAAAATCAAGCCATTATGCTTGTGATGTTTATGCTAGTTAAAATAGATGATAGTTGATAGTCACAAGCTTAAACAATCAGAAACCGTTTTAAAATATTGTATTACCAAACTTCCAATACAAATGTTCAAGCATGCATGATTCATGTTTCAGCAAGAGCAATGAAATAGTGTGTCGAAACAATGACCCATTTCCATGACCCATCCATTTCTCACAACTTAAAGGTGGGGTAGGTAATTCACTTCAGAAACACTTTTTGTTATATTCCATGGAATGCTCTTAACATCCCGATAGCAATGAATACATTAAATGCTTTGACAATAAATACATACAAATATTTCATCTGTGGAAGCCGTGGCGCTGTAAAAAGCACGACCAATCATCTGAGCCGGCCCGGCTAAAATAACTGGATGGCCTACCTGCCTGTCAGCCTTCCATCTCGTGCACAAACTTATCTGGTGCCCTCATTGGTCCTGTGCGCGTTCGTGTGTGTTGGAGGAGGGGCTCTGTAAGGAAGTCTGAAGGAAGGGGCAGATTTTTTCCGGTTTTGTACTTTCAAATTCTAGCGCACTCAAGCTGGTTTCTCCATTCTTACCTACCCTACCTTTAAAGGTGGGGTAGGTAAGTTTGAGAAACCGGCTCGAGATACACTTTTTGTTATATTCCATGGAATGCTCTTAACATCCCGATAGCAATGAATATCTTAAGTGCTTTGACAAAAAATCCATAAAAAAAATTCATCTGTGGAAGCCGTAGTACTGTAAAAAGCACGACCAATCATTTTAGCCGGCCCGGCTAAAATAACTGGATGGCCTACCTGCCTGTCAGCTTTCCATCTGTGCACAAACTTATCTTGTGCCCTCATTGGTCATGTGCGCGTTCGTGTGTGTTGGAGGAGGGGCTCTGTAAGGAAGTGGCAGATTTTTTCCGGCTGTGTATTTTCAAATTCTAGCACGCTCGAGCTGGTTTCTCCAAAATTACCTACCCCACCTTTAACTGTTTGGAAAAGGTCTTTCTTGTACTTTGTTCATTTGCAAGAGCCTTTCATATAAACCTGCTCCCTTCATACTGTCTTGTCCAACAGCCAGAGCTTTAACGAGGAAAAAATCGTCACTTTCCAATTTGAACCCTGTAAAACAGCAGTGTGTTGAAACGGGGATTAATGTTAATTGCCTCGCCTTGGCAGCTCAATGATATTTACTTAAGGAGCGGAGAGTTTTAGTCATTCGACTTAACCTTTCCTGAAATGTTCCTTTGCTTCTAAAAAGCCATCATCTCTTAAATCTTAGTGGATATTCAAAGAGTAAGATGTGCCTCTAAATCTGACGGTGGTCAGCATTAACACCTCTGGTTTGAGGTTTAAGCAGATGCTTGTTTCCTCCCTTAAAGTCCCAGCAGCCTCATGAAAAATGTATCTTCTTCTTCGCACAGTGCCCTTTGGAGGTCCCCTTACTGGCTGGATAAAACGTGCCCGTTGCCTGTTTTCTTTCTTTCTTTTTTTACTGCATCTGGTTCCCATCCTGCTTCCTGAGGTTTAGATTAAACCATCTTAAGTTTCCAGCTGCCAGAGAGCCTGTTCCAGTGGCTGTAACTCTGAATGGATGAACCAGAGAGGGAAAGAGGAAGTGACAAAGAGTAAAAAGAGAGTGTGATGGAGAGATTTGGGGGTATGCAGGGAGCAAAAGAGTGATAGATAAAAAGAAAGACAGAGATAAAGCAGAGGTCCCGTGTCAGAATTCAGCTCGAGTCGGTTCAAGATGAGGTCCCACATGACTGGCAGCATGCAGCTTACAACCATTTCTGTTTCCCCAACAACAGCAGAAGAATAGATTTGCCCTTTCATAATTTGTCCTTTTAACTGTTGAATAGATTCTGGAATATCTATACTGTATCATATTTCTATAGAAAAACGTACCTACGTAGGTTGGGAGAAAACCTGAGTTCTCAATTTCAATTTGTTTCATCGAGAGGGCCTTTAAATCATTGACAGAGTGCTGGTGACGTTACTCTTCTGGATACTCCACGGCACAAACAAAAGCAGTGTTTATATATTGATGATATTGTAATTGTATTCCATGCCTTGTTAATTGATTTTCAATATTATTATTATTGCATCATCTCTTATTTAATGACTACAAGCTTTATGTTTGAGGAGTCAATAAGTCATTGAATGCTGGAAACTGTTTCCAGAAGTGTTGACAACCACTACACTAATGTGACGCAGGTGCGCTGTATATGTCTTTAGGAACACCCAAAGATGTGTATAGATTTATTGCATGAATAAATTAAACTGGATAACAGATGCAAGAAGCAGAACCATTTCACAGATTCAGTTGTTACATCTGTTTTGGATGTTTTTCTCCTCAGTATGACTGTTTCAGCTGTACTAGTGACATCTGTTGGAATCAACTAGTAACTTTATATTCAGGGTTGAAGGATGCAAACTCCAGCTAACTGAGTGAAAAGACCACTATTTATTGCTTTTACGTGCATTGAAGAGGAGCTTATTTAAAAAACATGTCCTGGATTTTTGGACGTTTGTTTAACTAGCCCCATTTGAATAAAGTAGGAGTCAGAAATGTGGCAACAGTTTAAAAAGCGTATATCGTTGGAAGCACAAGGGTGTAACAAGACAATTGCTTCAGTGGTCCTTTTCCTAAATTCAATATAATTCTGTGATTTCAGTATTTAGGCATGTGCATACTAGATTTGCTGGAATTGTGTCCAAGACGGTTGAATGGATTTGCCTGACGATTATTCTCTAGATACATCATGTAAACATTTGGTCTATAAAACATTAGAAAATTGTGAAAACTGCCAAAAGTGATGTCTTCATATGTTGTTGTTTTTGTACATAGATATTCTCCCAGTATAGGACAAACAGGGTGTCCGCGGGGTCTTAAAAAGTATTAAAAGTTGATAAATCAATTTAGCGAAAATGAAGGCTATTAAAAAGTATTAATTTAAAAAGTATTAAACGGCATTTTCCAAGGTATTACATTCTGTAGCTTGTTTTCAATAAGTATATAAATTGTCCAAAGAGGTTGTATTCTACAGTCTGCCTGAATGTAATCATTGCGTAGGTGTGTAGTGTGATTCTTTGTAGTTTATTTATGGCATCCTGTTGGATTTGACGTCATCTGAACAGGACATCGCACGCTCACTGCTTGATAGCGCGCGAAGGTCCGTTTACGCCGGTTGTTAAACAACATCGTTATGGGGAAATGCAAGTTTGCGTCCAAATGGTTGGAAGATAAGGAGGAAGGACAATCAATACTGTATATAGTCAATGTGAGGTAAAAAACTCGAAGTGGCGATGAGGTCTTAAAATGTATGGAAAGGGTCATAAAAAAGGTCTTAAAAGGTATTACATTTGACTTCAGGATTCCTGCATATACCCTGACAAAAGAAAACAGAAAATACTCAAATGTGATTATCAAGAAACATCTATTTCTAGGCATTTTTTTCTTAAAAAGGTACTTGAACGATCTGTTATTGTATTTTAATTTACGCTCAATCAATTCTAAATAGTTGCTTATTAATTTACCTACTTATCAATTATTATTATTATTCATTTCATATCACTGACTAGTCTATTAATTGCTGTCACTCAACTGTTTATGACTGGAAAAATATCTAACAAAAAGTATTTAGCAGTGAGACAGCCCCAGAAACATCATAAAAAAAGGTCTATTCTAAATCATTGGAGAAATATTTATATATTTTTTAAGTTATTTACAGTCAGCTTTATAGTTGTCTTGCTGTCTTGGATTACTTCTTGTATATGAAGATCAATACAAAGTGTATACTCTTAGTGTATACTCGACACACAGCAACTCATGTGCATCAGCTTCAAATATGGTACGTCCTTTCCAACACAAAAACAAAAACTTAAAGGGGACCTATCATGCAAAATGCACTTTTGTACGTCTTTTATACATGAATATGTGTCCCCGGTGTTCCAGGGAACACACCAAGTGTCAGAAAACACAACCCTCTCTATTTTCCTCCATACCCAAATCTCTAAAAAAGGGGCTGCAACGGATCTGATAAAAACTGATCCAGATTTGAACACTGTCCTGACGTCAGGACAGTGGCGCTACGGCTATTGAGCCAACTCTCCACCAATCAGGAGGAGACAGCCACGGCCATTGCCGTTCGAAAGCGCTGGAGACGCTGTAGTACATATGCCAGGCCTGTAGGTGGTGCTGTTCTCACATAATCAGCCCTTGCAAAAACAGTGCAAATTGAGCGAAATGAGGCATGGCTAAAATGCATGATCTGTTTGGTATTTTGAAAAAATAAAAGTATAAATATGCCTTATATAGGTATGGTCCTACACTATATTATTCAAATAATATGCATGATAGGTCCACTTTAAGGTTAAAGATGAATGAGACCCAAACTTCACCTTTCCACAGTTTATTTCCTTTTAAAATAATTCATACAAATGCATACAGTCACAAACATATCTTTGTCAGGTTGTCAGTTTAGACCAAAAATAATGATATTTACTGTAGAATATAGAATATGTATACTGTATATTGCTACGCCTACTACTTTACCATAAAGGGACCAGGGTAGGCAACAGTCGACTGTGTGTCACTACCAGGGATGGAATTTCCAGGAGCACCTGGACACTTTAAAGGCTAGTACGTATGTTTTTAACTTGAGGCAACCATCTCTTTGAATGAGGAATGCTTACAGTTTATATTATGTATTATTTGTACCCCAATTAACTACAGGCATCTGGTGAGAAAAGATCAAGAATATAACTTGAACTATTACAGCCTCTTGGGGCTCTTTTCTGACAGTTGAATGTCACCTCAGTGCCTTCTGTACTACAACCCTTTAGATCCTGGTTAGGGAGAACTCACCAATGGTTAGTGGAATTTCCATCCCTGATTGCTACTCTTACTACCTCACCATGACGACCAGGTAGGCAACAGTGAACTGTTTTTACTGCTCAGCTGCTGGTAGAAGGGGATCCAAAAAGCACCATCACTTTGCTGTCCTGCTAACACCAACAACATTACTAGACTAAAGGCGGTTATAAATATTCCAGATAGCAAAACATGTTTGTATACCTTACTGTTGGCGTAACAGCATCTTGTTCACATGGTGGGAATGTTACCAGTAAAAGCACACATTACTGGGTATGTTTTCTGGCTTGGATTTGTCTAGTTCTAAGCATTTTTTCTTTTTTTTACATAGTGTTAGTTGTTTTTTTGATTGGCAGTCTTTGTAATGATGCCTTATGGAGAGTACTAGCCACCACCCCTCCTCCCAGTGCTGTGCTTTTTTAGACACATATACAACCAAGTCACATTGACACAGGCAGGCAAACACCATATGTACACATAGACACAGAAGCCACAGAGGGTGGCTAAACGGTATACTCAGGTAGGACCCATCATGAAATGTTAAAGGGATACTAGACTGGAGAAATCAGTGCGTTCTGACATGCTGTCATGAAATGCTTTACTTTGTTGTCATAGTCATTTAAAAAGTCTTAACTAGTCCATTTTGCAGCGGATCAAACATGAACATTTGGTTTCAAGAACTGTTCCTCATCAGTCAATTACCATAGCTATCCTTAACTTCTGTGCAAGTTTAAGAAACAAAAATGGTTTGTGCAGAAAGCAAAGCAGTTGAATCAGGAATATATAGAATGTTTGCTATGCAGTTTTTCACAAGTCTGTTGGCTTAGCATGAAACAAAACCCTGATTTACCAATGTTGTGTATCATTTGTAAACCTTGGTGTGCTAAACTGTTCATGCTCCATGACTTGGACAATTAATGTGTGTAATAGTGGAAGTACTGGATCATTACACAACCAAGATAATTACTTTTTTTTCCTAATGTACGCTTCTACAAACTCTGTGTTGCCTTATCCACAACCTGTTTTGTCCTTCAAAGTAATTACCTCTCACTTTATCACTATATTTTGTAAACTCAAATGGCGACTAAGGATGAAGTCTTCCCGCCAAGCACACCATTACACCGCCTCCCTACAGCCTTTCTCCCACAACCCCCTCGATTTGGGTCAATTATTTAGTCCCAAGAGCAAAAGTGCATGCCCCTTAAACAAAACAAACAAAAGCAAACATTAGATCGACTTTAGCTCTTGTTAAAGTTATTATTATCTAATGCAGCAGGACATGAAAAAAGGCAAGCAGGTAGAAAAACAAAAGCACTAAGTGGCATAAAAAGGAATTTTTCAAACAAATTATAAATACCATACCAACTGCGGAAACTTTATTTCCTGAGATGGTGTGCAAAAAGCTGCCTCTTTTTTCTTTTCATTTCCTTTTTTTTTTTGGGGGGGGGGGGGGGGCGGTAATTTAGGGACACAAAACTAAAACAGATATTGTATTCTGAGACCAGTTTGGCTACATCAAAGATCACATATCCCTTGTTTAAGTTAAGACTGGAATACAACTATCAGTATCTCCATCTCTAAGAGCTGTACACAGAAAGGTTACATTCATTTTAGGGCTGCACGATATATCGTGTCGTGACGATAATCGCGTTATGCGCATGCGCAATATTGACATCGCAGGACGTGCTATTTTTTTATTATTTTTTTAGGACGTGCGATATTAAGTAGGCAAATGAACTCAAACAAGTCATGTTACAATTATTTTGCTGCTTGCTACAAAAGGAAAACTTGCAGGCTCTGCATGCACAGCAAACCACCAATCACAACCATTCTTGATCAGATCACAGCAGGATAACCGAGCTAGCTCAGCTTGTTGCTCTGATAACTTAAGATCCAGAAGTCCGTGACTAAAATCCTTCATCCGGTTAAATATTATTAAAAAAATACCAATTGTATAGCATTAAAGTTCAAGAAAGGATGGTTTGCGGACAAAAAAAACTGTCTTTTCTTCAATCCTTGTATTTTTTCATATCGCAGGGGAAGAAAATGTCGCAATGTCAGTTTTTTCCAATATCGTGCAGCCCTAATTCATTTCATAACCTACTACTTTTGGTTGTACATCAAACTAAGGAAAGGACACAGAAAAAGAGAGAAACACATGAAAACCGCACCTCTAACTTTGGACACACTACAGTCTAAGACAGCATAATTTTCAGTATTCTTTTCATCCCAAATCAACAGATTTAATTTTTTAACTACTGGCAGAAACGTGACTATACTGTGGTTCTTATTTGAAGATCAACCTGTGGATCTTTACAGTCTTTCTCAGGGCTTTTTGTTGGACCAACGGACAACTATCTTGCTTCTTATTTAGAGCATCTCACAGCTATCCGCTCTTCTTCATCGTCCTCTTCTATGGCCATTTTCTTCTTCTTTGGAGTGTGAACTGGCTGCTGAGAAACAATTTGCCAGAGAGTTGTTAATCGATTGTTATTGGGACCTCAACCTGTCCATCTGACACTCTGTGAACGCGTCTGATAACAGCTTGTCACCAGACCACACAGGCAAGTGTGTGTTTGTGTGTGGCTACAGTTGATCATTCGGGTGCTGCTCTCTGTCGCCCTCTGGTGGCTTCACTGTATTTTGTCCGGGGGACAGGGCATGAGGAGGGTGTATGATAGCGGGCTGGAGGTTGTGGGCCATGGGCACAGCGCTGGGAACGATGCCTTCAACAGGGGGAGGAAGGCCGCCAGCTGGCAGGTTCACCACTCCTGGGGGATACCTGAAGGGGGGAGGGAGAGGGAAAAAGACTAAAAACTGAGTCATCAAAGCACTACTGAAGCTACAAAATGAAATAATGTCACCTGGGCAAATGTTTACCATTAGGCTTCCACTAAATAAGCTTTGCATCACAGGGATTGCTATTTAAACGTACTAGTCTCAAGGCTAATAAAGAGAAGTGGGATTGGATTTGTGTATTTCATTTCTTCTCCGGCATAAACAAAACTAATTTTCTGATACAATTAGTTTACATTTTTGGATTATTAAACCACATAAAATCGTGAAGACGGCCATCAAAGAGTCCTAGAGGTTACCTTCAGATATCATATAAGATATATAATAAAGGCAAAACCTAACAGTAAAGAAAATATAATGAGCAACTTAAATACAGTTAATCAATTATCACAATAGACTATTTGTTTCAGCTTAACCGTCATTTAAATACCGTTTCAGGTTTTACAACAAGCAACATATTCTGTGTTTTAAAGACATTTGGTAAACATTGTATCAATCAATGACTTTACCAGGGTTTGAGAAGGAAGAAGAAACAGCACTGACCACTACAGCTTTCTTTATCCTGATGAGTATTACCTATAAGCACCGTTGAGCTCGGGGTGGACGGTGGCAGGCTCGACTCCTGTCCAGTGGTTGTTCTGGGAGAGGAACTCCTTATTCACACAGTTCTTCAGACTGTCTGGGATACGACCTGCAAAATAGATTAAAAAAAAGAACAAAAGAAAATGTAAGAGAGAAATATGAAGTGGTAAAAAAGAAATCAAATGGAAAGTCCATTGTTCTACACTGGGTGTCTTGTTAATGTAACTGCTTCACATATCAAAGCAGGTGTACATTTATTAACCCATTTTCTACAGCAACAAACATTAGAAAATATTGAACAGACAAATGGTAAAAAGAAAAGACTACCACTTGGGAAACACAAGAAAGAAAGTAGAAGGAAAGGTGGATAAAAAGAGAGAAAGTGGCAGACTGTGAAAGGCCTTGAAATCCTTCTGTGCTAAAAGACAAGGAAGATGGTTTACGCTCGACTGCAGCTAACACCTCAAAATAACAATTTTTAGACTTTTATTGGCGTGTGTGTGTGTGTGTGTGTGTGTGTGTGTGTGTGTGTGTGTGTGTGTGTGTGTGTGTGTGTGTGTGTGTGTGTGTGTGTGTGTGTGTGTGTGTGTGTGTGTGTGTGTGTGTGTGTGTGTGTGGTGTGTGTGTGTGTGTGTGTGTGTGTGTGTGTGTGTGTGTGTGTGTGTGTGTGTGTGTGTGTGTGTGTGTGTGTGTGTGTGGGTGTGCGTGCGTGTGTGTGTACTACCTGTGATAGCCCTCCGGATCTCCCTGGCTGCCTCCTCTCTCATCTCCAGCGATGCCTGTTCGCTGTACCAGGCAGCGTGGGGGGTGCAGATCAGATTGGGAGCGTCCTTCAGCGGGCCCTGACTGAAACTGACACAGTTACAAACAAGAGAGCAGTCAGTCACAGCTGCAACAAATGACATCATTTAGTGTCGACTAATTCTTAAATAATGTGTTCAATTAGGTAGCTAATTCCTTACGAAAGAAAGGATGCGTTGAATTTTCCAAATCCAGTTGTAACGTTTTGAGATTGTTGGAACAGTGGAAAGACTTAAAGTGGACCTATCATGCTATATTATAATAATATAGTGTAGGACCATACCTATATAAGGCATATTTATACTTTTTTTTTTTCAAAATACCAAACAGATCATGCATTTTAGCCATGCCTCATTTTGCTCAATTTGCACTTTTGTAGCCCTGTTTTGCAAGGGCTGATTCTGTGAGAACAGCACCACCTACAGGCCTGGCATATGCACTACAGCGTCTCCAGCGCTTTCGAACGGCAATGGCCGTGGCTGTCTCCTCCTGATTGGTGGAGTTGGCCCAATAGCCGTAGCGCCACCGTCCTGACGTCAGGACAGTGTTCAAATCTGGATCAGTTTTTATCAGATCCGTTGCAGCCCCTTTTTTAGAGATTTGGGTATGGAGGAAAATAGAGAGGGTTGTGTTTTCTGACACTTGGTGAGTTCCCTGGAACACCGGGGACACATATTCTTATATAAAAGATGTACAAAAGTGCATTTTGCATGATAGGTCCCCTTTAAGCAACACGGTTTTGTGAGTTTAATTTTTTTCTGTCCAGTTTAATATTTTGTATTTTGTGGACTCGCCCTACACACACCTTGTGAAGATCTGGACTATACTTACAGCACATTTCTAGTTGGTGTTGTAATTGAGTATGCCATTATTTTATAAGTTTATATGTATACGTTTTATAAGCCCTCTCTAATTCACTTTTTTAAGCTGCAAAATAATGCACCCATACAGCTTCCTGGTAGAGAATCTGATATATTTCTTCTCATTCTGAAAATATAAAAATGTATGCTATGCAGTTAGATAGTAGTGTAAACAAACACACTATGTTCTGCCTCTGTTGATACATTCAACAGCATTAATCAGAAATACCTGAAAGGTTCTGTCTCGTGGACATCGAGAGCAGCTCCCCGTATCCGGCCCTCCTTCAGGGCCTGAGCCAGCGCCTTCTCATCCACCAGACCCCCCCGGGCCGTGTTCACCAGGAACGCCCCCTGCCGCATCTTTGACACACAAACACACATTTACTCTATTTATTTCATCTAACAAATTAAAGCTTTACACCTGAAAAATTGTATTGTAAGCCTAACTCTTAGACATACAAATTGTTCTCCTTTTAGCATATTGGTTTTAAAATGTAGGACAAAACAAATGTACACACACACTTTGGAAGCTCTTCTGCTATACATCTTGTTTCTCTCAGTGCAGAGAAACCTAGACTTAGTAATACATATTTTATTAGTTTCACTTGCCCCTCTCCCGCAAGGTCAGACATACTTAATGTATAATCTGAGTCTTGGGAAGAAAATTGGCTTCAGGCTGAGCCCTGGAAATGAAGGACAAACATATTTCCTGAGTATATCAGTCATGCAGTGCAAGCAGTAGAAAACCTAATTTATCTGTATGAATGCAGTGGGCTTCCCTTGGTATCTTTAATATTTATGGTCATGGGTGTCGCTGTTGATGCAGGGATAAATAAATCATTCAAGTGTGTGTATATGTGTCGTGAGTGTGTGGGACAGTGTGTGTGCTGCTGTCCCTTCACCTGTTTGATGGTGAAGTCGTTGATCAGGTGGTGGTTGTGTTCGTTGAGGCTGCAGTGCAGAGAGACACAGTCTGAGTGGAAGAGCAGGTCCTGAGGAGGAATACAGGAAAATATGTCAAGGACAATCTTCTATTTACACTCTGCAGGACTTTGACAGTAGTGTTTTTAGAATGTAGTAGATTCACACCCGATTTCAACCAAAACATCTGATTTCTGATCTTTTGTCAAATCTATTCTCACGCATTTTTGGTTGGTTAATTACTGGTGTAACTATAACAAATTCGAGTTTTACAGTATAGTTCTTGTTCTTAAAACTGCCCATATTACTCCTTGGTCACATACAGAAGGCAAAACAGTATAATGTTAAATCCTCATTCCTCAAGGTGGATGGTGAAGAAAGCAGTTTTTAAATGCAAAGGGTAACGTGCAAATATATTTGTTTCCCCCAGTAAAGTGACAGTTAGCTGCAGCAGTCAAACACAATGAATTAATCCCAGACTTAAAACTGATCAGAATACAAATGTATATTGTGAATAATCCATATTTATATGAATATAACACACTGCAAAATGCTGGAAACATTTGAAAGTTCCTGATTTCTCGGAAAGAAAATCATACCTGATGTTTGTGTGTGTGTTTGTTGTGTGTGCTACCTGTAGTGTGGTGACCCTTTGTAGTCCCAGGGATCTTTCTACACCATCAGCTAAATAAGGGTCATAGAAAATCACATTGAAGCCGAAGGCCTTGGCTCGCAGGGCAACGGCCTGGCCAACCCGACCTGAAAACACACGAAGCAGCATTTAGACAAATTAAATACAAATGATTAAAAAAAGAAGGGGTCTGATATTCCTTTCTTTGAAGTTTGCCTTGTATATTTTCATAATTCTCTGGCCACACATGTCTGTTTAGTTTCCTGAAAAAAGCGTTCAGACTGTACTCGGAGAGATTTGCATTCTGCCTCTGGGTAATCCGCTTATATTTGATTGGCATTAACTCCTTAGAAAGCCAATTTAGCTGAGCTAAGGACAAAAATGGAAATGGAAAAAAGAGAAAAAAATGCCTTGATTAAAAAGTCTGACCACCCTCTATCAGACAAAATGAACAAAAATGAAACCTTTTAGCGGCGCTAGCATGGAAACATCAGGTTAACACACTGTTCAAAACAGAAACTATTAAATGGATGCAACATGAAGTTTAGTACAAACATTCATGTCTCTCAAGCTGAATTTATTAATAACCTGTGACAAGTATAAATAACGTGGAAAAGATTTTCCAGTAACTTCACACCATTGACGTTAATTAGTAAACATGAGCATGCTCACATTCTCAGCTACGAGGCTAAACATGGTAAACGTTATACCGGCTATGTATCAAGATGTTCTCATTGTAAGTAGCACTGCTGTATTTTCATTCAGCCTTACAGAGCTGCTGCCCTGTCTGTAGACTTCCAGGACTGTTTTTACAGCAGTTTGTTTTACAGCAGTATGTTTTACAGTATGCTCAGCAGGTCTCACTGCAGAGGCATTACATCGTGTGTGTTGTTGCTCACCGAGCCCTATAAGTCCCAGCGTCTCTCCTCTGATCCTCGCCGCTCCTGACGCCACTTCTCGGATCTGCTCCACGCTCTGAACCCGCGTGCCCTCCCGCAGCGCCTGCCATGAAGAACAACTAATTATTATACGCAAACATCACTCAGACAACAAAAACACAATCCAGATGTATATTTCTTAGCGGCTGCATTTAATCACCAACAGTCTGAATCCTTTCAGATATTGTGATCATGATTATGAAGTCCACGTAATTATAACTGATTTGAGGAACAAATCATTTTACTATACCTTCTACATCTTAGATAAACGTCTTTCAAAGACAGGTACATGCTCAAGAAAATGAAACGTTTCAATTTTGCTGATTTGTCAATAAGCGGTTAATATCAATTGACGAAACTAGAATTGTTATAACTAAATATACACCGGTAGCCGCCACATTTAGAGTTAGTTCATTGACATGCAATTCATTTTGTTCCCTTTAATGATCCACAAAAGCACACAGACCTGGTGCAGCCAGGTGGTGCGTCGGTACAGGGTGAGGATGTGACACAGCGTAGAGTCCGCCGTCTCCTCCACCGACGCCGCCGGCATGTTACACACAGCTATGCCTGTTGGAGCAAAAAGCAGATAAGGATTAGTAATAGCTTTTTTGGCCATTTGATGAAGTTTGGTTAAAGCTAGTTTGGCGGAGAAGTGCAGGCGTAAGATGTTGTGTCAGCAGTTTTCTCTTCAAACGCTACTGGCAACTTTCAAATTGCAGAGCGTCGTGGTGGAAGGAGATAGGAGACGCTAGGAAAGCTCTGCCGCTGCAGGACAGCTTTATTAAAAAGCCTTGCTCACTTCACTTTGAAATACTAAATGTACTGACTTGTTGCAATCCTTATTGGCAGCAGTAAATAAACAGTTATTTAGAGATTGGTACACTGCTTATGAGTAAAAACAGTATACAGTAAATACAACACAGTACTGACAACAAAACTGTCTGTTTAATTGTTATAGCTTGTTGTTTATGCATATTAAAACAGCATATGAATGCGATCGAGACTATTTTTATGTATTCACAATGGCTCTTTTTCATTTAGGTGTGCCAGTTATCTAGCCCTAAGCTTGGCTCTGGAACAAATAGAAGGCCGGCAGCGTACTGTGAAAAGGAGCTATCATAATCTCTGGAGTTAAATGTTGTCTTATGTCTAAACAAGCCATTTACATGAACTATGTTAGCCAACAAACATTATTAGTAATTAGCAGCGAATGCAGCGAATGCGTGCGTGCGTGCTTACCCAGCTCTCCGGCAGATTTGATGTCAATGTTGTCGTAGCCGCTGCCGATGCGGACGATGATGCGAAGACCTTTAAACTTTTCCAGGTCTTCCCTCATCAGAGTGATGGTGTGGTACATCAGAGCTCCTACAGCTTCGTTCAGCACCTGAACACAAAAACAGCTTGAGTCGTTTAGATCATAAATCACTAGCAACAAGTGCGTGTGTGTTGACATGTGATGTTTGACGTATCAAAATCTTTGCAGCCTTACTTAACCATGTGTAAAAGTGTGTCTGGTTGCAAATGAATAGAATAGTTCTTTAAGTACAGTAACAGTACATACAGACCAAATGTTAATGTCATTAGCATGTGTTTGTGTAGGTGTGAGCTCGAGTCAAGCGTTTCTCCACAGAAAAGGCTTGAGTGATTTTCAGCAACCAGAGTTCACCGAGTTCACAGTCGCACATTTTCCGTAAACTCAGCATCTCGGTTGAGGTAAAAAAATGTCCAGGATATGCTTTTTATATCGTTCTCACATCCTGTTTTTTAATATCCCTGCCAGCATGGAAGGACCGCTTTTCCTGAATATTACCATGGAAACTAAGCTTTCTTAACCACAGGAATGGAGATAAGGTGTCTCTGCATCGAACAAAGTGCCTGACATCAGCAGGAATCTTTCTCACATGGTATTCTCATCAGGACTGCGGCTCATTGTTTTAATTGAAAAATATTATTATTTAAAAACGGATTTATTATATTAAAGAATAGGAATATAATAAAATCTGAATCAAGTTTACTGACCAAATGATGATGTATTGCTATAATGGGAAGTTTTCTATAAGAATTTGTTAAAAAATATGAATAAAATGGGAATATATCCAAATCAAAATCAAGTGTAATGCCAGGTAGGTTTACATATACAAGGCATTTGCTTTGGTCTACAATGTTAAGTAATACTACGTTGTAAAATAAGAGCAAATATGAAACTATTTTAAAACTTAAAAAAAGAATATTAAAAAATAAAGTTAACAAAAAATGTAAATGAACACATTAAAGGAAATATACTAAAAATATGACAAATTACTTTGAAAAAATGTAAATATTAAGATGAAAAGAGTGCCAGACCTGTTCAATTTTCAAGTGCAAAGCGCACACATACAGTACATGGCTGTGTATAACGTATCTTATTCACCTTTGAATTGGTTCCCAGTTAATCTTCAAATCTTTTTCCTAACGTTGGCAGCCCTCCTCCTCGTGTGTGAGGATGAAAATGACATGCGTTTCAATTACAATAAAGAAACCCTTTTAATTATACAATGAGGTGGCAGCCTGCTCAAGAGCCAGAGAAAGAGAGAGTAGAGATAGTTGGTGGGCGAGGGAGAGCCATCTGTTTCTGCATCGCCGTGGGTTACTGAGCGTGTGCCTGGCAGACACCCAGGACGAGACGCAGCGCTGCCAGACACACAAACCCATTTACCATCCACAGCAGCAAGATCCCAGCCTGACCCACATTTTGAGTCTGCTCTCCTTTTTGATTTTCCTTCATTTAATCAATTTTACTTGTCTTTTTCATGTGTTCTTTGTATTTTTTATGTCATTCGCATTTTCTGCAACTAGTACATCATTTTAGACCTTAATATCGTTAATGCAAAACCAATATGCTGACTTTTTTATTTTTTTTAATGAAATTGCAGTGCACACGGCATTCATGTTTTATTGCAAGATGTTTACGCACAACTCTGCTTGTAATCAAATAATTGAAATAACCCAAATTAGGTGCATTTGGTTGTTGTTGCAGTCAGAAACTCCTGATATATCTGACAGTTTTTAAGACTTGGTGATGTAACCACGTCATGAATTGTAATTTAACAGATGAAACTTCACTTATTTTTGAAGTAAATGTTGAAATATACAACGTACATACTTAAACGTAACATCTGTGGCATCAAAGATATCTGACGGGATGTTTTCAAGCGTTAAATCAAATTACCTCTGATATCATATTGATAGAGCAAACACAACTGTGTGATCAGTGCAGACTTCTAAATCAAACATGTCCCAAAATGTTCCAAAAGAGAAGCATGGGAGATGTATTAATGTTGGATATATTAATATATATTTGATGCATTCCTAATAGAAAACTACACATGATTGAAATATATCGTTATACTCCATACTCGAACAAACTGCATCTTTCTTACCCGGCTTCAAAAGTCAGCCCTAGTGGTTAATGGTTTGCCGATGTGGAGGTTTTTTACAGTTTCAGAGGAATGCAACAGGATTGCAATTTTCAGTACAGCAAGCTTTTTGTTGTACTTCTTTATAAAACATAAATGAACATGAAGAGTCAGAACTATGTCACCTTTATTTTTTGCTAACTACATCTTAGCCTTTCTTACCCTCAGGTGTGTCAAAGCTACAGGGACTATACTTAAATAATCAGTTATTTAATCGGTATTGGCCACGAGAAGCAAGTCATTATCGGTTACCTGATTCAGCGAGAAAAATCCATACAGTTCATTCCTAGATACAACCTTACTTAAAGTGTGTGTGTGTGTGTGTGTGTGTGTGTGTGTGTGTGTGTGTGTGTGTGTGTGTGTGTGTGTGTGTGTGTGTGTGTGTGTGTGTGTGTGTGTGTGTGTGTGTGTGGTGTGTGGTGTGTGGTGTGTGTGTGTGTGTGTGTGTGCATGGTCTCATTGTTACCTTCTCGTGGATCTCCTGTGTGGACTGAGCGTCACAGAAGGCCACGGTTGCTACGTCTTTCAGGATGGGCATCTCCACCGTGCAGTCTCGCCCGTCCAGCAGCGCCACCAGGGGGCGGGGGTGCATGGGTCCGTTCATTATGGGTGGCCTGATGCCTGCACACAAGTAAAAAAAAAAAAGGAGAAGGTCAGATAGGCAAAATCAGGAGTCAACAAAAAAGAAAATGGGAACAATAGACAGAAAATAGTCTTAATTGTCGGCTTCATTTATTCTAGTGTGATAAAATGACTGCAATTTCCCTTCGAGAACTTAAAAGTCTTGAATTGGAAGGAAAGACAGTTTCCTAATAGACCTCCAGGCTTATATTAATATGCTCAGTCATATCTTACAGCACTTAAAAGGTATACAATCTAAAATGGAAGAAATGCTGTGGCCCCAGGGCACAGATGATGTCTTGTTTTATCTGCATCCCATAATGTTTCTGCTCCAGACAGATGCAGTTGCTATGACAACCTTGACAGTAAGCATGGAGGAGCAACTGTTTCTGTCATTATTACTTTTATACATTTCCATTGTTACGATTTAATGATTACTAAACATTTGATGAAACAAACAGTAATTGGTGAGATGCTGCCTGTGGTTACTGTTTGTACGCTGGTAGAAAATAGTACAAAAATAGTGTTATGCCCTCGAGAAAAAAACACTATGATAATTAGGAATATCCTTTTGTATTTCATCCTGTTCACATTGTTTTAATGAAGTACTTATATTATTCATAGGGAATGTAAGTGCTCGCCATTGAGAGTGACTCATCGGAGCCACCTACTTGGGGAGAAAATGGTCAGCCTTGAACAGAAATAACTGAGCATGCAGCCTGAAGCTCTATTTTGTTTCAATTGTCTCCTATGTAGCTTATGTTGGATAATATTGAGTGTTAATTCATTAACATCCAACAAAATGTGGTATTACACAGCTCAAAAGACATCAAAATGTTACTCAGTCAGTCGACATTGCGGTACAGTAATATGAGAAAGTAAGATCTGTGTCATGAGAGACAGCCAAGACTTTAAATCTGACTGAAATCTGTCAATAACTGAGTATGAGTGAACCCCTTCAACTTCTCTACAGATCTTTATTAGATCATCTCTGCAGATGAAACCATTACCCTGACTGTACTGGCAGCAGTAACAGGAGGATAAGTGGCATTCAGCAAGGCAGATACTCCCGATGACTCGAATAGTGGGCGGTTCGCCTAAAAAAAGAGCAATAGTCGATCGGAAATGCATTCATTATTTTTCCTCCCACTGAAGTCTGCTTTACTTTTTCGGTTTGAGTCTTTTTCCAAGTAATTGAAGGGTTAATTTCAGATCATTGACTGAGAATGTAGACAGACAGACAGAGGACAATTCAAGGCAGTGTATATAATTGGGTCTCCTTGACATGCAACGTTTTGACAGGCCTCTACAACCATATAGATGAAAGAAGCTCAGAGTTATTGCTGATGCTGGCTGAACCCATCACTCATCCTGCCTGCTCTCCATCAGAGACGTGCAGGCTGACATCTCATATGAACAGCCATCTCCATCTTTTCACTCAGAATATTCACCTAAAACTTTGTTTGCTATATGAATATACAGTTCCCTCAGTTTGAAACTTCCCAGTTGCATAGGCTCGCATCTTATTAAACCAGTCTTTTTGAAATCAGTATTCTACATTATTTTGAATGCCAAAAATCCCTGAGAATTAAACTTGTGGAAAGAAGGCAACTCCTATCCTGCAAATTAGTTTAGAAAACCCTGGCAGGAGAAATGACTAACACTCTTCCCTCAACAGCTATCATTAAGTGGCCTGTGAGTGAAACAGATGAAAGGAAAAGTCCCAGCTGGAATTAAACTCACTACCAGCATGTATCATTAATCTCAGATTGGTAGTGCTTTCCAGTCGTTTTAATCATGAACCGTTGTCTATTTCCTGCTGCCATCTTCATCTACAGTATATCAGTATATTACTAGTTCATTACTAGTTCTCCACAGACAGAGTGAGAGTGCATTTAGTTTTATATAAACCTCCAAAACCCTTCTCAAATGCAACACGACATGACACATGCTGCAATTAAATGATTTCATCTTGTATGACTGTTAAGAATTAGTGCAAAATAGTCTGGCGAGTCACCACTGCTTTCTGAGAGGCCTGACATTTAGCATCAGTGTTTTAAAATAGCAACATGTTTCTACAGCTGATACGAATCATTGTTGTTGCATGGACATGATGTCACTCCATCGGCATTTGGCCAGTTAATAGTCACGGTTTATTTTTCTTATTTTTTCATGTGTACTTCAGGGTTTAGGTATATCTCTATGAACAATACCGATACAAATAAGTAGGTTATGAAGAAAAAGCATGCACAAGAGTCCAAATGTAGGTGATTTCTCTTTTTCTCTCTCTTGCGAATAGGGGGGTTGTTTTAGACTCGGTGGTTTTCTCTGGTTGCTCAGTGAGCCAGTGTGCATGCATGGTTAAGTAATGCACACAGTGCTTACATGCATATCTGCTTCATGCTCCAGTATGCTGTGTGTGTTCAGTGTTTGGCTATAACAGGAGTGTTCACATTCTGTATTTAGACAATAGAAATGAAGTATCTGTATTCAGTCACTGTTATACTTTAAAACATCAGTATTTCGATTATGTGAGGAGAATACTTTTATAATACCTCACTGCTAATTTAAAATGTTTTCCCAGCATACACATACATCCTTCTGCATGTATCAGGCAGCAGTAGAGCAGAGCGTTAGAGAGTGTACATGGAGACTTGTTACTGTAACCATGGAATATAGGATTAGGCTAAGGAACCAACATTAATAATTGCAGCCAGAGTGGTAGTTGTGGTTCGATGTGGTAGTTACATATTGTTCTATGTTTAGTTGCAGATGTGTGCATGTTCGATTCTAAGATTAACAATTTATAGATGTATCTTAAAAATACTTATTCTAAGCGCCTTTTTTGTATCATTGTTGAGGGTAACGGTGTGAGCTAAATGTCTTAAATCATGTGCCTGTCTTGTGTCATTTTGCAGTATTGACAACTTAGTATTTGTGGAAAACCAAATTAAAGGATGGTTAGCATCAGTTCGTAGCACTCTTACAAGCTGCAGGAAGCAAAGACAGCCCCTAATTTAGCCCAATCCATCGCACCCTTTCTGTATCGCCTTCTTATCTTTCTTCAGATTAATGCATGAAACCTGATCTGATGAAGCAGCTCCAGACCAACAAGGTGAAACTTCAATCCTGCTCACAATGCCTTATAAGAGCTGGAACAACACTGGCTCCCCATAGAAGGATTTGCCTTGAGGCCATTTCACTTACACATCAATACAAAATCAATGGTGCATATAGCTGAGAAATTGGAATATATCAGCAGCAGAAAGTACTTTAACACAACCGCCATTGTAACCCATATGTGATCATAAGTAGCACATTCGCCCGTAGGCTCTGCACTTTACCATACTTCGGCCTGCGGACAGTTCTGAGCTTTAATTTGATCAAAAACACGATGGAAGTGAGCGTGATTCAGAGATGGCATGTTTAATCAAATAAGCATGATGTGCATTTGCCAAAAAAAACAAGTTAATCTGGTCAGTCTGATCAGTAGCAGAGTGGCTTTTTTTTTTTTTGTAAAGTAGCAGACATTTCTCCGGAGTGAGGGAGGAAATAGCATTCATTCCAGCACCGAGCATGACCTTGGGAGGACCAGCACTGACTGCTGAGTAGTACTCTATGATAAAAACAACCATCCATTCTCTCTCAGTCTCTCTCAAAAACACACACACACACACACACACACACACACACACACACACACACACACACACACACACACACACACACACACACACACACACACACACACACACACACACACACACACACACACACACACACACACACACACACACACACACACACACACACACACACACACACAATGTAGTAATGCACTCTCCCTATTCCCAAATCATACAAACTCCAATTGCCATTATCTACCGGTCTCTTTAATTTTATGTATTTTCTCGCTTTGTAGCCACATTAAATCCTCATTAAATTCCTCTTTATATTAAATAATTGCTTAGAGTTTTCTCCGTTCGGTTCCTAAACTCTTAAACCTCTTTCCTCTCTCATTATTTTCAATACTCCATTACACTCTCTCTCTCCCTTCCCCCCATTGCCCCGGGGTTGGGGGACTGCTGGGAGCTTTCACAGTGCAAACAGGCCTCTCCACAGCCAGCGGGCCACAGCTTTTATGTTGCCATCTACCCAGGGCTTCTCTGCAAATGTGTTTGGTAAACATTTTGAGGCAATGCAGTAGTAGTGATTTACAGCCAAAGCAACATAAAAAAATGGGAAAATATGTTTTTTTGGGTGATAATTGTTCACTGAAAATCTCTAGCCATCTGCACGGTAATGAATCTGCTTTTTCAATATGTCCTAAAGGGCCTGGGACACCAAATTACACCCCCAATAGGAAATTAGCGCCCCTCGGAAGTATTGTTGTAATCAGACCAAAGAGACGACTGACATTTAGAGATGGAAAAAGCATCTGTCAATGGGACTGGTCAGTGGAGAGTCCAGCTGTCACTGACCAGCTCACAGGAACAGCTGGAGGTCTGTCTCACAGGAACGGGACCATGTTTTCAGACCGTCACTCAAGAGACATCAGTTCCCCCATTCAAGTTGTTTAAACGTGCAGGTCACCAGGAGGTTTAGATAGAAAGTGGAACTTGCTGCGAGTCAGTGGTTTTTAACAACATTACAGAACCAATCAACTTTG
Source organism: Trematomus bernacchii (assembly GCF_902827165.1). Lineage (NCBI taxonomy): Eukaryota > Metazoa > Chordata > Actinopteri > Perciformes > Nototheniidae > Trematomus > Trematomus bernacchii. The sequence continues at coordinate 748,840 of NW_022987429.1, forward strand.
TCACACGTATTACAACGGGGTTTCATTTCCAGAACAAATGGCTGTCGCGTTTAGTTTCACAAACTACATTATGATAGAAACTATTGAGCTGAAACAAAAAAACGTTACTTATCAATATGTCAAAATTGTCTAGGAGTTATCTTTAGAGTGAAACTCCTACGGTCCCCTAGTTTAAGCTTATCAACTATCTATTGTTTATTTGCTGCTTCTCTCTGCTGAAGAAGACATTTGAACTTTTTTAGACATTTTCTGGATCAAAAGATTTCGAAAACATTTACCCAATCAATCAATGATGAAAATGGAGCTAAAATAACAATCAATCAGCAGCAATCTTCGATGACCGATAATTATGTAAGACTGTTTTCCTGCCAAAATGTTCAGCTTGTTTTTTAATATCATTATAAATTGAATATCGTTTTGGACTGCTGGTTGGACAAACAAGAGATTTAATGACTTCACTTCACAATTGTAATGGCTGTTGGGCTTCATTCTGACATTTTGCAGACCAAGCGATTTATAAATGATTTCAGAAATGGAAGATTAGTCGTTAATGAAAGTTATTTGAATCACATATTCAATCTGATTTGAGTATTTAGTGTTGAACATGACACAGTGTCACTCTAGCAGAGGCCTTTGACATATACTAAGATCAAAGCTTCCTGAATTCAATCTGTTTTCTGTCCCGGTGAATGTCGGCACCATGACGTATTCACATTTCAGATCCAGTGTTTTTATTTTTCGCTGTGCAACAGAGAGGAGATTGTTGCTGTCGGCACCTGTGATCAGTCAGCCGCCTGCAACTGTAGCAGCCGACCCTGAGCCACAGCCCGGCCGATTTATAATGTCACTGGCTCTGCTGGCATGCAGCAACATGGCATGGTTAAAAAGCCCCTCATCCGTCACCCCCTCAGTTTTGATCTCGCCATCCCTTCATCTCTTGTTGATTCACTTTCAGATCGCCATTTCTCATTTCAGTCTCGTTTTCCCCCAGGCTTTCTCTCCTCCATATATCTATCTCCCTTGCCATTTGCTTTTTTCCCTGCCCTGACAATCTCTCGCGCCATGAGAAAAAGCAACTTTTTAAGATCACTGCCGTATTTATATGCTTGAAAAACCTCCTTAATGTCTAGGTACAAAGTGTTCAGTCTGATGTTTCTGCAGTCTTTCTTTTTGGCTCTCCCTACCCACACTTCAGTTCTCAGGGAGGAAAGAGAGTAGAACGGACACATCAATCACCACCAGTCCTCCCTCCTTCACATGCTCTGTCTCACACATACACACACAGACATACACATACACAAACACACACACACATATTGTGCCCCACCCACATAAGCATAATACAGGTACATGCTTAGCATACTAACCCAACCAGGTTGACGTGAAAAAAGAGGTGATATATGAGGAGGACAAGTGCTTACATATAGAAAGGATCACCATGCATGTCCTCTCTTTCTCTCTCATCCTCTCTGTCTCTCACACACACACAAACACACACATAGTACAAGGTCCTTCATTTTAGGTGCTGAATCATCAAGCCGGTTCAGGTTTGTCAGCTTTTTGTTTCCCGTACTAAATACATGGGTGGCCAAACAGACGAGAAGCAAAAATGTGAGAGAGTTAGGGTTAGAGTTAGCATTAGTTATGGCAGTATCATTATAGAGTCTCTGACTCAGAGTCAACGTTGAATTATGCAGATTTTAGATTAAGGTTTACTGTTCGTTCACTTCTATTGATCTCTAAATGTTAAAGTAGTTAGATAGAAGGTGAATAGACACCAATTATAGTTTGAAAGCACATAATTCAGCTTTATAGTAGCTACAAAGCTATACAGTTAGCATGTAATGCATTCCTTTGTTAAATTAGACACATGCTGCTACTAACAATTAATGTTACCATCAATTGATCCACAGATTATTTAAGAATCTATATTTTTGTAAAGTTTAAAATAATATTTGTCCTCTCTATAAAAGTCCAAAGCGATATCTTTAAATGATTGGTTTTGATGCTCGAAAGCCAAAAACATTCAGTTTTATCGGTTTAAACTTTGTATATTTAATTGAGAAATTTAAACAAAAAAATATTCAACCTGTATGATTCTGAAGCTGAAAAAAGTAGCCAGCTAAAAGGAAGTAAATAACATTTCACGCTCTACAGATCCAGAGTGATGGTTGTCACCACTGCTCAGGTATATGATGTAATGGATCCTAAAGGTTAAGGAGCACCGTTATAAACAGCACTTGCACTAGACTAAAGGAAGTACTACATTTAAATGTAGGCATTAACTGGATTACTGTCAAGCCGTCTGCCTGTTATATTGGATTAACTGTTAATATGCAGAAGAAAGGTTCAATTGGATTGGGGTCCGTTTGGATACTCTGGAACAAATGCGCCCCAGTAATGGATTATTAATGCTATGAGGCATTTATTGTATTCAACATTAAGGGTCCCCCAACTGGCGTCCAAAAAACCACAGGGGGTCTTTAAGTCAGTTCCCTATCAAACTGTTTTTTTTTATTCCACATACTTGTACCATACTTGTTACAGGGAGTATAATGTGTATTTCTAGATGAGATTCATTTTTTCTTTAACAATATCAGTTGTTCACCACATGATTATTGTAGCCCAAATAATTCACAAATGCATTAATAACACAAAATCTATTGAAAATCTTAAAAAAACAGTTCATGCTATCAGACACATTTATTTGAGTCATTGTGCATTTTGTCTTGTGTTTAAGCTAATTAATTACAATCAAAATACGAGTGTAGGAAGGTGGAGAGAGGGTCTGTGACCATAAGGGTACAAAAGATTACAAAAAAGACAACTAGATGAACGAAATACACGAAAAATGGTTATTAATATTGTAACTACGGGTATTTCTTGACACTGCTGTCAGCTGTAGATGTATACACTGTAGGGGTTTAACGGTATCCGTATTCGTCCCGAACCGTCACGGTTCGGACGTCACGGTTCGGCACATGCGAGTGGTGGATCGGACGAGGATGGTGGATCGGACGAGGATGGTGTGTCGGCGTTGTTCGACAGCGGTGCGGTATGCTAATGGTCAAACGGCAATGCGCCCTTGAAACACTTTGTTATCATTTATTTTGTAATATTTTCAAGACATTCTTTTTAGTTTTACAGCTTGATGACACCTTTTTGTTTGACATCAGCCATTATAGATAATATGGCCATCTGAGTGTGTGTGGTACTGTTTGTGGTTTGTTTTTAACTTTTGTAATACCGTTCATTATTCAAAATGTTAGAGTTCCTTATTTGTATACTGAAACTTGCACTACTGTGCAAAAATAAATAACAACAAACCTGGAATTATGCATTTGGGACTTTTTTTTGCTTTTTCTTGTTGTACCGAACCCGTACCGAACCGTGACCCCCAAACCGAGGTACGTACCGAACCGTGAATTCTGTGAACCGTTACACCCCTAATACGCTGTACACAGATTTATATTTTGTTCAGCCCTTTGATGAAGAACAGGGGGCTGTTTTAAAACAATGCTACTCTCACTGTTTGAAGTGATTTGATAATGAATAAAACATCACAGTAAAAGCATGTTAGTGCAGACAAAGGATATAAATGTGTGGGATGATCAATAGAAAACGGTGCCAGCCTGCTACATGGACTCCAGCTGAGCAGCTTGTCTCTGAACAGACTCACCTGATCTGCTGACACATAAATTATTAACAACAATGCGTTTGTTTTTAACATCTAAGGAGAATTATAGCCTGCCTACTAATTGCTGTTTTGGGATGTAGACCTGCTATATTTTTCTGTACACGGTGACACTTATCTGGACTGTCATGCTCCTAAATGACGTTTCCTATGTTATTTAATGAAATGCTTTAGTTGCAGTTAAACGTAACTCACTATACTGGCTTGCCATCAGTGCAAATGTCATGCCTTTTAAATGCCCGGCCTTTCACAGCTGCTTCCCTAGAGATCCAGCTCTTTTCTGGTGTGCATTAGATATAATAGACTGATGGATGTCAGTGCACAAAGTCTCTTTGCTGAGCACTTAAAGCTTTATAGATTTGAAAGTGCTGTCTATTATACCTGCTTAAATGACTATTTCCTGCTTTTTATATATTCAGGCTTATGAGTCTGCTTAAAAAGAGATGCAATGCTCTTTTTCAATAGAGGTGGAGTAAAAATATAGATTTGATTTATGCAAATAAAAAATGTTTATGTACAAAAGTATGTGCACATGTAGTAACAAGAACTGGAACCTCTATTTAACATTCCCAAAACGTTACTTAAATTGTATTTTTTTTAAAGATGAGGCAACAACTAATCCACTGAAACAAGTGAATTCACAGTTTCGTCGCGAAGGTGTGTTTCCTGTTTTCTAACCTTAACATTTATTTTAAGTGACGGGGGGTTGTAGATTTGTCTATATTGGCAACATGTCGCAACATGAGCAGTTTGCTAGGTTTTGTCCTTTGACGCAATAAAGTGTCTATATAAAACCTCCTGGTGGGAAACTGCCTGCAGCTGTAAAGCACAATCACATTACAAGTTACCTGTTAATCAGTTTGTAAGGCATTTTTTAAGTACACACATCTTATCGTGCAAACAAGTCTTCAACTGAGAGATATAAGATTATAATTTAGTATTTTGTCCTGCTAATCAGATTTTATAAGCGATAATAGGAGAGTCAATCAGATTAGACGTGATTCAACACTCGTGGATCAGAGGACCCCTGCCTTCTGAAACATGGATCAACACATCCATCAATCACCAGGGAAGACACGCTGGTTTTAAATCATCCCTGAAAGGTCCAATGATCCCCGCTGTGTGATGAATCGGATCCAATGACCAGATTTGTTTCACGATTATTGAATGGCAGTGATTTGCGCGTGAGAATCTTAAAAAGGGCAATCCTCCCTGAACCATAATTCATAGTGGTTATTTCTGTGACCTTGGGTTCTTAAAGCGGGTTGATGTGGAAGATCCCTCCCAAATCGAGAACAAAAAAAAACATGGGGAAGGGAAAAGATCAGAGCTGCAACTTTAGTCTTTGATGTCATCACGGCCCGCAGCCTGTTGATGACATCACAGATTACTATCGTTCTGTTCCTTTTGGGGAAACTGCTTCATAAATCCACATTAAGGTGACCACAGTGATTCAGCTTCAGGGTGGATGATCATTTATCCACACACCATCCTCCTCCTTCCCCCCCTCCCCTTTCTTATTCCTCAGCTCTACCTTGATCCCATTTTCTAGAACAGTCTTTTCCAGCCCCTATCATGAGTAACATCTGTCACCTGTGAGCATGCATGTGTATACCTGAAAATGTGTGTCAGTTGAGTTCCCCTTTTTGTGTGTGTGTGTGTGTGTGTGTGTGTGTGTGTGTGTGTGTGTGTGTGTGTGTGTGTGTGTGTGTGTGTGTGTGTGTGTGTGTGTGTGTGTGTGTGTGTGTGTGTGTGTGTGTGTGTGTGTGTGTGTGTGTGTGTGTGTGTGTGTGTGTGTGTGTGTGTGTGTGTGTGTGTGTGTGTGTGTGTGTGAAGGCAACCGCTCTCCGTAAAAAGAAGCACAATGAAAAGAAAATATGTGTCATGTCCTTGCTAGCCCTCGAAAGGAGAGTGATCTATTTCTGTCGCCGCGAATAGAGGTGTTCAAGGAGCCTTCAATAGCAGAGATGTGCCTCTTCAGACACACACACACACACACACACACACACACACACACACACACACACACACACACACGGAGCTACAGAAAAGCCTAGCCATTCATAGAGAATCTGAGACCGATAAATGAGATAATAGACTCAGAGAGAATTAAGAAATGAAGGAGTAGACGGAAAAAGGAAGAGAGAGAGAGGAGAGAGAGAGAGAGAGAGAGAGAGAGAGAGAGAGAGAGAGAGAGAGAGAGAGAGAGAGAGAAGGGGGAGGGGAAGACAGAATAATGTACACAGAGTTCATTGGAACACACACACAGTTCCCACATTAAATCAGAGTGGTAGTTGTTTACCTAGAGGCATGCCTTTGTTGAGGAGATGTGAGCTTCCCATGGTGCGTTCCCCAGCCGGCGAGCGTTCAGTCTTCACACAGCAGACATGAACAGGAATCCAGTCAGCATATGGCGGCTGTGGCCAGCTACCTCGCTTCCCTTAGTCCTTCTCCCAGCCCCTTAGTGACAAGCATACACATGTGCTCCCCCTCTTTTCTCTCTCTCTCTCTCTCTCTCCCCTCCCTTCCGTCCCCTTTTGCTCGCTCTCTCTCTCTATCCGTCTTACCCCTCCCTGCCCGTCTTTGGCTACTTCCCTCCCCTTCCTTTCTCACTTTCTATTACAGCAAATCTCTCTGTCTTACCGTCTGTCTGTCTGTCACACAAAAAAAGTGCAAACACACACACACAGGCATGCAAGCACTGCTGCATTTATGAGAAGGAGAGTGTAGAGGGGAAGGTGGGGGAGAGAAGAGAGTGTGTGTGTGTGTTTGAGAGAGCAGGAATGGGGAGGAGCTAACGTTGGCCAAAATTCATCTTTTGTTTCCTGAAAGACGACAGGGTGAAAAAAAAGAAAAGAAAAACGAGTTATGCAGTTACAAGTCTGTGGCAAGAGAGGAAATGCTTGGTCTGGGGGACACCAGGAGAACAGTTATAAAGCTCATTAAAGTTAATTGTTATAAGCAAGATATGACATTTAATTTTTTCTCAAAGCTTGGTTTGGTTATTCTAATTTAACTTTATGAGTTTACTTATGGCATTATACAACTTCAGATCTGGTGTCTTGGTGTTTTTTCAAGAAAATAAACAACTTTTTACCATTACCATTGACAATCAAACTATTCCCATTAGGACACAACTAAATAATACAGTATCTAGAATATATATGGGGGTGTTTGTGCTGCATTCGTGATATAATTCTAATAAAAACCATGCAAACCGCTGTTACTAATGAAAAAAGTAATTATTATTCATTATTATTTGTTTTTATAAACAACAGTTATTATACTTTAAAAGGCATACCAGGTTTCAGGGACGTTTAAGTATATGAAAAGGAAAACCTTCAGGCAGGCTTCTAGATACTGTTCTGGTATTAAATATTTAAATAATCGTTGAATGGTAAGGGGTATATTAACTTGTGAACGTTTTCCTGTTAGAAATCAAAGAGCTAATAAAGAGCTGATATTGACCTCATATGTCATTAGTTGTTTTTTATTTTTGCCTAATTTGACTTATTCCAAAACTGTAAGGCACTAATCTGACCATAATTATTTTTACTTTGTTTGCCCTAACGCCATTTTGTTACTCATTACTTTGTAGAATTGTTCTCAGTTTGACACAGATGAATTTCTTATGATTCTTTCCAGTAAAAACATATATTATTAATTACATATATATAATAAATTGTAATTGTACCTTTGATGTACATGTACAATTGCAGACACAGTCTTTTTAATGACATACTTAACTTAAAGTGGACCTATCATGCTATATTTAAATGATATATTGTAGGGCCATACCTATATAAGGTATATTTATACGTTTCTGTTTTCAAAATACCAAACAGATCATGCATTTTAGCCATGCCTCATTTCGCTCTATGTGCTGTTTGCTGTCTACGGGTCTGATTCTGCTGACCACGCCCCCCTGCAGGAGAGGGGAGCCGTGCTCTAATCAGCTGCTGGGCTGTCAGAAGAGGGGGAGAAAAAGAGATCTCCGTCCTCCGTGTTTTATTATATAGAGTCATTATTCATTTGTTTTAAAGCTCAATAAATAACAAAGAAGACCTTTGACCGGCACTTTTCTAATTTTGTCCGGAAGATTTCAACTTTAACGGACATCTTGACCGGCGAAACAAACTGAAACTGAAACTCTGCCGCACGGTCCCCTCGTTCCTTGGAAGAGGCGGAGAGGTGGGTGTTTGTCATCTGCTGGTGGACTAACCGGAGAGAATTACAGTGCTTGCCTCGACGGGGAGGGATTGCATTGCAGCGGGAGCAAACGCTTGCCTCGGGGAGGGAGAAAAAAAGCCACAGCGGAGAATAAACAGAAGGGTAACCATGGTAACTATGGGCGGGAAGTCTTCTACGCTGCTTTTGTGGCAGACTACAGCGCCACTTACAGGCCTGGCATATGTACTACAGCGTCTCCAGTGCTTTCGAGCGGCAATGGCCGGCCGTGGCCCAACCCCACATTCCCCTGATAGGTGGAGAGTTGGCCCAATAGCCGTAGCGCCACCGTCCTGACGTCAGTAACGTGTTCAAATCTGGATCAGTTTTTATCAGATCCGTTGCAGCCCCTTTTTTAGAGATTTGGGTATGGAGGAAAATAGAGAGGGTTGTGTTTTCTGACACTTGGTGAGTTCCCTGGAACACCGGGTACACATATTCATGTATAAAAGACGTACAAAAGTGCATTTTGCATGATAGGTCCCCTTTAACTCCTGCACCATGTAATCACTTTTAATCTCTTAACCTGTGGGCTTTGGTCTGGTTAACACCTATCCACCTCCTCGTGCTCTTTCTGTTCCTGCAGTCCTGATGTTTCATTTACTCTCATCTACATTTGGCCATTTGATACACCACAGTGATATAAGCAGCCTCAGATCCCCCCCTAATAGCGGTCAGGGCCTAACCTAGTTTAACAGCAATGAAGGTTACATCACAGCCTCACTATTGGTAAATGTCAAAGACTGCCACTGGGTGAGTTGTTGAATCCAAAAGGAGGCAGAGGGTCATGGAAACAGTCGTTTGCAACACTGGAGAAAAGCCAACTCATGATCTCTGTCCTGTGATATCACATCAACTGTTCTTCTTTAACCATTACTGTCAACTCCTGTAGACAAATTTAGCATAATATTAATGTTCATCTCCAAAGCTGTATTTATACAGTGTAGCACGTAATAATGCAAGTTCGTTAGCTTTCAGTAATACAAAAAAATGTAAGAGCTACATACAGAAATGAGAAGTTTAAAAAACGTCAGCAGTCAAAACTGTTGAGTTTTCAGTCTGCTACGGAAGATGTGTTGACTTTCTTCTGTCTTGATCAATGGGGAGCTATTACTTAGCAGACAGGCTCCCTTTAAAGAGTACATAGCTCTGAGGTTGGGTTTTTTCTATGATAAAATATTTAATGGAAGCTCTAGCTTTTGGGTTTATCCTTATTATTACCTAGTCACAATGTCACCTAGTCAAAGAAGAGACATCTGATGGGAATAATGTGTAATCAAAAGTCAGTGAGGGTACATGTGGTTTGAGGCTCAAAGTAACATTGCATTTGGCCTGTTTTGTGACTGCTGCTTATAGGTTGCTGCAGGCGAATACCACCAACACCACCAGCCACTGTGGCTCTAAGTGTGTTCATTTAATGATGTTCACAACAGATAGCGGAGTCACAATGGACATGACTCAATCATTCCACACATCAGGAAGCAAACACTGAAACTAACATAACTGGAGGTTAAACAGAACACGGAGTCCAAAAAAAACAACCCGGATATCATAGGATATTTTTTGTTTTTCAGCAAGTGGTTCCCTTTGGGACCCACAAATAACCATTTGTACTGTATGTCAATAACTCACCCCATGTTACTGTCTTGAAAAACCCCTTTATTTCTTGCATGCCTTCTTCTGTATGCATAATTAAGCCATCGGTATGGTCCCTAATCCACACATGCATTTTTCACTACATCCATACTATTTGAAACACTTTCACATAAAATTGCAAAGACGCCATTGTTAGCGGTTAATGTAAGAATGCTATGCAAATTAGTGGATTTAAGCTAGCCACACTATATACTAAAATGCTACGTTAACACAGAGAAGCTTACATAACACGCATAGGGAGTGGGACACTTTCTGCTTAGTACAATAAACTACACTACATTTTGACAAAGCCAACAGTGGTGTGCTGCTATCAATCAATCAATCAATCAATCAATCAATCAATCAATCAACAACTTTATTAATCCCGCAAGGGGCAATTGGTTATGAGCAGCAGCTTATGTCATGTGCACAGGCAGGAACATACAGGAAGAAAACACACATCTACACCCGGGAGCACAGATGTGGATCATTCCAATTTACACAATAAATAGTTCATAGCATCACAATAATAAATAAATAAATAATCAAGTTAAAAGCCTTTCAAGAATTTAAAAGTTTGAGTGCAGAAGGGATGAATGATTTTGAAAAGCGATTAGTCTTTAGAGCAGGTAGAGCATATCTACGCCCTGATGGCAACAGACAAAATTCATGTGCAAGAACATGACCTGGAGAGGCCAGAATGCTCTCTGCTTTCCGCAGAATCTGTTGGTTACAGAAGGCAGGGTTCCCGCGGGGTCTTAAAAAGTCTTAAATTTGATCATCTGAATTTAAGGCCTTAAAAATGTCTTAAATATGACCAAAAAAATAAGAAAGGTCTTAAATATGATTTAGAAGGTCTTAAAAATGATCGGATTTGAAAGGTACTTCTGTGTTGCGATCGCGTCTAAATGTGTTTTGGGGGAAATGTCCGGGCTGCAAAGTAACCAGTACGGTAATAGCCTTTCAGTTCCCCCCAACAATTTGTATTGAATTAAATCAACATGGAACCAGTAATCACTCATTTTGTTTCCCCCGGCCCCTTATCGGAGAACACACAGCAGTGTTTCCCCTACCATTGTCTTGGAGGGGCGCTGCGCCCCGCCAACGGAGCCCCGCGCCCCCCCTAAAATTCAAGGTGTTTAAACATAAAAAAAAATAATATTTATATAGCACCAAATTGCAACTAATCTATATCTACTGTCACTTTTCACATTGAACATGTGCTCTTTTATTAAATAAACTAAACACTTTCATTTTAAGTTGTGAGTTTAGTGTTGGAGTTTATAATCCACAGCTCCTCTCTCTGCTCCAGAGGATTTAAAAAAAATATATCCCAATGTTGAAAATGAATACATTTCATGTACATATTTCTTCTTTCATAGCAATTTTCCTTCATACTTTCTTGCCGTTAAATAGGTCTTAAATTATATTCAAAGTGGTCTTAAAAAGGTCTTAAAAAGTCTTACATTTGAGTTGGTGAAACCTGCAGGAACCCTGAGAAGGAGTTTAAGTCTCTCTGTTTCACGCCAATGATCTTAGAGCAGGTTTTAACAATGCTGTTCAGGCTGTTCCTATCTTTCAGTGTAAGGCTATGGAACCAGCAGATAAAAGAAAAACAAATAAGGCTCTCAATGAATGCTTGGTAAAAACGACAAAGAATTCTATAATAATTATCTGAATGATGTATAACAGTAGACCCTTTAGAAAGGATTTAGTTAACTTGGACCTTTGTAGGGGGGTAACACATCAAATTGTACTCCATATTACAGAACGTTTTAGCCACTATTTGAAGAACTACTTGAGCTTCCTAATGTATGTCATGTTGTTTTACACTCACCAAATTATGCAAATGAAATGTTTAAACTGATTCATCTGGTAATTGAGAACTATCTCTCTCTACTTGTCATTGTGCCGTACATGGATGCTTTTGCTATAGGGCCATTAAATGATACCAGTTGGTCGTCTAACAAGAAATGAGTGAGCAGGTTTAGCTTTAGCTCTGATACCAAATTCAAATGGAGTCAACAATGTAAGAAGCTGCAGACAACATTTATCCACAACTACCTCTTTCTAGCTAGAGACATGTTCTGTAGGAGATAGAGGAATCCTAAAACGTATTTAGAGCTTCTAAATAAAGATGGAGAAACGAACGAGGCTTACGTGGACTTAGGCTATAGCGAGAATGGGAGAATGAGGATAAATTAGGAGATTTTTCTGCGCTGCATTTTGTTTGTTTAGACTCTTCTTTAATGTGTGCAAACTGAGCCGATATTCACACGTTTCTGAGCGAGGGTGGAAATGAACAGTTACACCCTTCCCTCTACTTATCATTCACACCTGCTGTTTCTTTCTTCCTCTTTTTTATTTTCTCTTCTCCTCCATTCTCTCTACCTCTCCCCTCCCTCTCTCCTCCCCATCTCTTTACCTGCCCATCTTGCTTTCCCTCTTCAATCCCTCACAATTTCTCCCTCGATAACGTTCGCTCTCCATCACCCACCATTCCTCATTCCCGCATGTCTTTCACTCAGTTTTTCCTTCCCCGCCTTGCTCCCCATACATCTTCACACCCCCGCCACCTCCCACCCTCTCTCTCTGTAGTCACTGCAGCGTGTCTAATGGTTCAGCTCCCTCTCAGCAGATACACCGAGCGGAAGCCAGGCAAACAGCAGCCCCGGATAACGCCTCCCAACCTCTGGCCTTATCAAGACTGACAGCCAGCTAGACCTAAAGCTATCAAACACACATACACATAATAGCAAAGATACAAGCCTGCACATGTACAGAGATACAAGCTGTACCGAGAAATAAATGCACACTCACACAAGCATTTGCATGCAAAACAAATGCACTGACACCGTGGTACAGGCTCAAACAGAGATATAAGTGATGCAAGAAATGCAGCTGCAACCAAGCGTGGACACACACACACACACACACACACACACACACACACACACACACACACACACACACACACACACACACACACACACACACACACACACACACACACACACACACACACACACACACACACACACACACACACACACACACACACACACACACACACACACACACACACACACACACACACACACACACACACACACACACACACACACACACACACACACACACACACACACACACACTCAACTGCATGACAGGAAATGTGGATGTATGCACACAAAGAGCTACAGATTTGCACTTACAATATAGCTCTATATGTAGCTTGAAATAAACTTACAGTGGCCATTATACTAGTCGTTAATGTGCATAGGCACACACACACACACACACACACACACACAAAAACACTCAAATGCATGACAGGAAATGTGGATGTATGACAAACTGAGCTACAGATGCACACCTACACATATAGCTCTAAATTAAGCTTCAAAGAAACACACAGTGGATGTTATACTAGTTGTGCAGAGACACACACACACGCACACGCACACGCACACACACACCAAATTGGATTTATGGATACTGACAGTGAGCTGTAGAACAATGTGGATGCCACAACAGAGGAGAGTGCAGTTGCAAGCCATGTAATCTACTATAGGAGGAGACAGGTGGCATAGTAGGCAGGAAGAATCTAATCCACGTAGAGAAGAGTGAGAGGAAGAGGAGTAGGAAGCAGCAGCAGGAGAGAAACAAAAGGGATGAATGGAGGAACAGATTGTCAGAAAAAGTGAATGAGAGTAGGGAGAAGGAGGAGAGTTGAGGCGGATACGAAAAGAAAGCAGTGAAAGTAGAACCAAATGGGGAAGATGACAAGGTAAAGAAGGATGATGAGAAAAGAGAAAGATTGACGAGAAAAAGAAGACGTATCACTATTTTCACAGAAAGTTTGATGTAGAGACAGGTTCAAATTCAAAAGGTTAAAAAGGTTTATTTTCATATCATATACACAACTATGGTGTAGTTATGTAATGAATGAAAAACTCTGGTTGCAGGTTTCGCAACATTGCAATTACAAGAAATACATATATATTTTTTAAACATCAATAAAAAATAGTGCAAGCAGACAAATAGGTGTCTATCCTTGTTCAAATGTTACTTTGTGATATTTATATAACTGTCACCTCCCTCAATAGAGAAAAGCGCTGATTACCAATAACTGCTAGCATGTACCTGCATGCATCTACACTTACATTTGGCATATCAATTTAATTGTTATAATTCAAATCACTGAAATTGGCTCTTAGTTCCTCACAACTTTTACTATTTATGTATGCCGATGAAGATGGTAAAAGTATTGCAGAGCCCACCTTTGGTTTATAGGATGTACACTTGAATTTGGCAGTCACACACAAGAAAGCCTTCTTCTTTAAGTACACACTTGCAAAGAGGCCTTTCCACTAGTTGTTTGGTGTGGTACTATCATTTGGCGCTGCTATCACACACAAACTCGCAAGTTTTTATAAACATGGACACTGACACACATACTCGTACACACAGGAAGCACTCAATATGGGGGACAAAAATACATCACAACCCTTTCAATGCCTTCCTCTCTGGGTGTACACTGTTCATAAGCTTGGTGGGGGTGGGGCATGTTGCAGATAAGGGGCCAATTGTAAGCGATTAGACCTTTTGCCAGCCAATCAGCGCAGCCCAGCACTGGACAGCAGCAATATGTTCAGCGCGGTCGGGGGGAGTATGCACTTACTCACACAGGAAAAGACATGTGGCCCTGCTATGGGACTGGTGTTGGGGGATATGAACTGTACACAAACACAAATTCTAAGTAGCATAAATGAAGATTTCATGTTGGAAAATTAAGAAATAAGCAGCCTGCTGATCTAGTCTTGGCCCTATTCTGTTCTTATCAATACTCAATCACATAATCAACTCCAATCCCAAGCATTCAGCACAACAACCCCTTATCCAATCAATAATGTCCACATGAAAAACCAATCAGGAGAAAATCACCATTTGCTTTACATTCCCAACATGTTGACTAATATATTATTATTGATAATAAAAAAATTATACCTGTCATTGATTTTACATTTTTCAGGTATTTGTTAGGTTTCCTTAAAGTAGCCTAATGATTTATCTCAGGGCCTGCTTTTTTCCAACCTCTACAATATATATATACAGAAATGCAAACAGGAATGTAAACACACACATTCACAGGGTTGTAAACAGTCAAAGTCAAATATATAAAAGTAAATTCAAGTATAAATTATTGTTGTGGTGATATTTGTTTGTCTTCTACAGCATCACATTGACTGTATGTAAATAACATGCTGTGTCTCGCCTTGAATCAATTAATACTTTCAGTTTGAAGCCACTTCAGATAAGAAAGGCATCTGAATAATATTCAACAAAGCTCCTTACATTGTTGCCTGTCGTAGCCTTAATGAGTTCTATTATTCACCTCAAGTGTGTTGAGGGCCTCGGAGTTGTCCTCCCTTTATAATCTATTTGTTCTCTCTATCTACCAATAAAAGCAACAATGGCCAACAAATTAATCTTTACCCCAAAATCCTCCAACACCTTCGCACAAGTCAGTGCTGACACCGTGTCAGCAGATGGCGGTAGTGAGCACCGAGGCCATTCTGAGCTCACAGAAAAAAAAACACAAACAACCACAAGAAAAACCACAAAACCAAGATGGCGGTGCAAGAGACAGCATCTCAACTGTCCATGGCTCTCAAAGTCCAAGAATATCCCACCCTGAAGGTAAACAAAACCTGTCATATATGAACAGTCTTCCTAACCTGCTGTGTCCTAAACACACGATGTGTTTGACGCTGTTTGGAAAATGGGGATTAGTAGTTCATTTGTATAGCGACCAAGCGAATTTGACAGGGAGGCTAACGTTAGCTGCACTAGCTTAGCTAGCAGCGTCCTTTAACTACCTGTGTTTAAATAGCATCAGCAATGATCAAGCAGCTGGATGAATAACACATGCTGGTGGCTAGTTAGCAGGCTGTCTGCTGCCTTAATTAGTTCTTATTATTCACCTCAAGTGTGTTGAGGGCCTCGGAGTTGTTAGCCTGAGTGTGAGCCTGTTGTTTTTGACAAAATTGTCATTTGACGTGACTTATGACTTGTCAGTTGACGATACTTATATGTTATCTAACGACAGTTGATAGCCGTTTGTCAGTTGTGTGTGTGGGCAAATTTAAAGGCCGAGCTAACCTGGCTACTTAATTCAGTTTAAAGATTATATTTACATTATGATAACATGTTAAAACGTGTTTGCTCGTCCATTCAACAACCAGGCATGGCATTCAAAAGAAATGCCTTGAAAGTGTGTTTGGCCTGCTAGCTAGTTTGGTGTGGGGGAAGCCAACAGGAGCCACATTTCTTGTCGCTAAAGATTAAACACCCTACCAGATAACGTAACGTCAAGCATGTAGATGGCTGTAGGAAGGGTCGGTAGAAATCACCGTGGGGAGAGCCCGTAAAAGCTGCGATGTCAGGCAGGGAATCAGCCCTGAGAGTTAGCGCCGTGTCATCAGATTGCTGCTGCCTCTCTGCACTTCAAAATGGCCAGCGAGAGAAATCACAGCCCGCCGCACACACGCACCGTTCCTCCATTTCCACAACACGTTACTGCGACACCACTGCTAAAAGACGAGCTGAGAGAAGCTGCTCCTGTGTCCAGCCGCGTCGTCGTTTAAAAGCACGGTTGTGAGTAGCAATGTATTGGCAGCTTTTGTGTAGTAACATGTGGCATGATGGTGCCATGATGAATATAACGTGTTGTTTAAGTCGTGTCTGTTCAGGAGAGCATGGCTGTGGCGATATGTCTGCCTGTGCTTGGATGGTGCAGTATAGGGATGATGGGCTCCATTTTAAGACAGGACTGATGCTTTTAATTGCTATCTAATGGGAGTGTACATATGTGTTAAGCTATATTTAGCAGCTAATGTCACAATGTTGCCTGATAGACATTTAGGAATCAGCTAATCTGCATTACCAATAAAAGGTACCTTGTGTTGGGTATTATGTCCTTGTGGATGGTTTTGGATATTTTCAGTCAGATTGGTGTAAGGTAAAGCAAAAACAAAAGGAAATGGTAACCCTAACTAATATATTGAACAGCCATTGGACCAGTGCTTTGTTATCCTGAATGGTGTGACAAAACAGGCCCAATTTTGAGATGACGTTGTAATTCTGCATTGTTTAAAATAATGTGTCTGTATTCGAGGTGAGTCAAACATGTTTACACACGCTCACATTGCCTAAGCCATTAGGTTAAGCCATTTAAAGATAGTAGATATTGTCAATTATCATAATATATGTTGCCTGATAAACATTTGGGAAGCTTCTAATTTGAATCACCAATAACATGTAACCATCATTTGGATATGATGTCCTTGTGGACGGTTTTGGATATTATCAGTCAGATTGATGCAAGGTAAAGCAAAGGAAATGGGAACCCTAATAAATATATTTACTAATTTGTGTGCTTAATTGACCAGCCTTTGGACCAACGCTTTATTCTGAATGGTGTGACAATGCAGGCCCTTTATTACAGTGAGATGACGTTGTAATTCTGCATTGGTTGAAAATATTGTGTCTGTATTCATGGTTAGCCAAAATCTTTTAGACACGCTCAATTGCCTAAGCCATTTAATGATTGTAGATATTCTTAATTATCATAAAGCTTGGAGTGGGCTTGTACATGTCTCGCATCAAATTGTGACAGACAGCTAGTCACACGGTGTCATAATAGCTGTCTTTGTTAATGTGTTAATGACTGATTTACATGTCATCTGTCAAGTAAATCAAGGATGTCTAAGACTAAGAGTAATGCCATATATAATGCTATATATTATATTGTAATAACAATGTATTTGATGGACTGTTTATAGATACAGTATCCAGCTCTAAATGCCTGTATTGGCTTATCCAATGAATTTAAAACCTTGGATATCACATTCTCTGCATTGATTTGCTACATTTACTTTCCTCATACAGTCATACATGTTAAATACATAACTACTTAAGTACAGAGGGTTACAAAATCATAATTTTGTTGATCTATTGCCAATTGTGTTTCTTAAAATCAATTTTCGCCAGACAAAAGCATACCTGAGCAGAATACATTCACTGTTTCTTTCCAAAGGACACTAATGAATATGTACTAGTGCTTACACAGCTATTCCATTGTAACATCTTAATTATAGGGTTATATTCTGGGCATTAGTTTGACAAAATTAGAGCTAATAGGTTCCATAAAAATTCCAACATGGCAGCAAAATGTCTTTACTGTACCATGTTTTGTGGCACGCTTGCATACTTTTCCTCTTCAGTGTTAGTGACCTGTGAAATTAACTTTGCTCTAAAGAAAAAAACAACTTGTAATGGATCCAAGTGCTCCTCTTAGTTTTGTGTGCAGTATCTTAGAAAGGAAGCCACAATGGTCACATTTTTCTGGAGCACGGGTATCTTAGAAGCCTCACTTCACCAAACAATGTGATCGTACATGATGGTTTTTGGATTGTATTTAATACAGATATTTTGTTTTGCCCCTACACCGGGGTCCAGAGCGGGTTTGTCTGTTTGTTAGTAAATATCACAATAAAATGTTGTCAGATTTCTTTCCTCTTTTTAATTAAAATAAATATGCAAGTTTTGTTAAAATGAATAAGGCAGAGTTAATTTGGGGAAGGAAACTATTTTCTCCTCATAACAGTAAGACATTATAAAAACATCTTTATTATTTAGTAGAGAAACAGTACATCGATGTGGAATTAAATGTAGCAATGATTACATATTCAGCCGTATCAAGAAAGGCAGGCTCGTTGCAGTCAGTGCTTGTGACATTTATTGGTATTTATTTGGATATACTGTTCTTGTTTACCCATTCCTACTTTTTATGTGAACGTTTGTCTTGTGAGTGTTTTTTAGTCCCTACAACACAGGATATCTATGCATTTTCTTCTACTTTTAAGGAGAATCCCTAAAACTCAGTATCCGTAAGATTGCTTACAGCTCAGCTATCCAAACAGCTTATCCATGTGTTCACTTATGGGGCTTTGTAAAACTGTACTTGGTTCCATGCTTGCTCTTTGGTGAATTCCCAAAGTTAAAAAGCCTGTGTCGTCGTTGTTGTTGTTGTTGTTGCAGGTGCCGTACGAGACTCTGAACAAACGTTTCAGGGCGGCTCAGAAAAACATCGACCGGGAGACGAGTCACGTGACGATGGTGGTTGCCGAGCTGGAGAAGACGCTGAGCAGCTTCCCAGTAGTCGACTCCGTGGTGTCACTGCTGGATGGTGTGGTAGAGAAACTCAGCGCCCTGAAGAGGAAGGTGAGGGATTCATATGTACACACACACACTTTCACACAGCAATGTAATCTCTACAGACCTTAAAAGAGTGTTTTATGTATAGATTTGGCATATGGGACAGTAAAAAGCCAAGATATTTAGCTACACGCTCCAGAGCCCCTACTCTATGAACAAACACGCATGATCCCTGTTGCATTTATTTCCCTCTGGTCTGCTTATGGCCTTGCTATTGTCGGTATGTTTTGTACTGGTGTTGTATTATAAAACTTCTCTACACACAGTAGCATACACATTTGAATTTGTTTAGTCATCTGCAGTCTTTTCAGAGTATTCTTCTTACAGTAAACTAGAAAGCAACCCAAAAATGGAATCCCTTCTTCAATAATGGTTGGCAATAGTTTGAATGTTAGACGCTTTTGACGCATACAGGCAGTTACCCTGTGCTTGGATCACGGTTCTTTTTTGCCTCTGACTCTCAGTGTCTCTCTAGTTCAGGGGTGTCAAACTCAAGGCCCGGGGGCCAAATCCGGCCCGTGACTTCACTTCCTGTGGCCCCACAAGAGCTTGCAAATAATATAATATGTTTATTATACGGTTACATGCCGATTTACAGAAGCACGTTGCCCATGAACTACATGTCCCACAATGCATCTCAAATTTGACTTTAACTCTTTTTTCAAAATGTCACCTTTTTTTTGACTTTTTTTTTCAGAATTAGCCTTTTATTTTTAAATCATTTTGTGACATGCGCACTGAAGAGACTTAACGTTTTTTGCCCTAGACTTCTGATTTCAGACGTAGTTAATTATGAAGTTATTACCCTATCCTAATAATCCAATGCAGAGGCAATAATGTAATATAATACATTATTTTATATATATTAAATATTTATAAATGTATTTTTATATAGTCTTAAAGTTACAACCGGCCCTTTGAGTGCAACCATAATGCTGATGTGGCCGGCGATGAAGTTGAGTTTGACACCCCTGCTCTAGTTGGTCTAATTTTTACAATAATGGTGTTTCCTGCTATCATTTTAGTTTCAGAGGGTTGTTCTTTACAAAAAGAATTGCACAGATGACCAGATGCTATAGAATGCTGGCTTAACATAGTGAATGCAGCCATGTTTATGAACAGTTTATAACAATCAAGTCTTTGTTTTTACTCACTTTAAAGTGGTGACCTGGACTGGGAGGTAATTTTCGGGCCTTGGGTGGATGGAGATTAGGGCTGCACGATTTGGGGAAATAATCTAATTGCGATTTTTCTGACAGATATTGCGATTGCGATTCGATTTGCGATATTTGTTTTTAAGCGACCCAACGGAAGTTTATTGTAAAATGCGGCCATATCTCCGGCTAGGAAGGTCGTATCAACGTGCTCCCGTCTCTAGCACCCCCGCAGCCCGAGTGAAAGAACTAAACTTACATGAAACTTCCGTTGGGTTGCTTTAAAGTCAAGCTGCAGTTTAAGATTCACCCTGTAATAGATGTAAAACATGTGATGGAGCATTACTAACCTGACTCAGATGGTTTGTTTCACCAAACCATCTAGGAAAGCTCCATTGGAAGCCATTTGGAAAAGTATTTCAAAAATACTTGGCAGGTGATTGGATCAATCTGTCTATCACCTACTATCATGGGCCACTTCTGATTGGTTAACAATGGCTGGTACATGTGGAGCACAGCACTTCTGATTGGTGTGGATGACTGACACACAAGAAAAGGAAAAAAAGAAATCGCAGGCTTTGCGATTTGATAATTGCATAATTTAAAATCGCAATTTCGATTTAAAATCGATTAATCGTTCAGCCCTAATGGAGATATAACAGGAAAACTCACACCACAGTCGCCTTCAGCTAGAGCCAGCTGTTAAAAGCCACATTGCTCGACCCCGTTGACAAAAGCACCTTATTGTTGCCAGGGTTTCTTTATGTGTATTGTGTTGGTCAGCGGTGGAATGCTGCCTGGGTGGTTCATCTATCAAGCCTTTCTAAAACGACAGAAAACAAGTGATAAAAAAAAAACACACTTCTGCAGTTCTTTTTAACTTTGTGCCTCTATGATGTCCAGTAACTACTTTGTGGCCAATAAACCCTGAAATCATTGAGTTGAAAGCTGAGTAATACTCGACACTGTGCTGGTGTGCTTGGACCAGGGGAGTGATTTTTCTCCCAAATATGTGGGATCAAACTAAGTTCAAAGCCTAAAAAGAACACTTAACAAGAGAAGATAAAGCAATACATGTTATCTAAATGGAAGTGTGCCCATAGAACAGAGTTTTCTTTTTGCCGGTCAAAATGTCCGTTAAAGTTTAAATCTTCCGGACAAAATGAGAAAAGTGCCGGTCAAAGGTCTTCTTTGTTATGTATTGAGCTTTAAAACTAATTGATATGATTCGATATTAAACAAACTAATTATAGTAGATGAACTACATTATTCAAAAGTGTACAGTAATTTACAATAACACGGGAATAATAAACGGAGCGCTCTCTCCCTCTCCTGACAGCCCACCAGTATCATGCAGCTCGCGGATCAGTAATGAGTGACCCGACAGTAAAACTAAACATATCTGTAACTAGTTTAGGTAGTTTGAGAGGTAATTAAAATAGCTACGTGTGATATTCTAACCTGAAGTGTGTGTTTTGTTTAGCTCGCCGCTGCAGGTGATCATGCAGAGCTGCGTGTCGACTCGTCAGCAGCAGCTGATCTCTCTCTCCCGTCAGATTAGACTTTACTCGCGTTTATGTCCATATCGATCAGATCTAGCTAATGATATGACTACTTGCTTATTAAAAGACACCTAAACAATAAGCGTCGCTATGCCACCGGGCGAGGCCGCAAAGTATAGCGCAGCATTATGCACTTGTTTACATGCCCACCGGAGGCATTACCAACAGATCAATGCACAATCAACCCATACAGGACACTCTTTCTCCACATTAATTGTTAGACATTAGAATTGACTATTTTTGTCTGTCACATATTATTTTTGTCTGTCACATACTATTCTTGTCTGTCACATAAGTGTCCCAACTGATGCGGTATTGTGCTAAGGGGAAATTATTTTGAGCGGAGAGATTTAGATTTGCCGGTCTTCAGCATATTTTACCGGCTAACGGAAACTCTGCCATAGAATAGTGCTCATGGGGATGCAATCATGTACTGAACAATATAATCACGGATTACTTGACACTGTGTCCTAATACAAACCTACCATGCAGCGATGTGAATACACAGTGTTCCTTTCCAGTTATGTGTATGACACCCAACTTCCCCTCATCACACAAGAGTTTACCTCTAGAACAGGTAGAAGCTGTTCATTCTCCTTTATCCTCAACAATTCCTCCAGAAAGAAATCTAAATGAGAAACTTATGCTACTTACTTTAGGAAATCCAAGAATCTAAAGCATCTTTACACAATAAAAGTATTAAAAGTTGATAAATCAATTTAGCGAAAATTAAGGCTATTAAAAAGTATTAAACGGCATTTTCCAAGGTATTACATTTTGTAGCTTGTTTTCAATAAGTATATAAATTGTCCAAAGAGGTTGTATTCTACAGTTTGCCTGAATGTAATCATTGCGTAGGTGTGTAGTGTGATTCTGTGTAGTTTATTTATGGCATCCCTTTGGATTTGACGTCATCTGAACAGGACATCGCGCGCTCACTGCTTGATAGCGCGCGCAGGTCCGTTTACGCCGGTTGTTAAACAACATCGTTATGGGGAAATGCAAGTTTGCGTCCAAATGGTTGGAAGATAAGGAGGAAGGACAATCAATACTGAATATAGTAAATGTGAGGTAAAGTGTGTCGCCAATGTAACCGGTTAAAACTCGAAGTGGCGATGAGGTCTTAAAATGTATGGAAAGGGTCTTAAAAAAGGTCTTAAAAGGTCTTACATTTGACTTCAGGATTCCTGCATATACCCTGGATAAAGGGAAGGAAAAGATACTGAGTCATTTGAACTCATGTTTTAGTTTTTGTCCTGATGCATATTCAGCTTTTCGTAAATATCCTGCTTCTTTTGTGCATGCGTGTCCTGTAGGCTGCAGAGTCCATCCAGGCAGAAGATGAGAGTGCCAAGCTGTGTAAGCGTCGCATCGAGCACCTGAAGGAGCACAGCAGCGATCAGCCGGCCTCCGTCAACCTGTGGAAGAAGAAACGCATGGACCGGATGATGGTGGAGCATCTGCTGCGCTGCGGCTACTACAACACAGCTGTTAAACTGGCCAGACAGAGCGGCATAGAGGTACCTGTGTGTGTGTGTGTGTGTGTGAATCATCTGTTTAGTCTCGAGGTCATTCAATGACTCGGGAGTTCTTTGAGTTCATATAGTGTTTTGCTTTTGAGAATATTGAAACATTAAAACACAAACTGACCCTTTTAACCCTTATGTTGTGTTCGGGTCTCCTGTGACCCGTTTCAAGTTAAAATGATATAATAACTACACTCTAGGTTTTTTTTATCGGAACAAGGCTTCATGATATCCTCCACAACAGCTATCCGTCCGGCAGTGGCTCAGTCAGTAGGAGCTTGGACTGTGAGCCGTGGGGTCGCCGGTTCAAGTCCCCGACCAGACCTAAATATGGACTGGTACTTGGAGAGGTCCCAGTTCACCTCCTGCCCTGCCGTGGTGCCCTTGAGCAAGGCACCGGACCACTCCCATTGCTCCCCGGGCGCTGTACAATAGCTGCCCACTGCTCCTAGTACTAGACTCCTGTTACTAGGATGGGTTAAAAGCAGAGAACATATTTCACTGTGTGTGCTGTGGGCTCTGCATGTGTGACCATTAAAGAGGGTTTCATCCCTCCCTATTCTATTCTATATATAAACACTACAAAACTGATTTTCACCATTTAAGCCAAGTCTGAAGGTCTCTAAAAAAAAAAAAAGTGTATAATTTGGTGTTGGGGTCTGGGGAGCCCCAGCAGCATAGAGAGGCGAAGTCCCTCCCTTTCCGGGGGACCTCCATGGGACCTTATTTCAGAAAAAGTATGTATTGAAGTCAATGGGGAGAGAAAGATTATCTTTCGATCCCATTTGAATTGTGCCACGAATTACACATATGATGTTTGTCAATTTAAAAGATAATTTTAAAAAAGTAAAAAAAATAGAAATGTGTCGTAAAACTGTGAAGTAACACTTTTTTTTGTGTGAAACCGCTCAATGAACTACATCTCCTGTCTCGCACCACACACCAAGACGGCCGTCACGTTGGCACTTTTCACTTCTTTCTTTCAGAATAAGGCGAAAAGTATTAAACAAGGTGAAAATCACTACAAGTCTGGGCATGTTGAGAGCTGTACAGACACAAAAGGGGAGTTATGGCGCGTTTCCACTGCAGCGCGGAGCCCCGTTTAAGAGAGCTGTGACGTCAGCGGCCCGTTTTTGGTTGCGTTTCCACTTGGCCTAGTACCGGCTAGCGGGTCCTAATTCACAGTTTTTCTGGCCCCATAAAATCGTGGTTCTAGGGCCAGGAACAACCAGGCTGAGTCGGGCTGAGTATGCTAAACTAGAGAGAGAATCGCTGGCAAGGGGGCTACAACTACAACAAAATGAACATATTTGACCGTGATTTAATTGTAATACACGTTTCAAAATGATGCCGAAGTAACAACATACTGATACCGGTTAGTAAAAACCATGAATTAATGCTTTGACAAGTCTGCAGACAGACGGCAGGGGAAAAACCTTTTCAAATGCGTGTTTTCTAATGGAGATCGGCTAAGCTAACGCAGTGTATGCTCCAACCGTCCACACTCACAACGGCCTATACAGACATAAATAAACCAGCGACTGTACTCGCCATGACACAGGCAGTCTGTGGTTTGTACTTGTTTAACTTTTGTCTAGTTTCTGAACATATATGAGGAGCTGTGAGCTCTGAGTGCTAACCGCTAACGGCTGTGTTGTTTTTCTGGGGTTCTCATTGAAGATGACGTCACGACTCCGCCGAGGCCGAGCGAGGCCGTGTAGTGGAAACGCGCCATTAGTCGGTTCCGTAAGAGCCAGCATGCGGGACCAGGATTCTGGGATTTGTAGTCTTTCTAGTTGCGTATTTTTCATAGTCTTATATTTCAACAGTTTTACGACAAACTGTGACTTTTTTGACATGGAAATTATTTTTTAAGATTGACAAACATCATATGTGTAATTCGTGGCACAATTCAAACGAGATCGAAAGATAGTTTTCTCTCCCTATTGACTTCAATACATATTTTTTCCTAAATAAGGTCCCATGGGTCGGAAGTAGAAGGGCGGGACTTCGCCTCTCTATTGTTTTGGGTCACTGGGTCAAATTTGGCCCAATCAAGATTCATCTTTGACTTTAGACACCCCACCCCCACCCCCTTTATCCACTGTAACAATAATTTTAAACTTTTTGGGGGGAAATTGTATTCTAATAGTCTATTATTGTCAGATAACGTAATGATCCACTGTCTTCACTATAGGAAATATAATGAGTGAATTGAATTGCATGTTTTACTTAAATATGTGGTGCAATGTTTGTTGGGGCCATAAAATAATATTACAACAGGATTGTACGGTTATGAATGCATTATCAGTTAGTTACGATGTAGTTAAAACAATATTGGATGATAGTCATTATAGTGTTTTAGACTGAGATAAATCATGGGTCAAAATTGACCCGCGAACACCATGAACGGTAACAGCTTTCAAACACAACACAAGGGTTAAACTGTCCATTTATCCTAATACTAGGGCTGTGCAATTAATCGTATTTTAATCTCGATTACAATTTTGGCTTGCAATGATTACGAAAACAACGTAATCGAAATAAAACGATTATTTTTATAAGATTTATTTATATATATATTTTTTTTTTATTGGTTTTTCAGTTGAATTATACTTAAAGTTCAGGGTAATCAACTGTTAAAAACATACTGTTCCAATTTTTCTTTTCAATAAATGGATGTTTTCAAAGTAAATGGATAATCGTTTTTAATAATCGTGATATCAGTTATTGACAAATAATCGTGATTATGATTTTTGCCATAATCACACAGCCCTACCTAATACACGTATGTTTGTGGTGTGACTTGTCTCGTCCTATTTGTTGAATGTTTAATTAGTCAATTCTAGGAATGCCTGGATCGATCCACTTCCGATCGTTATCAGCCGATATTCATTCAAATTAGACACTTAAAAGATCGCCATGAATGCTGTCTATAATTGCTGATAAAACATTGTACAAAAATATTTCAGTGTCGAAATTGGAAAGATGAGAGATTTCTTAGGTTAGCTGATTGCATGCGGAGGGAAGTACAGTCCTACTTAAATAACAGCTAATGTTTAAGGACGTTGCATTGAATTGCATCACGATGTGTAGAAAGCTTGATTAACTAGACAAGAGTATTGGACAAAGGTACATTATATTATTATCATGATATGTTCAAATGTCATCTTGTAAATTAAAGTTCTTGGCAATAAAATTCAATTAAAAAGGGAACCATTTCCTGGCTGCCGTCTAAACTAATGCCAAGATTTGATGAATCTGTTTTTTTGTCTATCATTGACACATCCACTGTATTTTCAGGATCTGGTCAACATTGAGATGTTCCTCACGGCGAAGGAGGTGGAGGAGTCTCTGGAGAGGCAGGAGACGGCCACCTGCCTAGCCTGGTGCCATGACAACAAGTCCCGGCTCCGCAAGATGAAGGTAGCTCATTTCACTTTTTACCTCACCAGTTCAAGTTTGGCCTAACAAATCCTTAAATGCCATGCGCATGAAAAACAAAAACATGACTGCATAGGTTAGGTCGATCATTTCATCATCAAGCAGAATGATATGGTCAAGTTGGTTTTATAGGTTGTACATTTCTGCCCTTTCTAAACAAAAATCCTCAATGTAACACTGTTTGTGCTCAGAAACAGACCTGATTCAATTACTCCTCCTGGGCAGTGGCAGCAAGATACCGTGTTAATCCTCAGATTATCCTCAGTGTGCGAAAAAGCACACGTCCCACCGTCCGGGACGTGTTATTTACAATATCGGACAAGTAGATCTTTCAATTGACTTGTCCGGTGGACAAGTGACGTTTTCCGCCCTCATTTATTGACAAATTATAGATAAATTCAGTTTACAAAAGGCAGAACTCATTCGCAATTTGTCCTTGTTCGTTTAGAAATGTTAGTTTCGGCTCTGCTTGTCGATTCCTAAGGAAATGCATCTCGCCGCTTTCTGTACTGTAGACGGGGGTGGGGCGGGGCGGGACGTGTAGCACAGTGGCAGGGTTGGGAAGCAAAACTCGGTTCCGAGTAGGAACAAATAACAATTGTCCAGTACCGGGATTAATAAGAGTTGTGAGGACAGGAGGCGAGGCCGAGCCCCGCGGACCGCAGCTCTCTCTCTCTATGCTCCGGATCATCTGATCGCTGCATGGTGCAGCTCCGCGTCTCTCTCTATCTCTCTCTCCCTCTCTCTCTCTTTCTACACACAGCGGATCCGCTGCCTGTTTAACAGCCTCATCTTTGTCAACCTTTCTTATGTTCTTTCTCTAACACGTAATGAAGGTTATTAAGTGTTTTAGCTCCTGTGTTGTTAATATTGACCGCCATTTCCTTTTATGAAGTAAAGCAGCCTCCCTGTCTGTGTCCTCGCGCTGTCCTCACATCCCCGGACCCCCAGACTCGGAGGAGCACAGGGATGTCAGTATTGTTTATGAAGCAGGGTATAGAAAGTACATTATTGAAATGAAAATACTATTTATTTACTTTTACAAACAGTGAGCAGCTGGGCAGCTGCAGCATGTGTATTACAGGACATGTGTAAGCGTGCAAGCGTCTTTGAGCTGTAGAAAAGCGCTAGGCCTATAGGCTATAAATATAATGTATTATTATTATTAGGCCTATGTGTTGGACATGTGTGGTTGGACTCTGTCTCACAGGCAGGTTGCAGTGTAACATCAGAGGAGACTGGGGGAGACTGGGCCAATTGTACATTCTCAAACTGCACCACTTAGAACTAACTAAACAATGCAGAGATTATTTTTATATAATTTTATTCAATAACTGTAACGAAATTCAACAGTATGAAGTGATTTGTAAATAGGAATACAGATTTGACTTAATGTTTTCATAAATATGTTTTTCTCCCAGTTTGTCATGGGACTTATTTTTACCCTCTCAAAGAACCGGAATCGAGAACCGAAAATAACCGGAATCGAAAAGCAGAACCGGAATCGTTAAAATCCAAAGATACCCAACCCTATGTGTGATGCAGTAAAATCTTACCGCTCACTTACGTTAGCTGTGTCGTAAAAACCGTGGGAAAATTTAAAATACGATGGCGAAGAAGAAGATTCCAGTGGCCCTAATTTTTGTCCATTCTGGACAAGTGAAAAATGTATTCGGACAAGTAAATTGCCAAACTCACTTGTCCATGGACAAGTACTCTCTAAAAACTTTTACTCACACTGATCCTATTGAACCATGACATGGTAAGCCTCCCAGGTAGCTGTTGGAGAGTCAACCCTGAACTGCATAGAGGGCAGAACATATATGTGACCCGCTCTATCGAAATCAGTCGCATTGACCCGATGACACATTTTGAGTTGTATACTGTGTTGGAAAGAGGAGATTCCTAGCTTTCTAATGATATCAGGATTGTTTTTGTACTGCAAATATTAAGCAAAATATGTCACATTATATAATGACTGTTGCCGAGTCATCATTTTGAGAAAAAGGCCTTTAAAGTTTCCTCTTCTCTGGATTATTAGCAGAGCAAATTATCAAAATATTTTCGTTTGGATTACTGGTCTGGGGGAAGCTCGCGAGTGTATGTGTGTTTGTGTGTATTGTGTTCGTTTCCCGGGGAAAACACTCACGAGAAACACCGTCTGTTGTTATGCCTGCTGTGACGTCAAGTTACTCCGTTCTCCGCTTGCAATTATGCCGTTACAAGCTTCAAAGTTGTATTTATCATCTGAATTTGCCGAAACAAGTTTAATATTCTGAAAGCCAAGACTTTGTTTATTTGATCAGATGAAAACAAACTGTAACGGACCCTGCCGTGTTATCTATGATTACTATACGCCTTACATTCATAATTTCAGCGGGAGGGCTGCGGAAGAGCAGGTTGCGAGTGAGAGGTGCCATCTTCCCTTTACAAACTTCAAACATATATTTATCGTGTGATTTTGGAAATAAAAGTTTCATATTCTGAAAGCTTCCGACTGATTTCGATAGAGCAGGTCACATATGTGGTAAGTCCAAGTTTGGGATGCTGACGCTAGGGAATTTTACATGAGAGCATTTATGAAATTTGGTCTGGTATTTCCAATCCACTGCCAAGACAGGAAGGTTTAGTTCAAGCAGAAACATCTTTAGAGTCAGGTTTTTTTTTTTAAACTTCTGTAAACCCATGTGTATGATTACATTTTGAAAGGCATCTTGAGAATTTGATTGTGGGTATGTTCGTTTTTGCCACCTGCCTGCTATCAAAGTTTATATACGGCATCATTGTTTTTTTAAATTAATAATGATGATTTTGCAGCTCTGTGTTTTAAACTCACTGGCATGTTTGGTCTGTTTCTTTGGCAGAGCTGTCTGGAGTTCAGTCTGAGAATCCAGGAGTTCATTGAGCTCATCAGACAAAACAAACGCATGGATGCAGTCAGGTAACACACTCGTGCATGCATGTGGGCATTACACACACACACAGTTTCAACTTTTAAACGTACATTGTTTTAAAGCCACTTAAACAAACATACCCCCCTCTGATCTTCTTCGTGTGTCTCTGTGTCTCTCAGACATGCAAGGAAGCATTTCAGCCAGGCAGAGGGGGGGCAGCTGGATGAGGTCCGGCAGGTGATGGGCATGCTGGCATTCCCATCAGATACACATATCTCCCCATACAAGGTAAAGCCTTTATTCATTTGAATATGTACATGTTTGACACTTTATTTGGTGATACCCATTACACACACACATCTATGTATGTTCAACATTATGGTTTACTCATCTGAGATTCACACTCTAAAGATACAACGCATAGGTAACCATACCATGTATAGAAAGGGTCTATGTCTAAATTGTTAAAGAGGGATAACGGGTTCTATTATCAGTCCTTTCTATTTCTTAGTGTATTTTATTATCACACTGCCGCCTGTATTCTTGACGAGCACAAAGAGCCTACTAAACTAAGGTTTTCTCTATGTGCTTTCTCTAACATTTGGAAACTTCTCGTTAACTTAGCTGCTGACTCAGGAGGACAGAAGACGACGTGAATGTGTGAAACCGACTGATGTCTGTGTTTTTCATTCTTTCAAATCAGGAATATGTTTATTTAAACATTAGATTTTTTTCTTAGATATTAATGAGTTTATATAATGACCGGTGCTGCTCTAGAATCAACATATAGTTCTATTTTAAATCAATTTTAATGATGCTTTGAATGTATATTTTTATAATATATTTGTTTTAATGTATTGTATTCGTAAGAAGAACACATAAGCACAAACTATCATAAGGAGTATCAATAAAAGTAGTAGTTAACCAATCCTATGACCAGAGATGTGGTATAGCTCAGAGCGGCCACTAGATGGCATCGGTTCCCTTTTCAAAAGATAAACAACTCCTTCTCTGTCCTCTGCCAACATGTTCATGGGGTTGCACATTTCCAGCTATGGCTTCATTATTTATGTTCTCAATGTTAAACTTATGGTTAGTTATCAATTAACATTCGGAAACAAATGTTATGACTTACATTACCTTAAGTGTAAGAAATAAACACATATAAGATATTTGAATAATCAAGCTCTGAAGGACAATGTTGCTGCCCCAACAGTTTTAAGGGATTTAACTGTAATATCATTTTGAAAATGCATTTATATTACAATTAGAATTAATTTGAGTGAAAACAGTTGCTTCGTGGTAAGCTCAGTACAAAACATTCTCGTCTGCATAGCCTTCACCATGATGTTGTATTACATGAAATACCCGGTTTCCAGATTAGTCTAAAATAGTGTGTGTGTGTGTGTGTGTGTGTGTGTGTGTGTGTGTGTGTGTGTGTGTGTGTGTGTGTGTGTGTGTGTGTGTGTGTGTGTGTGTGTGTGTGTGTGTGTGTGTGTGTGTGTGTGTGTGTGTGTGTGTGTGTGTGTGTGTGTGTGTGTGTGTGTGTGTGTGTGTGTGTGTGTGTGTGTGTGTGTGTGTGTGTGTGTCCTGGCTTCACTTCACTAAGCCCTTTACTTTGCTGCTTTCTCTGCTGTGTGTTGCTGTTTCCATCGCCTCAGTGAATGCAATTTAGTGTGTTTAACATGTTTGTAGAATAAACATAATTTGTGTCAGAGACAAAATGTCCTCTTGGAGTTGTGTGAGCACAGTCTGCACCTCGCTGTACGTGCATTCTCAGAATAACAAAGCACTGGGTCTGAAGTCAGCTTCATACAAAACATCTAGACCAAGTGAAAAAGAAACAAATAACATTTTCAAAAAACTCTGTAAAGAACCAAGAAAAATAAAATAGAAAAAATATATGTGAAAGTTTAAAAGTTACAGTTGAGTATAAGATTGTAATAATTATTGTATTTATTAACAGGAAGTAAGAAACAAAAAGTCTACGGCATTGACTTAAAAGAACTTCGACTGACTTGCAGTTTTCCAGGAGTTTGTTTCAGTTATATAACGCATACATTTGTAAACACTCTCTGGTGTCTGTCTTGTTTTTTCCCCATCAGGATCTTTTGGATCCTGCCCGCTGGAAAATGCTGATCCAGCAGTTCAGATATGACAACTACAGACTGCACCAGCTGGGAAACAACTCTGTGTTCACTATCACTCTACAGGCCGGTCTGTCCGCCATCAAGACACCGTATCCTGCCATATTTTACTCCAAATAATACGTTAATTAGGCCCTTTTTGATTTCATTTTTTTTTTTAAATCCTCTGGAGCAGAGAGAGGAGCTGTGGATTATTGTTATTGATTAGTGCATCAGTGTTTCTTAGGGTCAAAAACACTAAACTCACAACTTAAAATGAAAGAGTTTAGTTTATTTAATAAAAGAGCACATGTTCAATGTGAAAAGTGACAGTAGATATAGATTAGTTGCAATTTGGTGCTATATATATATATATTTTTAAATTTTAAAAAAAATTATAATTTTTTTTTTTTTTTGAAACACCTTGAATTTCAGGGGGGGGCGCGGGGCTCCGTTGGCGGGGCTCCGTTGGCGGGGCTCCGTTGGCGGGGCGCAGCGCCCCTCCAAGACAATGGTAGGGGAAACACTGCAACCACTAAGGTTATAATGT
The DNA here is from genome assembly GCF_902827165.1 of Trematomus bernacchii. Classification (NCBI taxonomy): domain Eukaryota; kingdom Metazoa; phylum Chordata; class Actinopteri; order Perciformes; family Nototheniidae; genus Trematomus; species Trematomus bernacchii. The sequence goes on from NW_022987429.1 coordinate 780,934, forward strand.
AAGTTTAAATGTTATCAAATTAGGTCTTGAATACACATGACCTTTTCTCTTTGACTCCACTGTTTAATCAAAATGGAAGTGCTAGACGCTTTCTAAATTGTTTTTGATTATTCTTTCCTCTACTGTGACACCCATGGTAACATTGTGTATTCAGAAATGATTTCACTTATTTTCCTTAACCTTATTGCGCGTTCCAGTCAGTGCTACAAGGAGGACGGTACCTCTAAGAACCCAGACTGCCCGGTGTGCAGTAAATCCCTCAACAAGTTGGCCCAGCCGCTTCCCATGGCCCACTGCGCCAACTCCAGACTAGTGTGTAAGATCTCTGGGGAGGTCATGAACGAAAACAACCCCCCGATGATGCTGCCTAATGGATATGTCTATGGTTACAATGTGAGTACATTGCATTTGTAGATCTTAAAGTACAGGGATCATGAGATAAAGCTAGTTCGGCCTATAGTAACGCACATCAATTCACCCCAGAATAAAAATGCCTTGTTTGCCTCTCACCTGAGTAGCTATTAATCAATTTAAATAGTTTTGGGGTATAAAGTAAGTGTTGGAGATATCTGATGTAGAGATGTCGGATGTGTTGCTCAAAGTTTGAAAAAAACATTTGAAAAACTGAACAGCTTTTGTCCTGGTTAGAAACAACAAATTGTTCAGACATTTTTTTGAATATCTTGAGTTCATTATATGTGGAAAGTGACAGTTTTTCAACACCACAAGCCAAGTGCCATAAAGTTCCATTATATGAATGAGAAGAAAGGCTCCAACACATTAATGGCACTACAGGTATGAGGAAAACATATATTTGTATATTCTGGGTGATCCCTTTAAATGTAATAATGGGAGCAAGAAAAGTAATGGATGTTTTTGTTCTTTCTCATTTGTTTTCTGTCTGCTTCGTATCTCTTTCAGTCCCTTTTGTCCATCCGCCAAGATGACAAAGTGGTGTGTCCCAGAACCAAAGAAGTCTTCAACTTCTCTCAGGCTGAGAAGGTTTACATCATGTGATCACCCAGATAACCCGTCTGAGGATTAACATGATCGCATACATCGTTCATCACCTGGCTTACTCAGAAAGCCACCTGTGGAGCTGTGATCCAGAAACCCCCCACCCTCCCAGACACACCCGGCATTTCTCACTACCCCCCCCCCCCCCCCCTCAAACATGATCATCTCAAGTTCTTCAGTTTCTTACTTCCTTTTATTTTATCACACAGAAACTGGGATCCTCTCCTTTCAGACTCTGAGAAAGAGGTTGAATGATCTGATTCATTGAAGCACAGAACAAGGACTGAGGGGATGAAAAACTGCTAGTTAGACGTTTGATTTTATTACAACAAATAAAAAACCTTGTTGAGGTTATTTTGACTTCCCACTAGTGGTGTTCTTTTGTTACTAAAATAACATGTGGCAGGTCTGTGGTAAACGGCTATCCATATAAACACATGACTTTTGGGCAAAACAAACATGTCTGCCTCCTGTTCGTGTGGTAGCATCTCGTTCTGTAATGCATGCTGTTGACATCCTTTGTCTTCTAGCCATGTTTTTGGGTGGATTGTTGGGGGGATATATGTTAAATGCCTCTACTAAACTGCCTACTTTCTTTGCATTTCATCCCCCTTGGTTGTGTGAACCGGAGCCTGATTTGGGCCGCTGTAGGCTCCTTTTCAAATGTAAATATTAGATAGGAATTGATCATCCTCATGTGTAAATTCAGAGGTTTTGGGGACAAGTTACAACAAAGATTAACTTTCTACAAAGATTGCTGTGTGAAATGAACAAGTCTTTTTTTGGTGGCGTTTACCTCAAATTGGATGTTCAGTAAGACTTCTCACTTCTGAGGAAGCTTTCATTATTCAACAAACTTGTAAACATTGATTACGGTGTATTTACTACCATAATGAAGTTTACACAACATTCAAACAAGACAACCATCTTTGATGTTTTTTAAAATGAACAAATCGTCTTCCTTTTTTGTGTTTGGTTTGCCATTTTTAGTTAATTTCAACAAATGTCTCTTATTACTTCAGCTAACAGAAAAGTGTGTTTCTGTGAACTTAACATATTTATTTTTGTTTAAAGATAAAACCCTAGATGTGTTTAGATGATTCAACATTGCCCAAATAGTTTTAATTTCATAACTATTTTTCCAACAATTAACAAAATTGACTCTGACTTTTAAAACCTAATGTAGATGACGGATGGATATGTGATCGGACCTAGATGCACACAAATTCGGACTCAAGTGACAACTAATGCACAAATTGTGAAGAATTTACCCGTAAATACCCACACTAAGAAATCCAAAAATGCAGTTTTATGTTGATCAGTCTTTTGGTCAATCATTTCTTCCATTTTTTTTTCTTTCAACAAACCAAAAGTTGCCTCATTTGTGTCCATAAATGATTTGGAAGTGTATCTGTAAACGACACAGACTGTCCTGTGTGTTTGTGTTGGTAGAATAGAAGGGATTGTTTCATGAGCAACATGCCTCATAAAGATTTCAGTGAACTTTGTTTTCATTCTTTCATTCTTTTTCTCCTTTGCACGGTCGGCTCTTAGAGCAGCATTACCATGAACCCTGTTGGGTGTGATGAGATTAACGATTCAATGCATATTTTGTTGACATGGAAATTAAACCAAGTGTTGTGTCTTTCACCTGAAACTTAATCTCCATGATCTGAAGAGGTCAGCGGCCTGTTTTGGTCTAGCAGTGAAAAGCACTCTTACAGATGGTAATTAACTGTAGGGTCGAATCCTTTCTCTGTAACATGGATTTCAAGTTAAAACATAAGCAAGACAAAATAACTAGGCACTTAAAATGAGACTTGGCAGTACAATTGTTCCTTTATAAGAGACTAAGAATTGTCTTCCAACATGGGGTTTTTGTCTACCCCGTTCCAATTAAAACTAGGTTGTGTTGGGGAGGCGGCAAGCGATTATCAATTAATTTCCCCATTATTGAACAATTTGTGAATTAAACAATTGATTATAAAGTTTAGAAAATTGTGAAAAAAGCTTGCTCATTGTTTCATCTTAAACGTTTATTTTCTTCAAACCATAAAATATTTTAATTAAGTGGCAGAAAACTAATCTGAGCAGCTCAAATCAGTTAAGCCGGTGGCTGAAACATACTTTTTTTTGCTATATTATATTCATTTTCTACTGAACTAGTTCTATTTTTTATGATTTTGAATAGACCTGACAGCAAAAACCCAAGAAATTATCTCATGTTGAATTGGTAGATGTTGCTTTTTACTAAGTGCCATAAACCTACTAACATTTAAACATTTAAAGCCAGTTCACTAATAGCCAGTTTGGTTTTGACTTTTCACACTAACCAAGCTAATTACTAAAATGAAGATGTACAATCATAAAGGCACTGGCTCACATTGTACACTTTTTTCACACGATATATACCTTTGCATTATATTTTTGGTTGAGAACGTGGCTTTGGTTTAAACTTATGTGCTCAATATAAGCCTTAAACAATATAGAAAATGCCATGACCCCATTCAGAGGCATAATAGCATTTGACTTACTCGGCTGGGGGAGGGGTTCATGTGTTGGACAAATCCGAAGATAATCGGCAGAAATAAAGGCATAAATGTTGCAATTCCAACGCGTAGATTTGTGTTGGTTAAGGATATAAATGATACATCATTAAATTACAAAGTTAAATGGATCAATTTTGAAAACATGTGACACAGAAAGCGTGCTGCAACGACTGTGTGCACGATAAGGCTCAAACGCAGTGTCCTTTTATTGTGTTTAGTATTTCATAAATATATATTTTCATACTTTTATATTTCAATGTGCTTTGGTATGGTGGTTTAGAGGTTTTAGACATAGTCTTCTTTTATTTTTTAAACATAACAGCTGCGGTCTTTGTTCCCCCCCAAAGAAAGAGTCTTGAACCGGAAGAGGTGTTGCGAGCTGACGTCACACGGCGTCCTGTATAAATACAGCTGCGTTCTTCTCTCGGCATCATCTCGAGTCAGTGCACAGTTTTCCGTAATTCAGCAAGCCGTGAATCCAACGATGACTGACCAGCTTTGCAAACTTTTTGTCGGAGGTCTCAACGTTGACACCGACGACGATGGTCTTCGCAAACACTTCGAGCAGTACGGTTCCCTCACCGACTGCGTGGTGGTGGTGAACAAGCAGCTGCAGCGGTCCCGTTGTTTCGGCTTTGTGACCTACTCGACACCAGAGGAGGCCGACGCAGCAATGGCGGCAAGGCCTCACACAGTGGACGGCAGCGGCGTGGAGGTGAAGAGGGCCGTGGCGAGAGAAGACGCGAACAAACCAGAGGCCCTCGCCAAGGTTAAGAAAATCTTCGTCGGTGGATTGAAAGACGACATCGAGGAGGAACACCTGACCGAGCATTTCTCCCAGTACGGTGAAATCGAGAAGGCCGAAGTCATCTCGGAGAAGGAGACCGGGAAGAAGAGAGGCTTCGGCTTTGTTTACTTCAACGACCACGATGCCGCAGACAAAGCAGTGGTGGTGAAATTCCACACCATCAATGGACACAAGGTTGAGGTGAAGAAAGCCCTGACCAAGCAGGAGATGCAGGCGTCCGGCAGGAGCGGGATGCAGCCGAGGGGCAGAGGGGGCCGAGGCATGCGGGGAAATCAAAATGGCTACGGCGCCAGAGACTACAGCGGAAACTACAACTACGGAAATGGCGGAGGCTATGGCGGCGGCGGAGGATACGGAGGGGGCGGCTATGGTGGTGGGCCATATGGGGGTGGTGGTGGTTATGGAGAACAGGCTGGCGGCTATGGAGGTGGAAACGGCTACAACGAGTTCGGCAGCGGGTATGGTCAGCATTCCTCCGGCTACGGGCCCATGAAAGGGCCACCTTTCGGTGGGCAGCAGAGGAGCGCGGCTCCCTACACCAGAGGAGGCGGAGGAGGAGGGGGAGGAGGCGGCGGTGGATACCCACGAGGGGGCTACGGAGGCGGCGGATACTAATCCAACCACCCCATCCACTGCCATCAATTACCTCCAGGATTTGGACACCAAAATCAAATTCGTGAAATGCCGTGAATCCAACAATGGCACACGGACACAGAGACCCCATAATCACCAGACCTCCCAACCCCCAACAGGTAGGAAGGTCACTTCCCAGAAAACCTGATAATAACGAGCAGCTGTTGCCGTTCAACTAGGACATGTTAATGAAGACTAAACATACAGCGATCCCTTTTTTTATTATGTATCCCACGCTAATGCGTGTAGTTGTCGTTTAGAGTTGAATATTATTTTTTATTTGCGATATTCGTTGTTTTGCAAATTCCGATGTAGGATTGTTTTCCTGATTATCCTTATTTGCATTTTTAAAGCAATTCGATTTATGTTTTCTGGAGTTCACTTTTTATTGTACGAGGATGAGAAAGCATGTCTTGTGGTTCTGGATTTCATAGTTTGTCATACTGAATTACATCCAACTTGTATGAATATATTACTTTGGCCATTCAGCAAAAGGCGGGAACGTGATACTGCAGGATCCAGTTTGTTTCCCCCCACTGTACTCAAACTCTCCTCACAAATAGTCATAGTTTCAGTCTAAATATTGTTCATTTTTCATTTACCTGTAGCAATATCTAATGTATATTGTATACTTTCATGTCTGGAGAACAAAACCTACTGTTAAAAAACTTTGGTATGCTTATGTATGTTCATTTTAAATAAAACGTTATACCACTTAGCTTAGTTTACTTTACTTATTATTTAACCAGGCTTCCTCAAGTTTATTTACAGGTTGTTAAAGGAACATCATCTTGATCCTTTAGTTACATGGCATCTACTGTAACAGTTTTTCCCTTACTCTCAGGTGGGTAAATGGTTAAAGAATATGTAGTCTACCCACAGCCAATGCATGTAGGCTCTGTAGGGTTTGACCTTTTTTTTTATTACATTAAATTATGTGTTTTTTTAGACCTTGCTAATGACTCTTTTTTTTTTACATTTTCCTTTTACACATTTGACTACATATCAATATGTGGACATGAGGGCTCTGATATTGAATAACTATTCCTACTTCCTATTAGGTGTTCTTACTCGTATTCCAGTATGCTTTCCCAGCCATAATAGCCGTAGCAGTTTGTTTGTAGGCTACATCAGGACCCTGTTGATTACCTGGGGTCGATTGTGATAGGAGTCTGAAATATCTCTTTAGGATATCCACATCCAGCAAACTAGGTATGTAAATCAACCTGTCTTCACTCTGTGTTGGTCAACCATGTATGGAATATCAACTATAAGATGGCTCACAAGTGTGCCATTATTTAAAATCCTATTAAACAACTTAAGTTACAATTTATACACTACTCAATGCGTCTTCATATAGCTAATCTTGTATTGAAAAAAAAAATGGGGGGGGTGGGGTTACTTAATTTGGTCTTAAATTATCTTTAAGTGGGTGGAAGGGGACCCAAATGTTGTTCCACCATTTAAAATAGACAACGGAACAAGTACATTGGTGTCTCTTCCAGAAAACTCTGCAAAGCCCAGTATCTCACTCTGTTTCTCTCCCATCTTCTCCAGGTTGCTACGGTAACCTGGGCATGAGGCGTCACCCCGAAAAACACTTGGTGTGTGTCTCCCCGCCGACGGGCAACTGGAGAGCGCTTGTGCCCTTTCCCCCTCAGGTGATGTCAGTTTTCACAAAGGATTCCTCAATGTGGTCTAAATGCATAGGAGTCTGACCATGGGTTTTTATTCTGAAAGGTTTTATCGACTATTTGGTGCTTTATGTTTTGGAGACATTTGATACCACAGTGCCCCGGTGCAGTGTAAGCGTTATTTCCCAACAACGAGCAAATGCTATTTTATTACAGATTTTAACCTCTTTTTAGGATGTGAATATTTTATGTGCTGCAATAAATAAGTTTCAAAAAAATATATTTTTATCTTTTCTCTATGCATTATGACTTCTCAGATTTATTTTAGGACTGCTTACACAAGAGTTAATGCTGACCAGGAAGAGACCATTTGCACTTGGGTACTGTGGATTTCAAAAATAAAACTTTTATTGATTAATAGTTTGTGTTGTGTTTTCAATAAGTTAAAAAGTTTGGTTTTTGATATATATATAATTTTTTTTTTTATTACATCTGATACAAATTAAGTGTCATTGTGCCAAAATTCCAATATAACAAAACTAGAAAGCTTGAAAATGAGGTGATCAAAAGCCACATGCGTGAACAGCCACGTGTTTCTTGCGTAATCAGGAAGTAGAGGCCATGATCTGCAAGATACGGGTATATTTTACAAAAACTTCCTGTTTGGGCTGTTATTGGACAACTCATAAACTGGGTTATGTTAGGCTCATTGCTCAACCTCATTAGGGTTCACATTTGTCAAATTGATGTTAAACTTTTACCCTTTCTGAAGGTCTAGTGCCTGAAATGGTTTAAGCAGTGAAGAATGAAAATGATAGCCGTTCACAACTGATATTAATACTGTACGATTCTGTTCAGAGGATGGTGAATTTTCCTTAATTACAATGCACTTCAGCGTTTGAAGACAATTCTTGTTATGGTTGGTAATGCATGAGAGTTTTAAATGGTTTTATCTGAATTATACTGGAAAGATACATATTTGAAGTGCCCTCACATGAAGACATACATTTGACTTTGGAAAAGTAACCATAAGAGCTCAACAATAATCTCTTGATGAACAAACAATACATCTGACAAAGTCTTTGATTTACCTCCAACAGCTGAAGTCGTAACATTAAACTGGCAGTTTAAGACTTGGCTGGATGAACGTAATTGAACAATTAACATAAGAGGTAATTACAGACGTAATTCCTCAGTCAACATTGGAGGAAAGGGTCTTGTCTGATGTACTGTGGCAATTCAGGGAGTCTAGTGTCACCATAACTTGTTGGTTTAAATGCGTGATTAATCCTATGTTATAGTGGGAATGTACATTTTACTTTTGTTCTTTTATAGGATAATGGTGGTTAAGGATTTCTGATCATCCCATAGGAGAGGAACCATCTGTTATGTCAGCCGTGCTTTTTATGATTCTACAATAAATTATATATTTTTATACACCACTTGTTATGTTACTTATTTACATCCAGGATAGTTTGGTTGCATGTCCCTGCGTGATCCCAGTCAACAAGGTTCAAAATCAGCAGAAGAGGCCAACAATCTGGTTGGTCGTTATACTCAAGTTACATTCAGACAGGATTTGGAGTACCTATCGTGTTCATTCAATGCTGAACATTTTTGGTGCTGGTATAAGTGACACACTCTGCTTCACAGTTCTCGCTTTTTGAGTGACAAAGGATTTATAAAGATTTTTTGTGTGTCAGATCCATGTTAGGGCTGGCCAAGAATCTGGCCATGTTATGAATCGTGATACAGGGGGTTTATTTTAAATCAAATTATAGGTAAACTTTCATCGTAAATACTTTTTTAGATCAACCAGAACAATGGGATTAGTGTTTATCACAGTCTGTATAAATCTGATTTCAGATAAGAACTTTTTCTTGTGCAAACACCTTGGGTAAAGCTATACAACTGAGTGGCTATGTCACATCCAACTTTATAGACAAATAAGAAGTGCAAAAGTGTTGCACATTAACTAAATGTTATTTGAGAATCAAAACAATATTACAAATCAACGATATCAATTATTATTCTTTTTCATTAACAGCGTACTTTAATGCGTACTGTTTTTTTTAACAGCAGCTTTAATATGCATATTTCCACAAATATTTTTTTGCTATTTAAATTGATTTTTCATGTTAATAAACACCAGAAATTCCACATACAGGGTTGGTCACCAAGTGGCATTGTGTGTACCCTTAAGGTCCAACCCATTTATTTAGGGGTAATTACAAGCAAAAGTAGACTAAACCCTGCATTTATTTTTATCCACGTTTACCAGTTTGCCCCATTGGCTCCCCTTAAGGTCAGTGGAGTAGTGTGTCATCATTGGCAGGATTGGGTATCAAGTGTATTTGCACAGGACAACATAACTTATGAACTTCACCCTTTGATACACAAGCTATGCAAGCCGCCTTTGAGGCACAACACAGGCCAAAAATGACACGTATTGACCTATAATGTTATTTCATGCATGGCTGAGTGTTTCTTTGCTATATTTTTGGAGATCAATATATTTAATAATTTAGTCATAAATCATTATATATGCATTCTCCCTTTCTTAATTTATGAACTAAAATATTTATAGTGTTACCACATCAAGTTTACACACATTGGTCGAAAATGACGTGTGTTAAAAATGTAAAAAATCATTTTGGTTTCTTCTTCACACTGTTGTCCTCCACTGTCATCATGCATGGTGCTCAAGAGGACAACAGCCTAACCCTATTTTTGGCACAGGTCATGTTGCCACTAAATCAAAATTCTGAGTTATGCATCTCCCTTGATTTGGATGGTCAAGTAATGTTCATATATTATGTACAGTTATCTTTCACAACATATCAAATATGTTCTTAGGTAAAATGAGACGGAAGTTAATCAAATGTGCAAAAGCAGCCTGTTGAGGTGAGGCATGTGAGTTGTCCACCGTAAACATCTTCCTAACTGCAAACACAAATACAAAAGTATTATTATAGTACGTCTTTTAATTATTTTATCACACTTGGCATACATGGTTCATTTTTGACCAATGTGTGTAAACCTGATGTAGAAATACAAAACTATTTCAGTTCATAAATTAAAGAAAGGGAGAATGAAAATAATGATTTGTTGTAATCAAAGACAAGATATTTAATGAATACTTTGAATATTAATGACCAAATATATAGGTTTTCAAAGATATAGCAAAGAAACACTCAGCATGCAAGAAATAACCTACTAATAATAATAGGAAAATAATACGGGTAATTTTGGACCGATGTTGTGCCTTAGAAGGAGGGTAGTGATACATACATTATTGTTATTCAAAAAGCAAGAAAGGAAAAATGAAAATAACACACTGATTAATACCTGGAATTCTGAATGATTTAAGTAATTTATTGCAAAGATATTTACAATTCAAACTCACTTTCGACCCATGTTGTGTATCAAAGGGTTAAAACCCCCTCTTCAGAGCCTATAAGAAGTCAATCTACACAGAGCACCTTGTATGTTTGGATAGTTCAAATTGGTAATCATTTACATCAAAGATAAGAAACTGAGCATAGCTGTAATCAGAGGTGGGACGTAACTTAGTACATTTACTCAACTACTGTACTTAAGTGCAACTTTGAGATACTTGTACTTAACTTGAGTATTTCCATTTTATGCTACGTTGTACATCTACTTCACTAAAAGGACACTCAATTGTGTAGTTTTACTCCACTACATTTATTTAATATCTTTAGTTACTTTGCGGATTTGGATTAATGATTTGAAATATAGAACACTTAAATGAGACACCTGGAGTAAATTCACGAGCTACTCTGCAGCATACAAAGGAATCTAAAACTAGCCGCACCTTTACCTGCTTTGATAACACTTTCATTAATCAATAATTATTATTATCATATTCTGAAATGCCCCAATTGGCATAGTGAGTTTCTTTTGGTACTTTAAGTATGTTTTGATGCTAATACTTTTAACTTTTACTTGAGTAACATTTTGAATGCAGGACCTTTACTTGCAACAGAGTATTCCTCCTACACTGGTACTTCTACCTTTACTCAAGCACAAGTTCTGAGTACTTCTCCCACCTCTGGCTTTCATTTTAAAACACATTTGAAACAAATAAGATAAAAGCATATGGGTTTTTTAAAAGTTGGAAGTTATGTGGCAAAAACTGCAGGGAGAGCTTTTACAGCTATTGCTGAAAACAGGCTTGTTACAGCATGTATTCAAATTCTTTTAAACTACTTTGAAGAAACACTTCATTTACTTTTTCCAGCAACATGGGGGGAGGGGGTTGAGTAGTTTCACTCTGTAAAAAGACTGACTTCAGCTATCCTAAACTGTACACCAAGGCAAAAAATAACCCAAGTGGGTCAGCGCTATTTATCTAAAACACAACTTTTATATGTTATTTTGATCATTTGATCATTATATTTTACTGTTGGATCTAGACCAGTGTGACCGGTTCCCCCTGTATGATAAATAATAAGTGGCAAGAGGAAGTTACGCGAGGGCACTGTGAACATTTCCATTGCCCTTCCCTCCTCCGAGCTCTTTCTGAGGTGTCTTCCATTTCCCCCCCTGTCAAGGTTAAGGCTTGATTTTTCCTAATTAAGGTACAGAGAATGTTGTATTAAGCTGTACAAACTGTAAATTCCCTTGAGGCAAATGTGTGATATCAAACTATTTAAATAAGACACGCTTGCCTTCTCAAAACTAATTTAACTGTTGGTCGAAAAGGAAATTACAGCATTTCACTACCTACAATTCTGAGATGTCAAGCATTGATAAGTTAACTTTACTTAACCCATATATACTAGAAATGTTGTTTGGATACGCTTCAAATTGCATTTAATTATTAATGAATTTGTGAAATTATTACATTGTTTCTTATTTGTAAGTAAGATGGTTATTTAAAGAACATAGGGGCTTTACCATGATAAAACGCATGATCGTTATATCAATGCTATGTAGGGTGTTTCTTTCTTAATTTGTAAATGAGATTAAATAATAGGGAAACATCTTTATTAATGTGCTTTGCAACTGTCGACAATGAATTACCAGAAAGGTTGAAATCCCCGCTTCCTTCTCTCCCCAGCAATTCAAACCTAAGACTTCCCACACCACCTGAAGGCAGCATCGACGCGTTTGGCCCTGCCAGCCAATGAGAGCGGTGATTTGTTCGAGATGACCAATCAGCGACGGATACGTCTTACGGAGGCGAGTGAGTCAGACGGCCCGCCCTGACGTTGTTTCATTGAAGAAGAAGAGGGACGGTCTTTCACAACACCATCCTCACAAGAAATTCAGTCATGACGGCTAAACTTTGCAAGCTTTTTGTCGGGGGACTGAATGTGGAGACCACGGAGGATGGGGTCCGCACGTATTTCGAGCAGTTCGGCGCGTTGACTGACTGCGTCGTGGTGATGAACCCGCAGATCGGCCGGTCCCGCTGCTTCGGCTTCATCACCTACTCGACACCGGAGGAGGCCGACGCAGCAATGGCGGCTAAGCCACATGTCGTCGAAGGCCATGAGGTGGATTTGAAAAGAGCCATAGCCCGAGAGGATGCAAACAACCCAGATATCCTCGCCAACGTGAAGAAGATCTTCGTCGGCGGTGTGAAAGACCACATCGAGGCGGACCACCTCACCGAGTACTTCTCGCAGTTCGGCGTGGTGGAGAAGGCCGAGATCATATCCGACAAGCAGACCGGCAGGAAGCGGGGATTCGGCTTTGTCTACTTCGACGACACCGACTCCGCCACTAAAGCGGTGCTGACCAAGTTCCACACCATCAGCGGAAACAAGGTGGAGGTGAAGAAAGCTCTCACCAAGCAGGAAATGTCCACAGGGAGCCGCGGGAGAGGCAGAGGCCGGGGGATGCAGCCCTATGGCGGCGGAAGGGGAGGAGGTGGAGGCTACGAAGGCGGCGGCTACGGCAGCAACTACGAGGGAGGCTACGGCGGTGGCGGCTATGGTGGCGGTTACAACGGAGGTGGCGGTGGAGGATATGGAGGGTATGGTGGAGGATACGAGGAGGCAGGATACGAACAGCCGCAGCAGATGGGGGGTGGGTACAGCAATGGTGACTTTGGGGATGGCTATGGACAGCAGCACTCCAGTTATGGTGCAGTGAAGGCGGTCAACTATTCCTACAGGAGCGCGGCTCCGTACAACAGAGGCACCGGCGGAGGAGGCTACGGCCGGGGGGCAGGAGGAGGAGGAGGAGGTGGTGGATACGCCGGCTATTAAAGCACCCCACAAGTTTTGTGATCATGGGGAAATTTCAGATTACAGCGAACTTGAATTTACATGCGCACACACACACACACACTGGGTGAGGGGGTCTTGTTGAGATCCTTTAAGCGAGCAGTGCCCATCACCCCCCACAGGAATGAATGACACTGTCCTCTGGATCCCCCCACCCGGACCCCATCTGTCCCTCTTATTCCACACATAATGGACTTTACTACTAAGAATTGTGAATTGTTGAACTGTACTTTTTGTTATGTTTTTGGGGAAAGACTTGATTTGAACCATTTGTAAAGCCGTATTCAATGTCAGTCACTGCTTCTCAACTCAGAATTGAGTTTGTATGTCTTGCAAACCAGCCACACGTGTCTGTTATTTTTGCATCATGAACTCAGGGTTTTAGGTAATGTTGGTGGCAGTGTCAGGCAGCATGGGGACTCCATTGCTTGGTTTTTTTTTTTTTTATCTTAAACACTCGTGACAAAGTATTTTTGGGAGAAATGTCACGGATTGTTTGTTATGTGTATAAATTACTTTTTTCCACCCGTCCCATTACAGGCTTTTGTTTAGATTAAAACTGTTTTGAAATCCATGTGTTCAGTTCACCCTATGTTTGATTCTGCTTTTATTAAAGTTTTTAATGTTTTGAAACTCATTTACTCTTGCAGTCTTAATTGTGTGGGTTACTCAATAATCAATGTAAGTTAGCCTTGTGGTAGCACTGTATGGGCTTAACTTAAATAAAATGTGCTTTTGTAAAGTTAGAAATGATTTCACACTGTGTCCACCAGGAGGGCGTATTGCCTGTAAAGTCATGCATTTCCAAATCATCGGCCATTTTATACCGGCTAAGGTTCACTTGGAAGCATAGTGTGCTGCACTTGAACTGATATGGTCCTCTGGTGGCAGATTTTATTTTATGGATTTTCATAACAACATAACCATGGAAAAACCGTAATCCCATTAAATGCCCTTTCAAATATACATATTTTCCTAATTGGATAATTTTAACATGTAAAACTTAAAAGGTTGCTTTTTCTTACCATGTTTCAGTAAAGTTGAAAACCATCAAACGGGGAACTCCTTTTTAACTCATATCCTACTTTTTGTCATCCATTAGATTAGTTGTGGTATTTTTTTCTAATTGCAATTCGTGAATTAAATCAGGAGCAGAGTGAAGGTTCACCTCTTTCTCAGCCTCTTCCTGCAAAAAAAAAAAAAATCATTTTGATGCACACTAACTCAAAATGGGTGGTGCATAAAAACTGAATGCTTCTTCATGTTAAATTTTGAGTAGCTCTGACGGTAAGTGCTCCTGCAGACGGCCTGAGAGATCTGGTAATTCACTATGAAGCACAATGCTTTTTCTAACCAACAATACTTTGTGTTCGCTACATAGGACACCAATAGATTATTGTGTTCCATCTCAATGATGAGTTCTAATTTAAGATGAGAATTCAAATAAACCCAATATATTAAAAAAAATCCATTAAGAATAACCAGTATGCCTTTTATGGATAAAACTTGAGACTTGAAGCTCATAAATTATATCGTTATTAGAGAAATGTGTTATGTGAACAAAATATAAAGCCTCTCTTCAAGACATGGCCACTCGATGATCTAATAATGCCAGCTGAAATTGATATTGCATATCAGTGTTGCACATTTCCACCACAAATTACCTCGAATCATTGAATGAATCCAATTGAGTGCAATGAATATTTGTCTTTTCAGGGATCCATGGGATCTGAAGCTTATTGTTGTCCAGCTGGTAATTCAGCCTTGTCAGTGATAGTCACAACGTCTTCCATTTAAATAAACAGACATAACAAACAGCTAAGGGCAAGGACAGATAGAGATTTATGGGGACAGACACAACTGTTGACATGTGAAAAATAGGTTTATATAAATATATCAAAAGCACCAGTGACTTGCAACATAACTAAGATGTCTATATACAAGTAAATTGTTTCTGAAATCTGTGAACAATAAAAATAGTTGAAAAAATACTTGATGGGTTGATATGTTGATATGATTGTGTGTGTTCAGTTACAGCATCATTGTATGTTTATTTGGGATTGGACTGTTTGTAGAGGTTTAAAGAAATAATGACTTAAGGATTGAGGAATGTCATTTTTTAATTTTTTACTTTTTTGTTGTTGACCAAATCGATTACTTTAGAAACGAATAAGCCAAATAATTGTTTTTACTACAGTCCCCCTTTTATTTGGAAGCTTTCTGTCAAGTTGTACACAGTGCAAGGAGAAACAACACAGTGACTTTTCTCTCTTCAATACATACTTTTAAAAGCTTACAGCACCGGGAACTTCCGGCGCTTTCATGTTCTTCTGTAAATAAATTGTTAAGCCCGCTGAGACAAAAGTACAATTTGTGATATTGGGTTAAAATAAACTTTGATTTACTTTTATTGATGTATTTGGCGTAAGAAGTATATTTAACTTCAGAACCCTCAAGAGCCAGATATAAATGTTTATTAGCGTCAAAAATGGTGTTGCTATAAAAAGGTTTTTCTATAATGTAAAACTCAGTAACAGGAGTGAAAGGGATGGGATTTCAAACAGGTTTGAGGTTTTTGATTTTGAAGCTCTTCTCCAGTGAGATAATGCACACATGTAAAGGTCCCCTATTATACTGTTTTTCATCAATATATTATAGGTCTTAGATATATACAAAACAGGTCTTTGAAGTGTTTTGCTCGAAATACCAAACAGATCATTGTAGCATCCCATAATCCCTCTGTTTCAGCCCTGTTTCAAAAGTGCTGATTCTCTGTCTTTTACTTTAGATGAAAATAAGGAGCCACTCCCTACGCCCCTACCCATTCACACCAACGGTGTTTCGGGGCCGGTTCGGTGCTGGTGCTTGAAAAGCACCGGGTTTTCCTGTTCACACCGCAGCGGAGCAGCCTCTAAACTCCGGAATCCGGTTCGTTTCGAGCACCAAAAAGTTGTCCGTGTAGAAGCAAGAACCGCATACGTCACGCTTACATCGGAGGGGGGCGAGATTAACCTGAGCTAACAGTTAAGGCGAGTACGGCAAATAAAAGTTGTAACAAGCAGTAGTGCTGAGCAAAGTGACTAGAACGCAACCACACACTTGTAAAAAAAAAACACGCTTTATAAAGTCAGGCAACACTAACCAGGCTTCGTGTGATTCTGTTTATTTGTACCTTACTTTGACCATCCGTTCGCTGTTATTGGTCATTGTGGAGAGCAGGCAGACGTTTTGTTTGTTATTATAGCAGCTATCGGATGGAATCAATACATGGGCTGCACAGGTTGTCATGTCCGACTATCACAAGTAGAATCATAATGAAAAATACGTCGGTAAAAAGTGCCTGGAGAAAACGGCTTAGCAAGTAGTCAGTTTAGCTTCGGTTGCTATGCTAACATCACCCATGTTATACCAGAGAAACTTTCATAACAGCGTTGTGATGCCAAACAGCGTCAATTCAGACTGACACCAAACAGCATCAATTCAGACTGACACACATTCACTTAAGGGGAACTGGGGATATGTATCAGCTGCTTGTGTGACAGTCAGACAGTGAATACTTTAGAGCCGTGTGAGCTAACCCGGAGCTAACGGGAGAATACACTCGTGGAAGAGCAGCCGGCCAGCACTGCAGCGGTCGGTAAATGCCGCTGAAACACATTAATAAACAATGAACCACGGCACTCTGGAGAAAAGTATAAGGTTGGAGAAGTCGTTATTTAATTTAATCTGGCTTCGTATGATTAAAAGCAACGCAGTCCCCGGCCCGTTGTTGTTGTGAGGTGAGCTCCGTTGGGGAGAAAATCAGCGACGTAAACTGTGACGTCATGACGCAGCAGCGGCAGCACCAGTCGGTCTCTGAGCGGTGTGAAAAGAGCCGGAGCTAAACCTAAGTACCGGTTCCGAACCTGAAAAGCTCTAGCACGGAGCTTGAACCGGAGTTGCGTTGGTGTGAAAGGGGTATCTGAGATATTTGGTTAACAAGAATACAATGGTGCTCTAGGAGGAGATTCAGGTGATAAGGTGGGGGGGGGGTTACCTTGGTTGGTGATTGGCTAATGGTTACACAAGCCAAAACATCGTTATGACATCACAAAGTGGCCAATATCTGATCAGCTCATTTTCAGACAGGTTTTTATATAAATGGATCAGGACAAAAAGTGAGCGAATCTTTTTTCCTGAAACTTTCAAAATCTCTTTACACAGAGGGGACACATGTTTATGTATAAAATACATGAAAAAGTGGATTTTGCATAAAAGGTGACCTTTAACAAGCAGCACAATACACACTAGGATAAATCAACATGATAACTGCACGGCTGGGATTGAACCCATCACATTCTGACTCAAAGACAACAGCCTCTTCCTACAGGCTGTTGTTCAGAAATGAAGTCATAGCCGGAATGTCCCAATCGAGATAACAGTTTTGTTGTAAGAATGGAGGGTTTTTTTAAAAGGGAAAAAAAACTGAAGTTTGGTAAAGTTGGAAAGGTACCGAGGCTTATTTCCATTAAAATAACAATTACAATAGTGTTTAAAATGGGGCCAAAGATTTCTGTTTGCTGCTTTAAGAAAGAAACATACACAAAAGTACAGGACTTTTATTTTCATTTCATTTCCTTTATTATCTTTGTGAGTTTTCATGTTTTGAGAGATTTTGTTAGCCTAAAGAGGACACCCCCCATCTCCGAGGGACACAAAAATAAAAAATAATTAAAAAAATAAAAAGTTGCTTTAAGAAAATTCACAGAAATTAAGCAAATGCAATAAAAAATACAAAATCCTTGACGCAAATGCCTTTATACCTTAAACAGATGTTATTATTGTAGTTAAGATTGTAAGGACGTGTTAGGAGATGTTTGAAGTGATTTTGGTAGAACTTGACTTTATGACAGGGACGTTATTTAATATTGCATTGAAGTCTGCTTAGAAAGACAACAATTGAAATGGAGCTACACGGACTTGAGTGATAGGCTACAACAAGATGGTTTTCAAATTGTAGTCACATTATTGGAACATTTGAAAAGAGGATTCGTGTTGGTGGATGTATTTATTAAAAATTAAAATGACAACTTTCTTATATCTTCATAATCGTCTCTCGATTTGAAATACTTTTTTTTATTTAACCTGTTCCTATTGGTCGGATCCAGTCAGCTGACATGGGACAGAACATGTCTGTCCCATGAACAAAATCTGCTGTTTTGACAGGAAGAAATGTCCAAACCTTTCCTGTTTACTGTCGTTTAAATATCTGTTTTGAGGCATGTTACTGGATATCTTTGTCCAGAAATGTCTCCGTAACACACTGCCAGTAGGCTACTCTCTGAAAAGAAAAGAAAAGAAAAAGACATCATTTAATTCAGGCAGACAATTGAATGTTGTTGGGTCATTTTAGAGTCAGTAGAGGAAGAATTGTTGTTAGTTTACATTACTAGTATTTTTAAAGTGCTGCTGCAAAGCGGGAGCAATGTTTTTTTTAACATGTTCTATTAAGAGTTTACTAACATGTCCAAATTGCACATATTGACACTAAAGCAGTGCTCTTGCTTTAAATTTCTTTGTGCTCTATTCTATTTTTCCCGAATAAGTTATACTTTTTACAAAATTGGCCATTTCAAAAAGTGGTGGGGACATGTCCCCAGCGCAAATGACGCCTATGGGAAAAGTACTAATAGCAAAATAATTGAAATACTCAAGTAAAATACAAGTCCCTCAAATGTGTACTTAGATACTTGAGTATACTTTAGTTACTTAACACCACTGCCCCTACCAGATGTCAAGATTTAAGATTGATCGGAATAAATGTGTCTTTTTACCATTATCATACTAGTCTGTCCAACTGCATGCCCATGTTTTTAGATTCTGCAGTGAATCATCTCGGTTATACACAATCTTTGTACAGCGGCTCACTCAGCGCTCATGCCCGCTGCTGCTGCTTCTGACTCTGGGAGGATGGACGGTGTGTCGCTGCCGGGGTGAGTTGGCTCAGGGGGGATTATTCTGTAAGGCTGTGATTCACGCTGCTTCTACATCTGTTGGATAACATTTTACCCCACATGATCCTCCGGACATAAACCCCACAGACAGTGCAACAGCTTTCTGCTAGCAACTCGAACTGAAGCTAGCCTTGTTGACTAGTTAGCTTCAGTTAGCTAGCACCGTTGGTTTGCCCAGCTGGAGCAGTTGAGTTGCTAACCAACCTGCCAGTTACCATGTAGATAAACTGTCACCAAGAACATACTTATATACCGAGTGTAGACCGTCAACCAAAATGTGACATTACTACAATTTAAAGTTACAATTAATGTGAGTTAACGAGAGCTATCATAAGCTTAGCAGTTTAGTTTTATGGTTGACAAAGCTAAGAGCTAGCCAGCCTTCCAACTTGACGCTCAAGAAACTCAAACAAACATAGTTTTCCATCTTTAAAAAAAAATGTTTGAATATAAAGAGACAGTTCAGTCAGAGTCATGATTGTTTACTGATTTGTACCTTTGTGAATTAAAACAATACTCTTTTTCCTGTTGTATATTCCTATATATCTCTGTTGCTTTGGGGAAAGTATTCAGTATTCTTTTAATATTGTGTACACTTTGGATATTCTAGTGATACATGGCTTTCTATCTATCTATCTATCTATCTATCTATCTATCTATCTATCTATCTATCTATCTATCTATCTATCTATCTATCTATCTATCTATCTATCTATCTATCTATCATGTGGCTTGTTAGTGCTGCATCATTATTATTCAAAACTGTAACTAGTATGTGGACAAAACACCTTGTGAGAACACAGTAGTAGTATATGTACTACTGTACATATAATCGTCTCTTTCCCTATCAACAAGGTGACTCATTAAACCAAGCAATTTTTGGAAAACAAAAGCGGATCCCCAGTCAAAAAGACAAGCTTGAATGATTATGTAGTGCAGTGAGGAAAGGGACATCCATTAGATTATTGCATTAACTTTACGAATAATGGATCTAAACATGGGCAATAAAGAAAACAACAATTTTACTACACTGATTAAACCTTTTTCCTACAGTGCAAACACATTTAGATTAAACTGAGTGGCCTGTCTGCTGATTGAGGAAACACTTTATTGTACATTAACAAACCAAAAAACCTATAATTAATTTAGGTTTGCTTATAAAGGTCAGTGTTAGCAGTGATCCCACGTATTTGATTGTTATCTCTCAGAATAATAACACAATATTTACACCAGCTACCAAATAAGTTTATTTAAAACACTCAATTTGACTTTTACCACAGTTATTCAGTGTTAAGTCCCTGTTTTATCATCATCTCATAACCCGAGAGATGAAACATAAACTGTGGGGTTGCCATTAATCTTTGCTGATTCTGCTTCTCTCATGTCTCAGCAGTCTGGTGGCCGCGCCGGCCTCGCCGCGTCCAAACTGCAACACGGATTCAGAGGAGGACACGATGAATGGAGGGCTGCACACCTTCAACCAGACGCACATGAGGAAGGCTTTCCAGCTCATGAACGAGCTGAGGAGGTGAGTGCCTGACGGTGTTGTTCGTTTCTTACAGAAAGAATCAGGCCACAAACACATGTCACCATAAAAATAACTACTGGCTGTGTACTTTGCTTGAGTTTGTATGCCTGTCTAACACGTGCCTCTTGCATGTTACACAAAGTACATACTTTTAGCTTTAAATGGTTACTATGTCTAATAGAATAACATTTTAATATATCATTTAATTATGTAAATTTTACCTTTTTTATTTGATACTTTTAAGTGTACGAAGTGCACACATGCATTAATGCCGTTATTCCATATTTGATATTAAATACCATATGCCTCCAATCTAATGATGCAGCTTTTAAAGCCCGCCACACTTTTCAGGTTCTTTGATGGTTTCAGTTTCAAAGAAAACCTAACAAGCTGAAAAAACACATGCAATGTACTGAAACTAATAGGGTTATGATGGATATGTTTGATTATGTGTAAAATGACTGCAATTACAGTCCTAAATGTAATTAAATAGTTGAGGGTTCAATCACAAAAAACTCAAATATTTGTTTCACTTGTGGTCCTCAGTAGAAAGTAAAATCATGACTGATATTAAAGTCAGAGCAGACTAGTAGGCCACTCTTGCCTGATAGTGATATTAAAACAGGAAATGCATAATTTCTCCGGGAGTCTTTGAATACAACCTGGGAAATGAACACCTCATTTGGCACATTTGCTGGCAGCCGTCCTCTCAATACTTGGCTTGTCACTGCCAACGCTTTATTCTCTATCTCACTCTCCGTTTCTCTTTTATACTTCAGTAAAAAGATGCTGTGTGACGTCCAGCTGGTGGCAGGGAGTGTTGAAGTGCCAGCTCACAGGGTGGTCCTGGCGTCTTGTAGCCCCTACTTCTGTGCCATGTTTACAGGTACACACACACACACACACACACACACACACACATTGGTTGAATGGCATGTGTGTCTACTGGCATTTGCTAACGTCTGTGTGTTTTGTAGGTGACATGAGTGAGAGCAAAGCCCATCAGGTGGAGATCAGAGAGGTGGACGGACAGACCCTGAGGAAGCTGGTGGACTACATCTACACGGCTGAAATAGAAGTCACAGAGGACAACGTCCAGGTGAGGGAGTGTGTGTGGGAGGCTGCGACTTTTAATACAGTGGTGAAGGGATGATGAATTTTTGTCGGCCAACCCTGAAGTTCAGGGAAAAGTAGTAAGACATAAGACTTCATTTTTTTACTTTTCAACAGCTGCCAGAGAGTTGATGAAGCGGCGAGTAGGAAGGGAGAGAGAGTTCAAAAAGTGTTTTCCTGTTTTTACTTGATATTTACTTCTTGTGTTACGCTGGCTTTTACCGTGTTTGCGTCTCTGGTTTAGCTTTTAAAGGTTTGGCCTTATATATGAACAGCAGTAGGATAATTTGAGGGAAAGTGACAGTCTCATCTCATTGGATATCCTCTGATGCTTTGTGTGATTTTGATCTCAGCATTTCCTCTCCTCTGTTGGTGGGATTACTTTCTAAGAAGCAAACTTGTTTTTGCTTGGGGGACAGCATTTCTAAACTCAATTCATTTTTGTCACATTTTCTTTTTCTTTTTGCTCAGTTATAAAGCATTGGGCACAGTAATAAAGCTTCCTTGGTTTGGAGGAGGAAACTTATCTTATAGCGGCTGTCGTGACCTTTGTCTGTGTGCAGTCTTTGTTTAAAGCCAACGTCAGAGCAACAACATAACAAGCTGGTTATAACTGCCAAAAATTTGGATTTTCAGGAATTTCAAAGAGATTTCCATGAATTCTGTGCGCAGTACAGTGGTTAACACCGTTTTTAAATGCTGTTTTGCTTCGACTTTGATTCAGAACACATTCATTTTAGCCTTTCGATCTGATATTTTGTTGTGGTAATTGTGAACTATTAGAAAAAATAATACAACAAAGGAAAATCTAGTTTGTGAAACAGCCTTTACATTTCAGACTCCTGCCATTAAAGGAACATACAATCTATTGTCTTCAAAGCAATAAAGCATATAAATAACTCTATATCTGGGACCACATGAGCAAAAAAGTTGTAGTTTTTTTTGGGTGATCAGAGTTTTTGCTTATCATAACATAAACCCTTCAATTAAGGACTGATCATTGGATTTTTTGTAAAATTTCAGACAGGCCAAAAATGAACCTGCCTGAGGACGGTGTTTATAACCAGAGAAGTAAGAGCTGGGAATGGTTGTGAGTTTTGCTGTGAAGCTCTGGTTTGAAGCCTTGTTTGTGTCGGTGGAGGCTGCATGGCTCTCACGCAGGGCTGTATGAATGCAGCAGGCAGGAAACTTCCTCTGATTATTAGCACAGGAAATGTGCATGGACAGAGGCAGGAAATCCTCCCACTGTTAGCAGCGTGCCTGCCTGATTGGCTCACTTGTTTGTGTTTTGACTACTGACTCAAATTTGGTAAAATATTAGTTTAACTTTTAATTTCTCTGAGCTTTCCTTTTAACAGACAATATGTGTGTTGTTTTAATCTGCCGTCAGTCCTGTATGGGCTGTGACGGCAGAGCTTCAGTGCCTGATGTTTCCCTTTAGCAGACATGATGCTTCAGGGCAGCTTCAGACAACAGGAGACCGTAACAACACACACTCGCAGGATGATGAGTGTGCAGACTCAGGCAGTCTGTCACTGACCTAGTTAAGATTGTGTGTCAGGATTGAGTTATGGGTGTCTGTCTGGTAGCATCGTGATTTTAACACTGCACTGACTGCTTTGCTAACTGACAGACTAAGGCGTTGTGCACACGGGAACGTTTGCGTTTATGCACAGTATGCGTATTCAAAAAAGTCTTCCGTTCACCTGCATTCGTTTCATTTAACGTGTCTGTTCAAACCAGACTGCTGGAAACGCTGTAGTACATATGTAGTACATAGACTGTAAGTGGCGCTGTAACTTCCGCCACAAAATACACCAAAAGCAGCGAAGAAGACTCCGCAGCAGCCCCGCAGCAATGTTGCCATGGCTACCCTTCTGTTTATGCCCCGCGGTGGATTTAGCAACATGTAGTTCATGTAATTCTCCATGTCCACTTGTTGCTGATGGTTGTGGTAGAGGAGCTGTAGATTTTGCACTAATATCTGTAGCATGGTCAGTAGCAGTAGCACTAGCAGTAGCTACTGACAGGAGGAAGTGTGTGTGTGGCGATTGCTGGTATTCAGCGGGATATAGTAATTTCCTCAGCATGTAAATATATGGATAAATGCAACGGGGAAGTTAACTGAAAGAAACCGAATCTGTGGATATTGCATCGACCGACCAAGAAGCACGTCTCCGTGGAGAGGACGCACTCAGAAAGAGAGATATTCTCTACAAACACCGGGTGAGATCGCTCCTTTGTCAATATAATGGATCAATGCATGAAATCTGACTCTGTTTATTTTGTTTAAGGAGTATATTGGGCGTTAACAATTCTGATTTGCCTTTTATAATATTATTTCATTCAAGAACCCCTTGTGCGTTTAATTAACACAGCTATTTTGATAGTTGATCGTTACAGATGGCTACTGGCCATGCTACAGCAGTGAGCAGGAGAGGTGGGGAGAGGCGGGGCTATCGTTATTTTTTCAGGAAATATTCGTATAGAGGCGATTACACGGACTCGGTTGACCCCCCCAGAGCGTTTCGTTTGCAAATCTATCCACCTTGGGACCCGTTATCGTTTGTGGGGTCAGTTTCTATCGGCCTCGTGTAAATAATAGGGCTCTACGCACGCGAAACTATGCAGATACAAGCAGTTTTGTCCTCGTGTAAACGGCGCCTTAGGTGTTGTAAATAAACCAAGCTGCATGAAAAAGTAATGTTCAGGCAATACACGTTGCAGAGATCAAAGTTAAATCAGCCGCTCTATTTATGTTGCAAACTTACTTCCACTAACAATCTGTATTGGATTTTATTCGATATATACGAGTATTAATATTCTGCTTGTCTTGTCACCAAGGTGATATTCACAGGGGTTATTGGCTGGCTTGTTAAAGTATTGATTAGTTTGCACTAAAAATAGATGGCTATCTGACTTCAAGCTATCAAATGTTTCTAAATGCTTGGCTGTGAATGGTAAAGAATTGTTTTTTAACACTTTTGATCATTTTGAATTAAGATTACCCAGAATAAGGGTTCCAAAGTCAGTTCCTTCCAGTAAATGTTTAAAATTACTTTCTCTCTGTGTTCAGGTTCTGCTGCCGGCAGCCAGCCTCCTGCAGCTGATGGACGTGCGTCAGGTGTGTTGTGAGTTCCTGCAGTCTCAGCTCCACCCCACCAACTGTCTGGGCATCAGAGCCTTCGCTGACCTGCACACATGCACGCAGCTCCTCGACCAGGCCCACGCATACGCCGGTAAGCTTCGCACCTCAATGTGTGTGTGTGTGTGTGTGTGTGTGTGTGTGTGCGTGCTCTCAGAAATGCCTCTTTGGAAGGAATGTGTTATGTTCCAAGGGAAAGTGTTAAATGCTGAAATTCACACAACAAATGTGATACTTGACCACTGTTGGGTATTGTATTTGCATGTTACAGAGCTTAATACAAATATTTGCTGTGTGGCGTGTGTAACCCTGCTGGTTTGTGTCTCTCAGAGCAGCACTTCTCTGAGGTGGTGCAGGGAGAGGAGTTCCTGGGCCTCTCTCTGCAGCAGGTGTGCAGCCTCATCTCCTGCGACAAACTCACCGTGTCCACTGAGGAGAAGGTCAGCAGCAGCACCACGTACACCCATATTATACTAATATTATGAGATGAGACTACATTATATACTATACTATAAACTATCGTCTTACATTTTGAAGAATGGAGTATAATGGCTTAGGTGCAAAACATATTTTTTTAATTTATCTTTACGCACTCAGTCATTAAAATCAGGTGTGTAAATATTTTATGAAAACCCAAATACAAATAAACTACATTATCCTTGCAATATCAATGTCGAGGTATTTTGCCAAAACTGAATTCCGCCCTTAAATAAAAGCAGTTTGTCTCTTCCCTTGTTGGTAAAAGAAAATGTAAGAATTACGATCTTAAGTACGCAAAACAACAATCTGTGTCTGTATTAAAAGACATTGTCCTCGTCATCATGCCACACAGAGACTTCCTTTTGACAGACCAGCAGCAGACGGACATGTCGTCCTCTACACTAGTTGCTAAGGTGAGCTCATCAGATGAGTTCCTGAGGACGACATGTCCGTCTGCTGCGAGTCTGTCACTCGTCCTGCTGTCAGCAGAGAGAGAGAGAGAGAGCCACACTGTCACACTGCTCAGTGTCAAACTGTCTGAAACAGTTACTGCCGAGTTATCTGTTTCATTTTAGATCCCTGGCCGGATCAATATAAGTGTATAGACATAAGGGCCACCGCTTTCGTATTGCACTCATGTTTATAGGAATGTGATAGATGAAATGTCTTGTTTGTGTGGACCCAAATTTGAAGCCACTAAGAACAAGGAAACCTCTTGGAAGCATTTACACATTTTACACTGCTAGCCCTAGTAGTCACATCAGCTACATGACAACAAACCCTTAAAGGTCCCATGTCATGGCCATTTTTACTGATCATAATTCCATTGTTGAGGTCTACTAGAATAGATTTATATTGTGCAATTTTCCAAACTCACATTGGTTTCTCATACAGCATCTCTGTATAGTATGTGTATTCACACTCTGTCCTACACGGCTTGTTGGAGCTCCTGCCCCTCCCCTTGTGAGCCCAGTCTGCTCTGATTGGTCAGCTCGCCCACTATGTTCTGATGAGTCCACCACCGTTACAGCGGAACATCAGTGATTATGTGTTACAATGGCGTTAGCAACCAGAAAATGACACCAGTAAGGACAAAACAGATGAGAATGCTGCGTGGGGTCTGGGTGCCGTGTTGGCGGACGTTGCGCGGGACGTTGCGCGGCTCGCTGCTGCGAGGAGCGGATAGTGTGAGCTGGGTTAATTTCCTGCTTGCTACGTGGGGTCTGCGAGACAGCGAGACATCGGGAATGGACGCGGGAAGGGGGGGTGCTGAGGGGGCTGCAGCACCCCCATCTGCCGGCTGGTCTTAGTGAGTTGGTGTGAGATGACCCAAACAAACAATAAATGTATTGCTATTTAATAAGCTTAAAGGTAGGGTAGGTAAGAATGGAGAAACCAGCTCGAGTGCGCTAGAATTTGAAAGTACGCAGCCGAAAAAAATCTGCCCCTTCCTTCAGACTTCCTTACAGAGCCCCTCCTCCAACACACACGAACGCGCACATGACCAATGAGGGCACGAGATAAGTTTGTGCACGAGATGGAAGGCTGACAGGCAGGTAGGCCATCCAGTTATTTTAGCCGGGCCGGCTAAAATGATTGGTCGTGCTTTTTACAGCGCCACGGCTTCCACAGATGACATTTTTTAATGTATTTATTGTCAAAGCATTTAATGTATTCATTGCTATCAGGATGTTAAGAGCATTCCATGGAATATAACAAAAAGTGTTTCTGAAGTGAATTACCTACCCTACCTTTTAAGTGGTTATATAATTAATCATATAGTGTTTTTTTAATTCAATATAACTCTTATAGATAGTGTCTGCCATTTACTGTCTCTTTTATGAGACACATTATACATTGTGGACACATTGTTGTTAGAGTCTTCTAGTTTGAACCCTGAATTAGAAGAAGGTGTCGGAAGTCGCTGAGTAACGGCCCTCTTCCTCAACTACCATCGTTGTCGTTCCTTTGTGCTCAGCAGGGGGGGGGGGGGCACTCAAACCCCAGGAGAGGCTCAACTGAATGTGTGTTAATCAATGAATTTGAAGAGGTAGATTTTGGAAGAAACACATGCACAACAAAGGTCTGCCACCTCTGGTATACTGCCGTCCTGCTGGGAGCAATCGATATTGGTATTTCCCAATGAAAGAAAGCAGTTTCTACAGCTTTAACGAGGCAATTGATACAATCAGTGAGTTCAATTCATCTAAATGTTCCGGCGTGTCAGCTCGTTGAACAATGTCTGAAGCCCGCCATCTACAAACCTGTTTAATTATGCAATCAGTTTTGCTCCTGCATCCCCAATTAACCAACTTGTTAACATATACACACAGTTTATTTTAAACACACAAGAGTACGGACCTTGACATTTCATTGTATTTTTCACCAGAACCAGAAAGCAAAGTGTGTTTTTTTTATTCAGAAGGAAGTTTATTCGTGCTTGACAAAATACATAGCAAAAAAAATCCAAACCTAACATTTCAAAAGTAAAGACACATAGATATAGATTAGAAACATTTCCAAATGTGTTGAGTATTTCGCTTTGTGTAAATGTGTTCAGTTTTCAGAGGTAACAGACCTAAAACTACACAAAACCATACAAAGACAGATAAAATGACTGAATCTGGATCAGTTTAACAATTTAACAATTCCCCCCCTTCTGTATTTGGGTTCCCTCTCTACTGTCTCCCTCTCTACTGTCTCCCTCTCTTCTGTCTCCCTCTCCTCTTTCTCTCTCCTTCAGGTATTTGAGGCGATGATATCTTGGATAAAGTCCGATAAGCCAGCTCGTCTGGAGTACATGCCCAAACTGATGGAGCACGTCAGACTTCCACTGCTGTCCAGGGATTACCTGGTGCAGGTAAAATCAATACTGCTCTGCTTTCTACACTAAGGCGCCGTTTACACGAGGAGAAAACTGCTTGTATCTGCATAGTTTCGCGTGCGTATAGCCCTATTATTTACACGAGGCCGATAGAAACTGACCCCACAAACAATAACGGGTCCCAAGGTGGATAGATTTGCAAACGAAACGCTCTGGGGGGTCAACCGAGTCCGTGTAATCACCTCTATACGAATATTTCCTGAAAAAATAGCGATAGCCCCACCTCTCCCCACCTCTCCTGCTCACTGCTGTAGCAACTATCAAAAATAGCTGTGTTAATTAAACGCACAAGGGGTTCTTGAATGAAATAATATTATAAAAGGCAAACCAGAATTGTTAACGCCCAATATACTCCTTAAACAAAATAAACAGAGTCAGATTTCATGCATTGATCCATTATATTGACAAAGGAGGATCTCACCCGGTGTTTGCAGAGAATATCTCTCTCTTTCTGAGCCGTCCTCTCCACAGAGACGTGCTTCTTGGTCGGGATGCAATATCCACAGATTCGGTTTCTTTCAGTTTCTTTCAGTTTCAGTTTCGGGGCTTAAACAGAAGGGTAGCCATGGCAACATTGCAGCGGGGCTGCTCGGTTGCTCTTCTTCGCGGCTTTTGGTGTATTTTGGCGGAAGTTACAGCGCCACTTACAGTCCCAGCATATGTACTACAGCGTTTCCAGCGGCCTCGTTTGAACAGACACGTTAAATGAAACAAATGCATGTGAACGGAAGACTTTTTTGAATACGCATACTGTGCATAAACGCAAACGGTCCCGTGTGAGCGGGGCCTTAGTTCTACACTTTCTACTTTAGCCCGCTTCACTGCATTTTTCTGTTATGAATGTCACCTATATATGTTTGTAGTTGTAGAAAAGGGTTGGCACTTGAATATTGTCAAGACTATGAATAAAACTACATAAGTAACCCAAGTAAGTAAGACCAAAGGATATGTGAGTGAGGCCTGAAGATGATCTGCTAGTCCTCCAACAACCTTCCTGGACTTTTAGTTTTAACAAACTAAACCAAAAACATCACGATTAAATGAAAATAATATGTTGGCGATGCATCCTATTAAAAATAATTCTGACTAAAATTGAAACTAACAAAAATAATCTTCTTGAAATCTAAGTGAGTCCACTGCTTAACCTTTTACTATTTTTTTTAACACACACACTGTGAGGAAATGCTGCCTGCTATTCTCTGATCCATCGCAGACACAAAAAACAAATAAATACAAAACAGGAATTAGTGTCTTTTGTAATTACTACATAAAAAGTAACCATGTTGAAAAAAAAATGTGAGGTACTATGATATTAATAGTAATGTGGTACCTGACCTGCTGCACGCTCCAGGTGCATGTAAACCCACCCATTTTAATAAGGTACATAAAGATAGGGGGAGGCTGTGGCTCAGTGGGTTTGCTGATCTTCGGATCAGGGGAGCACTGGTTCAATCCCCACTGCATTCAGCATGTCATAGTGTCACTGGACACTTCACCCCAAAATTGCTGTGTGGCGATTGCTCAACAGTATTGAGTGTATGTTAGTCGCTTTGGGTAAAAGCAGCTAACAAGTGACCTCTAATGTAATGTAATAAAATGTCCTGAAATGTGCTTCCTGTTTCAGATTGTCGAGGAGGAGGCTTTGATAAAGAACAACAACACCTGTAAAGATTTCCTCATAGAAGCCATGAAGTATCACCTGCTGCCAGCCGACCAGCGACACCTCATCAAGACAGACCGGACCCGACCCCGGACCCCCATCAGCATCCCAAAAGTACACACACGCACACACACACGCACACACACGCACGCACACACACGCACGCACACACCCCTCACGTCAGATTAAACACAGACTCTCCATGTTTAAAAACGTCTGTATCAGATGAGAATTGTTTTTTTTGTGACCTCCCTGACTGTGTGTGTCTCCCTGACTGTGTGTGTGTGTGCAGGTGATGATCGTGGTGGGCGGTCAGGCTCCGAAGGCGATCCGCAGCGTGGAGTGTTACGACTTCCAGGACGACCGGTGGTACCAGGTGGCCGACCTGCCGTCACGACGCTGCCGCTCAGGTGTGTGTGTGTCTGTAGAGTAGTGGAGTCCGCCAATTCTACTGTTTTCAACCTGTACTAAAAACTAGATGTACATCTGGTTGGACAAACACTTTGGGTTTTTGGTGTCAGTCTCCAGAAGCTCTGTGTTTGATTGGGACCATGCAGCCCCAGTGTTTGGTATGTAAGTAGTTGGGTACATGGGGAGTAAACACAAACATTTTATAGTAACATTTAAATAGTAGAACCATTTGATTTAGTCTAATCCACATGTCTCAGCAAACAAGTGACTATAACCAATTGGGCATTACAATGAGTTTCCCAAGGGTGCTGTATTTTCACAACATTAATTTAAAATATAAAAGATGGATTTCAAGTGGTGGTTGTGAATAAATGTATACAATATACATCACATTTCACTATTTTTTATTTGAACTTGTCAGCAAAGTGTCTAATTCCTTAAATCTAAACTAAAGGCAGCAACTGATCAGATTTGATCACATATTGATAAAATCTTGATTCCAAATTGTCCTTGAATGCACCAGAAATGATAAAAACAGTACCTCCTCCAGTCAAACTGTAAAAGAAATGTTGTATGTTGATTGTTGTTTTAAACCTACACATCACTTTCACTCGAAAACAAAAACCTTGCCACCTTGAACCATTCTCATGCAGGGAAACGATCCGTATGAATAACTTTATCCCTTCACCCTGTGTGTCCAGGTGTGGTGTCCATGGGGGGCCGAGTGTTTGCAGTGGGGGGGTTCAACAGCTCTCTGCGGGAGCGCACGGTGGACGCGTACGACGCAGCGAGGGACCAGTGGAGCGCCGTGGCCAGCATGCAAGAGAGACGCAGCACGCTGGGGGCCGCCGTGCTGGGAGACCTGCTGTACGCTGTGGGGGGGTTCAACGGCAGCATAGGTACACACACACACACACACACGCTCATACAGAGCAAAAGGCTGAGCTGTTAGTAACGATTAGTAACAAGTATATATATTGATTTTGTGTACCCTTTTTTGTGGGGTCCAATTTTGCGAAGAAGTTGTGTTCAAAGTATACAATTTCAGTTAAGATATGTCTGAAAAAATGTGTGAAGAGTGAAGTTGATACAGGTAACGAGTGGAATGCTGATTAAATGACATTATCCAACCCTGTTTTCTCTCATCTGGTTGAGCATCTTGATCTGTTTGAACAGATTCTGATTATTTGCAGTAGCACCGCCTACCTCAGTGTAAACATAAAGAGACATGGGAGATTTTCTCTGTTCTCACAACTACCAGCTTGAGGCAACATACTGTATCTCACCTACACACTGATCCCACACACGCCAGATAATGTTTGTGTTTCTGTCATTCCTTCAGGTTTGTCGACAGTAGAAGTCCTCAACTATAAAACCAACGAGTGGATGTACGTCGCCTCCATGAACACCAGACGCAGCAGTGTGGGTGTAGGAGTGGTCGACGGTAAGACAACAAGTGTGTGTGTGTGTGTGTGTGTGTGTGTGTGTGTGTTTGTGCGCATGTGTGTGTATGTTTCTCTCATTGTGTGACTATAGTGACAACATGTGACATTACAATGAAAAGCTGAAATTCTGATTTCACAATTGTGGTGTGTGTGTGTGTGTGTGTGTAGGTAAGTTGTATGCAGTGGGAGGTTATGATGGAGCGTCCCGTCAGTGTCTCAGCACGGTGGAGGAGTACGACCCCGTCGCTGATCAGTGGTGCTACGTGGCTGACATGAGCACACGGCGCAGTGGAGCAGGTACACACACACACACACACACACACACACACACAAAATCTGTTAAACTGAGGCCTGTACTACGAAGCTGGTTCAACCTAACCTGGATATGTTTGAGTTAGCCGGTTGGCCCAATCCAAAACATACGCGCTCTGGCTAAACTGTACTACGACGCTGGTTATCAAGTGGATCGCTCAAGCCAGCCGTGTCCTATCTAGTTAGGTGCGCGTTCACATGAAAGGGGTGGTATTTGGAGCATTCGACCAATCTCAAACACGGACAAGCGTACTGACAGCGCAGCGTCATACTTCCTGAATGAAAAGTGAACTTTAATATTAGTCAAATATGAAGAAGTTAAACTTTAAACATCCATGACTTAAACACTTTATCCAGGAAAAAAGCCACATAGCTGCACCTGCAAGGTGAATACAGCTGGTAAAAGAAAAAGTGTTTGAATGCGTACATTAACAGGTTTATGAAATCACTGCCCCGTCCAAGACACGATCTGACTTTAATTAGGAGAATTTGACTCGAGTGTTTCATCAACTTAATGTGTTGCTTAAAATAATACTTCTGCATACAGTATGTGACACTGAGTGTTGCACGGCCAGATACGGCTCAAGAAGCTGACTCAAATAAGGAAATATATGATACATTATGATGTGATATGATATGAATGATAATGGGACACATCTACGTCTGCACTCACAGTGCCGCGGACTGTACTTAATGTTACTCTGATCCGGTTACTTATGTCGTGGCAGATATTTAAGTAAGCTTTCTTAACGCTAATATTATAATAGTCAGATTGCTCTGAAGATGGGAGGGGATATTCTATTAATTTTCACGTTCACACAGTCAGTTGATTTTGGCCGGCCGTCTTTCCTGCAACGGCAGTTTTTCTGTATTTCCTCTATCCTGTAATATGACTTGATCGCTTTAAACTCCGCACACGGAGCTCTGATTGGTCAGCAGGCAGTGCTTTCACTGAGTTGATCTCTTAGCCTGCCACCTAACCTGCTCCGGAGCAGGTTTGCCGCTCAGCATAAGTTACCATGGAAATCTAGCCTGCTAAAAAGAGAACCAGCGTCGTAGGACCGGAAAGCCCGAGATTTCCCTGAAGTTAGCCGGCTAAGCGAAAATCCAGCTTCATAGTACAGGCCTCTGGTGACTGAAAAGTGAGTTTTTCTTGTCATACTATTTTTTTCTTTGGACACACTTCTTTTTATTTATGAAAAAAAGCACTCTAAGGTGGCGGATGACTAAATATAGTATCCAAATAAAATAAGAAACTACAAGGAACGTAATGAAGTAATCATTATCTCTGAACTCATAACAAATAGTCAAAAATATGCATTGGAGAAAATATTTTTTCTGGAAAACATTTATGATGTTGTTTTTTTTTCACACATTTTTCTAAAATCTTGACTTTGACCATTGATACAATTCAGATGTTTCATGTCCTCAAAAAGTGCCTAGGTTGTATCCTGTTAAGCCCCAAGCCTGTTTTTCAGGTTTCAGGCTCGAAAATGACATGCCCAGAACAAATGACTATAACTTCACTTCTAAAAGGGTTAAATTAATAATTAAATTAATGTAGAAGTGTCAGAATCAATATAGATGTTTCTGTGTCAGAGTAAATTCAGATGGAACATAGTAAAAAAGTGTAAATTCTTACCTCCGCCTAAAAAAATAACATTACTTATAGTGAAAACCACCCTTGAATGATTGGTTAGTAGCCTAAAAGCTTTGGGAATCCAAAGTATAACATATAATAAGTACCCTGTATCGAGATTGAGGCAAAACAAGTGAAAATTGACCTTTTTAGAGAGGTTTAGGGAAAAAAAGTCTAGGCGGACTAAGCTTTGGGCACATTGGGGAACGTCTGGTTCCATCAGTGCCATTTGACCTTTTTCAGGTACCAGACTGTAAAAATCATTTTATAACATTGAATCATCACTATAGGTATTCATTCCATCAACAAATTAAAAATAAATAATAATAAAAATAAATAAATAAATGATTATTGTCAAATTTAAAAAAAAAAATAAAAATATTTAAGTGCGTGTGTGGTGGGGGTGTGTGTGTGTGTGTGGTGAGTGTGTGTGTGTGGGGGGGTGTGTGTGTGTGGGAAGTTCCCTCTTTGCATGAGATGCATGTTTACTTGCACAATAAAAATTAGGAAACATAGGAAACATTTGACTCCAACTGGAGCAGATTTATTTAAAAAATGTTAGCAACACACTACACAATAACACCACACTTTAGGTAAAAACAACAAGCATTTTTTGGGTAATAAACACTCTCAAAACTTTATACAAACCCTGAATGTTACAGTATTATTCCAGTAAGTCATGCCATGCCCTGAAACAGTTCTTTTTGGGAGTGAAGCACAGAGGGACCTGACACTTCCTGCAGTACACAGGTGTCTTCACCCTTCTGCTGCCAGCATCAGAGCACTTCCTGCAGTACCTCTTGACCGTGGTGGCATCTTCCCCATAATACTCGGGCATGCATGTCAGTGATGGTGTGGGGTGTTGGTGGGCGGGGTGGTGCTGCTGCAGGGACTCCAGAAAACTCAACCATTTCTTTAGCAAGCTGCTCCCTGAAGGACTTCTGTGTGAGTGGCTTCGCCCTGGCGGGGTCACCCCTCCTCTTGTGCAGCTCCTTGTAGAGAAGGAAGCTGTTCACCACGGAAATATCCATAAAATAGTAAAAAAAAGTCTTGTACCATTTCATCGTTTTGTGACGAACGCTGTAGTATCCAATCAAAGCGTCGGACACATCCACACCGCCCATGCTTCTGTTGTAGTCCACCACAGCGTCAGGAACGGTAACATTCTTAGTCTGCCACACACCACGCTCTTCTTCATCAGAAGATGCAGAGGCAGGCTGAATTACTACTGGTGCAGATGCCCGGCGTCGTAACTTAGGTGTGTCTGGCT
This sequence comes from Trematomus bernacchii, assembly GCF_902827165.1. Classification (NCBI taxonomy): domain Eukaryota; kingdom Metazoa; phylum Chordata; class Actinopteri; order Perciformes; family Nototheniidae; genus Trematomus; species Trematomus bernacchii. The sequence goes on from NW_022987429.1 coordinate 815,715, forward strand.
CTGAATGCTGCTTTGATTGGCGTTGTAGCTTGGACGCAGACGTTGATGGCTGTGATCCAGAAGCCATTTCATTATCGTCTTCCTCACTGTGAAACCAAATGTGGAAAAAACAAATAGATTAATTCACTGGCTTGTACTTTCAAAAATGTAACTCAAATCAGAAATAATTTCTCTACAACAACAGCAGAACATCAATTTTGAGTGTGTGAAATAACAGTATATCACTCAAAATGTATACCATGTAAATTATGTGAGACGGGGTTGATATAATCTGTTCAATATTTAATATTAATATTCCGTCCGTCATATATTTATATATGTATGTGTCTATTTTATATGTATATATATATATATATATATATATTTGTATATTTTATATATATATATGTGTATATTTTATATATATATATATGTATTTGTATATTTTATAAATATGTATATTTTATATATATATATATATATATATAATACCGTGTTAAATTCAACATGTATATTTTCTACTGTCTTGTTTATTTCTAGTCTTTGAACAATAAACGGCCTCCATTTTATTTGTATGTTGTTGAGTGTGTGAAATAACATTATATCACAAGATGGATGCCGTCGTGTTATAGTTACGTGTGTGAAATTACTATAGACGAATACTCAACACCAAATAAATAACTAAAAGATAAAAACAGATGAATACTCTTACACCAAATAAATAAGTAATAGATACAAACAGAGAGATGACATACCTTTCCGTTGGTGGAACTTCATAATCGGAGTCATTACTGTCCCCTTCATGCGTGACAAGATCACTATCTTCCGAAGGAGAGTCCTCAAATACTAGTTCCAATGCCTCCTCGATGGACAATACAGTCTTCTTTCTGGCTGCCATTGTTCAAATGAAGAGAAAGAAAACAAATCCGGCTGTTGCTGTGCCGTTCTCTGCGCTCCTCTCAATGTGGTTCTGCTGCGTCAAAAACGTAGGAGGAGTGTAGGTAAGCAGCATATACTGGCCTGATGTACACTTAGCAGGACCCTATCTCTGGAACCCATTGGTCGATTTGCGTGATTTACACATTTTTTGAATCGTTAGAGCCAATAGAATCGAGTGGCAGTTGGAAAATACGTAAATACTTTACGGCGGGGGAGGGGGGGCTATGCGTAAACTGCATGTCCAGCAGCTGAAGCCATGGACACCTAATCTTTGTACCTACCCTTCTGCCATGAATGAAAGGATTGATTATCAGGAACAATTCTAAAGTGACTAAGAGACATTGGATTAACCTTGAGCAGCGTTTTTATTCCGTTGAACACAACTTTTGATCACAAAAGAGCCAAGGTAAGACCTAATTATTGTCATGGATTTGAAAACTGATGTTGTTTATTTGCTATGTTCTGGCTGCTAGCTCAGTGAATTCTTGCCTGCAGTGATGGGGTATTTATACCCATGGAATCTGTGGAATCTCAGCTTTCAGATGATGTGTTGTTTGTGCAGAAAATATTAATTATAAATGATCGTTTTTGTGAGTTATGAGCAGAAATAGCATTAGTCCGTCTTTGCTAAGGGCTCATTGAAAGGCTTCTTGTGGGAATTTATTTTTGAATTTTTGATTTTTTTTTTCGTGTGTCAGTTAGCTGAATTTCTTCCCGTCAGCTGGGTGTGGAACATTAATAGTTTCATAAATGACACTTCAGAGATCACACTGGTGCTAACATATGTCGCATTTTCGGACCCGCCGAAGGGTCCGTGGGGTTTAACAGGTTAATAGCTGCTGGAGGTGTGTCCTATCATCATTATCATACTGAAGAGTGTGGTCATCCAGTATCAGTCACAAAGCCTGTCTTATAGAGAAACAGCCCCCCCCGGTGGTCTGCAACTGGAACCATTAAATACACTCACCCAAACAACACCAAGAAACAACCCACCCTCTTGCTTGTAAAATAAACACACATAAATTGTGTTCTGTGCAGGGGTGGGGGTGCTGAGCGGTCAGCTGTATGCAGCCGGGGGGCACGACGGCCCCCTGGTGAGGAAGAGCGTGGAGGTGTACGACCCCACGACCAACAGCTGGAGACTCGTCTGCGACATGAACATGTGCCGACGAAACGCAGGTACAGGTAACAATAACACACACTCACACACACACTCATACTCACTCACAAACTCATCCACACACACATTCATCCTCACACACACACACACACACACACACACACACACACACACACACACACACACACACACACACACACACACACACACACACACACACACACATTCTATTTACATGTATATAGACTTTTTTTTAAATATTTGATTATATATGTTGCATTGTTGGAGGAGCTCAGGTCAGAAGAATTTCATTGCCATTTCTACACGATGTAAAGTTATGGGATCTATATTGTTGCGTACATACCATTTACTGTGAGCATTGTACATTTGTTGGCTTGAAACGTCTATCACTGTCTCTCCTGAAGGTGTGTGTGCCATTAACGGGCTGCTGTACGTGATTGGGGGAGACGACGGCTCCTGTAACCTCTCCTCCGTCGAGTATTACAACCCGGCCATAGACAAGTGGAGCCTCATCCCCACAAACATGAGCAACGGACGCAGCTACGCAGGTAACATCAGCATCACACCGTCTTCACATTTCACCTGTTTCTCCCACTGTTTCTCTCCCTCACTCTCTCTTGTCCTCACCCCTCCAGGAGTCGCAGTGGTTGACAAGCCTTTATGACAGGGCTCCTCCCACAGAGACCCCCCACTGAAGCTCAGCAGGAAGAAATGGACAGGACGCCGCTAGTTGCCTGAATCATGGATGCATCTTGAGGAGTTTTTCTGGCGCCTTACCACATCCTGACTTTGTTGCTATGTCCGTTTCCATCCTGACTTTTAAAGAACACAGCTGCACTGGATAACAGACAGTTTCCACAGGAGGGCGGGCTCAAACAAACGTTGCCTTGGCGAGTTTTTAAAAATGCCGAGCACATACCAAGCGGCTGCATCAGCTCTGACTTTAACGGCCAAACTGAGTGCTTTAGATGTTTAGTGTTGTTCATGTGATGCATCAGATCCAGCACTTGAACACCAGCTGACTTCAGACCACCTTCAGTGTTAACAGTGTTGCTGCGATCATCAGGAGACGAAGCGTTATCCAAAATCCTGGAAGCCTGGACTCGCCGCTGGAGACTTTTTTTAAATTATGAGACGGCCACATTTGAAGAATTAACCTAAAGAGCTACAGAACAATGTAAAGAATGTAGAAAACATCTTATATGCAAATCAGCGTTCATATTTAATATGTTTGAGATTGTTTTTAAGGAGGTTGAGAACCACTCGCTGAGGCCAGGTGATCTGATTGGACGGGAGGACTTTGTCTGTCGTCGACGCACTACTGATGCACTGATCAATGCACTGACTGACCTGCTGTCCTCCAAACTCATGGGGGGATTTAAACTCACCGCTTAAAGGCCAATTATTTCATCAGATATTGTAAAAAAAAAAAAAAAAAAAAGTGCCAGTTTTGCTGATCCGAATCCTGCTGGAGGTTTCTTGCCTAAAGGAGAGTGTCAAAATGCACTGAAGAAACAACTGTATAATTCTAATGTAAAAGATGCAGGTTTAAGATTTTCTATTTATTGTTTCAGGACATTTGATCACATAGCATTTATTGCTTCAAAGGGAGGGTCTCATTTCCTCCGCCTCATGTTAAACTTGTGCTCCGCTCACACTCATGCAGATGATGGTGGGTGCATTTCGATGACTGACTGGTGCCATAGCTTTTGAAGAAAAATACATTTAGAGAAGCTGCTTTTATGAGAGTTTTCATTTCTGCCTGCAATCTTCCATAAATCATGGGGCGATCGGCCTTCATCTCAACGCCCTCTGACAAAAAATGTACAAAATACTGCACCGACCATGCTGTTGTTTTTGTATGATTAGCTAAATAATGTCAACTACATAACTCCCACCTCTTATATTAAGTTGAATGTATTTTTGTCATGGTTGCAGGAAGTTTACTACAGATAATTACAAGTATAAAACTACTAGAAACACTCTTCACATATGGACCTATGGAGCTCACTGTTATAATCAGTTCAACAGCAACATTTTTGACATACTTTGTGTTATAATCAGTGCAACAGCAACATTTTGACATACTTTGTGATGTTTAACTAAGGAAATTCCTAAACACCGCCACGATACATTTCTGACATCTAGGACTGTGCAGTAATGCAGAGGAAAGCTTGGATTGTGTGGTGCGTTCAAGTGTCTGCAGAGGAGTCAGAGATCACAGTTAAAAAGACTGAACAACAGGAAATATTGAAGTTATATTAGCCCCTTCTTTTTCAATTCAATTTAAACATCTTGTGCCATGTTTGAAAGAACCCTGACATTCGTGTATTCATTTATTAATGTTTCCTACATAAGAGACTCATTAGTTACACATATTACATTGATATTTCCAACACATACTGTATGAATGATCGTCATTAAAGTTGTTTTTTTATCGTACCATGAACACTACTTTTTGTTCCATTGTAGGAGTTTTTGAGGGCACTTAATACAGCGAGTATTACACCCTTTCAGAATTTGGCAATTAAAATTACAGAAGTAGATAAATGCACTGAAGGTGATTTGAAACGCAGCTTCTGCTTCTGGACCCAAAGGAAAACCATTTCCTGAACGATCTACACTGTCTTTACTGCTCCTTTAAATATAAACTACTCGCAGTTAAATATTCAAGTCGCTATAACCTGATGAAATGGAAACCAGTGGCTCCCTGGAGTATTCATTGTTCAGTCTAATAATACTGTTACACGATAGTACAATACTCAACAGGAAGTAACTATATGCAATGTATTGTAGACGGGCTAAAACATGCAAACAAATACAGCCTTGTGATTGACGTTGGAGTTCATTGAGCATGGAAATGAACAATTTTAAGGTCCATTTAGTTGCTGTCCTGGAGCTTTTGACGGTTTCAATCAGCTTTCATTCGCAGATTGGAGCTTCTAAAACTGTTTTGAGCGTCCTTCGAGGATTTATCATGTGATGTGGGATCAACTTAGTGAAGACTCGGTCAAAAAGCTCCAGAACAGAAACTAAATCAACCTTTCTGTCAGATCTTCTTTGTGAAGAGGGATGGTTTGGAAGTTTTCAAATGAATAATGTTCTTACTAAGTGCAGATGTTATATTTTTAATATCATAAACTGGATGTTGTGAACTAAAAACATTTGATATTGAGCTCATTGATTGTGTATTGTTTGTGACGGTTTCATAGTGAAGATTGTGCACTGACATACATAGGCCTACAGGTGGTTTGTAAACATTCAAAGTTGAAATAATTTGAATGAACCACCAATACTGACTCGTGTTTCTTATGCTTAAAATATGAACTTGATACATTGAGAACTTTAAGAGAACATGGATGCAGATGGTTTGAATCTCAAAAATATGCTTCTTTGAAAGGAACATGTTGGTTTCATTACACAATATAACATGTCACATTAATGACAGCACACAATACAAAAACATTGTGATGTGTTTTAAGGACAGTGGTAAACTTTATATCTCGGTAGGCAAAATCATAACCCCACTACACGTAATGTGATCTAAATTGATTTAGTTTGTTCTGCTGTTGTCCGCTAGAGGGCGCTGATAACAAGACACAGTCTCATCACGCTTACATTCATCTCAATAGCCGCTACACCAAGTACTTTGCCGTACTTAGTTCCCAGCAGAGCCATATAATAGATCTATCTGTATGGCGCTGGTTCCCAGCACTTATATTAGTTCCCCCATGGAACTAAAGAGCAGATCGCGTTCACACCGGAATAAATCCCTGTGAGGGAAGATTACTCAAATAAAGCCGCTGACGTCACTTCTTCTTCTTCTGCTTTGGGTTTACTGGCAGGCCGCAAACAACTTCACGGCGTATACTGCCACCCGAAGTCCCCGGCCGGAAGTCCCCGGAGTTGGGGACTGGCTTCAGTAGAAGCTGCTGGGACTCCCAGCAGCTTCTACTGAAGCCCTTCCGAGTAAATCGCCAGAACGCCGACACCTCCTCATCTCCACCGCTCCCATGTTTTATTTTGTGTTGCCATAAGTTATTCTCTCTCCGTTGGTGCGCGGGGCTAATGCTAATAATGCTAATTGCCAGCAAATACAATGGCGGCTTCACACAACGGGAACGGGTTTATATATACAGTCTATGAACGGGACACAGTGAATATTAAAGAACATTTAAAAACCTCATGGGAAAGACGTTTAATAAAATGAGAAGTACTGCTTATTGAATTCAAAGCAAACTAGCAGCAAACAAGTATGCATCTATCTATACAAAATATCATTAAAAAAGTAATACAATAGTAGCCTATTCCATATAATAGTCATAGTATAGTTTGTCATAAAATGTTATTAAACCAGTCATATTATAGTATTCTATGAAAAAACTCATGAGTTTTAAAAACGACATACATCTTTGTCGTTTTGTCTGATAATTTGTAGTATATTATCAGAAGTATATCAAGTGTAGTTTAAGAAGTGTAGTAAAAAGTCTGAATATTACAACATACAATAAGGTGAGTAAACTTGAGATGCAGGCTGCTTGTGATGAATCATGGTGAACAAGAATCCTCCATCTATTTATCAAAAAACTTGCATTTCCCTATTATATATTGTAAAAACTAGTGCTCTTAGTTGTTTGAGTCTTCAGATATTTATTTTAGAATTGTTTTCATTTATTACAGTAGGCCTATATATCTTATTAATGTAACCTCTATTTCCACAGTGCAGGTCCCTCTACCTACTCAACCAACACCTTACTTTATTTGAATCAAGAATCGAGAGAATGTGGCAAGCTTGCAAATTTTATTTTTCACGTGTAAATGTCTGTTACTGATTGTATTTTCTCATTGTTTTGTTAATGGAGAAAAAACAGAAAAAAGCATTCACAAAGTAAGAAAACATTTATAGATACATACGCACATACAATATATTGATGTGATAAAACACAGTATCACATGTAGATGAACTCTCACGTTAAAGCAAATTACAGCAAACTCAGTATCAAAGATGTCAAGAAGTATCTGATTTCCTACTTTCTCGATCAAACCTGAAAGCAACACGACGATTTCTCCTTTAAATTTGAAAGATTTAAAGACTCAAAAATCCCTTTACACACTTATATAATATATAATATATCTTTTAGCTCTTCTTCTGCCGTTTTGACCAAAAAAACTGATCATTTCTTTGACATTTCCTGCAGGACACCTTTGACAGAAACGTCTGCCGTGAGCTCCAGGTGTGTAAAACAAACATGCATGTCAGAGAGGAAAGTGTGTGTGATGAAATTGTACACTGACAGAATACATTTACAGTTCACAACGTGACTTTTACCACTGTGTTGCAGGCACAATGTAAACAGAGTTGATTTTAAGAAACTGAGGGGCCAAACATATCAACTGCTCGTCTGGTTTGACTCAAAAAAAGATAAAAATTGAAAGAAAAGCCCTTCAGAGATCAACGATGGATTTCCACTTTTTTTAAATGATGATAAAAACTGGAATGTTTTCTGTCATTGGCTTTTCAGTCCCTCTCCATCTTTCAGATTCTTATTTTGGTTTTTCAGCAGCGCCAACATGAACATTATGCTGACAGCAGTGGTAAAAACAAGCTGTATAAGCAGAGTGTGTGTGACCAGGTGTGTGTCAGGCTGAAAAAGTGTTGTACCTCAAATATTCACACACAGTCGATCCCACACATTACCCAGGACCCGATACTGTAAAACCTCCACGCAAACTTTTATTATTGCTGATCCTTCATGGCACAAACAATAGAAACAATACATCATGTTATTCATACTATTATGTTCTGTTTGCCATGCAAGCTCACTACAGTACTGCTTCTAGATTAGCTTATTTTACACAGAGCGACAAAAATAAATGAGGAACCGGAGCATGTTCAGGTCGATCAGCCACACAGTGCCAGACTAACTTCTACAGCTGCTTTACAGATTGTGAGTAGATACAAAAGGGTTATTATTGTCATTATCACACAAAATTATGGTTATGATAGTAATAGCAATATTTATAATAATACAAAAACACATTCTCAGGGCATCACAAGTATGATGAACCAAAGGGGGCCAAACATAATGTTTGAAATAATTTAAACATTTCTGACATTCATTCCTTCGGGTGTTTTTTTTATGTACAGTATATATTTATATTTGTATAGAAGTAGTGCTTCATTTTTAGAAATAACAAATGAAAAAACACAAAGGGCTGCATTCTGTGAATGCTGTGCAAATAACATTTTTTTACATCAACCCTACCGACCTTAACGTCCTGACAAACCTCCCTCTTCACAAGCACTCACAAAAACTCCTGTCTCATTCAAAACTGTGATTTCAAACCATCACATCTGCCGTCCACTGGCAGAGAAAAGACTGCAGTCAACTTTGATTCAGGCAGGTAAAAGTACAGAAAAGCATTAATGTGTCTTATTGTCCTTAAACGTCTCACACATAACAAGCCAAAGAGGTTCTGATAATAGAACTCCACTTGCAGAAACACACGCTAAAGCCAAACAATCAGCGATAGTTGGAAATGTCTCTGCCCCATATTTCAAATCACACTGTGACATCATGACGTCTGTCTGATAGGAGACAGAAACTCCTCCTCCTCCTCCCCCTCCTCTTCACCTGCCCTCATTTCACCCGCCAGCAGGCAATGAAACGTAACAGAGAAACCCCTTCCCTTCCTCAGCAGTGAGGATATCATGCTAACGTGCTAACAGGCCCTCAGCACTGACTCACAGGTCGTGAAAAAAGATCACACAGTTTCTGCGTCTAAAATCAGTGCTGGCAGAGTTGGCACCTCAGAGATAAAATAAAAGCGACACACTGTGACCCCAGAGATAAATCAGTGACGGTCAGCTGCACGGCAACTGCTGACTGACATCCAGGAAACTCCGGCCCACTTCCTGTAGCCAACATGCTTTTGGTTTCAAAGAAACTGCAGCAGCGTGGACCAGATACTGGCTCCTCTCCTCATCACTTATTACCCATAATCCCTCAGGACCTCCATGCAGCAAACTGAACAAGTGAAGAGACAAAATGTAAAAACAAAGAAAATGCAGAATATTCCAAATGGTTTCTGTAACATCTACATCCTGAAAAACATCTGACTGTTTCCTGTTAGCATCTTTAGACCAATGTTGCCTTTAGGTGCCGTCAGAAATAACAAAATCAAGAGCGCAAACTTGTTTGAGTTTAAGACGACTTAAAAGCAGAGTTTTCTCCCCAAGAGGCTCATGGGAAATGAAGTTGTGTACATCTGACTGACAAATATTGCCAAAATAAAACAAAAAGCCAAATAATATAAATCAAGGAAAAGGAAATTCAGTCTTTCACGATCAGCTCCAAGGTCACACTAAGAGTTAGTACAAATCTTTTTCCCCCTTGGAATACAACACACATATTTTCATTTAAGAAAAGACGTGGACAGCAGTGTCTCACAAACATGTATGTATATACCCTTTTCTTTGAACAATACACGCAAAAATGTGTGATTTTAAACATGTGAATCATTTCTAAAATCCGTCAGAAGGTGTGAAGCATCGAGGATGTTTAAGTAATTTAACCGACGATAAAATAACGTATCGCCTCGCGCCGAAGGAGGCCGCTGATTGTGACCCTTTGACGAGAGGCGACAGACTTTCCCACAGAGCGATGTCCCAAAGAAACAATGAGTGTTTTGAGTGAAGAGCGTCTAAAATGCCAGTCCACGAGCTGTCCCATAAGATCCCTCAGCAAGAGGAAAAGAATAAGGTGAAGAACAAAAAGAAAGGTCCTGAAATTAAAACGTCAAAATGTTTTTTCTCTCTGAATATGAGTGACCGTGTTTTTCAGATGAAATGCAGTCCGGCGAGGCGTTCAGGTGTGGCTGACGAAGTGATTTTAAGTTGTCTGGTGCTGCATGCATGTCATAGGAATAAAATGTCATCTTTTAAATGTGGTTCATTAAAGTCAAAGAACCCCAATATGTACACATTGCTGAAAATATCAGCAGTCACATATATAAATAATGAAATATTTATCAAACTAATATAATCATTTAAGTCATCAAAATGCTTAAAACTTGATTTTTTAACGCACTTTTCAGCAAAATAGTTTCTCTGCTAAACTGTCAGGAACTGAAGCAGCTAAAATTACATTCAAGATTACTTTTGCTTAACAAACTGGGCTGATAAAGTATTAAAAACTATTTGATATTTTTACACAGTCGTCATGTCTAAATGACCGCACAGCTGCTGTCTTTATATTCGACCGGTCAGTGTTAGGCAAATAGTTTCTACCATGGGAAACTCAGATACCTTTCTCTACTGGATGCTGCTAGTCCCTCAAAAGCTCAAAAGCCTCCTGAGGTTAAATCATGGCAAACTGTCACTTTAGTCACTTTGAATAAATTCCCTCCATGACATAAATGCAGCACACTGAGTGGAGGTGTGTGTGCCTCTTCCTGCGATGCGTTTGAGGACCCCCCCCCCCCCCTCCCCCGATGGGATGACGTCCCTGCAGATGAGTGCAGTGACAGCTGGTGTGGAGGAGGCGGGGCTAGATGGATTTGGAGGAGTCCTGTTTGCTGATGAGGACCTCCAGGAGGCGGAGCTTGGCCTTGATCCTCTTGTACTCCCTGTACTCCTCCAGGCGCGGCACCCGGTCCTCCTTCTGCACGTTCCTGCAAGGGGGGGGGGGGGAGAGAGGAGGGAGTTACAGCCAGACACCAGCAGATAAGTTGTGTCTGCTCCAAGGCCGTTTCACTGAGCGTTAATCAGCTCTCCCCAGACAGTATCACACTGAGGGCAGACTACATGATCGCTGATAATGTGTTTAATAGCAGAAGACATCAGAGCCTGCTATAAGGAGGCCTTTCAAAGAGCGGCGGACACATGATGTCAGCCCTGTGTCGATGTACGGCAAACTCCATGATGCTGTGAACCACAGTAGACGGCAGAAGTTTGTGGTTCCCTCCTGCCTAATCACATTTCAAATGATATAGGTTACGCCTTTGAAGCCTAATCTTTACTATCAACTGAGAGAAATGAATAGACCAGCAAAAGGCTGTCAGTGAAGGAAGCGAAGAACTCAAATGTTATTATTTGATTGCCAAGGTCATGAGTGAAGTTCTTAACTTCAGCACAGCACTGTCTGATGTTTTCATTTTTTCTCCAGAGACACAGAATGATCTGTACTGTCTGATGTGTCTGTATATTAACTCACTTCCTGGTTAGCAATATTGGATTTCAGTTGACTTTCTCAGCTTTAAACCTGACAGCTGAATGACATCATGTTCATTATGGATTTATTTTGTGCATGTGAGCGGCTGTCTTCTTCCTACCTTCCATTATGCTGATAAAATTCTTCCTCAAACTCTCGGATGGTCTTCCTCAGTTTCTTCTTCTCGGCTCGGGCCTTCCACAGCTGTTCCAGCAGCTCTGGCCTGCAAGAGAGAGGGGGGGGACAGGAGAGAGTTAACCTTGATGCTCATTATGATTGAACTGCAGTGGAAGGGAAATCCCACAGAGAATGTAGGGATAACGTCTTGGTGCACCTGAGATGTTTTTATACCACATTTGTTTCTTGACTCTACACTAACTAAAGCACACATTTATTTATGACATGGAGTTTTTTGTTAACATCATTTGGATCTTGACCCATTGATTTAGAGTCAAGAGAGAAAAGGAGCGTGTGCAGAGGATCAGCTGTCAGGATCATGACCTGACGAGAGCAAGATGCACCTGAGCCGATGAAGAAGATTAAAGGGGCAGTGTGTGTGTGTGTGTGTGTGTGTGTGTGTGTGTGTGTTTGAGAGAGAGCAATAAGCTCTGTGACACGGTAACCAGATTACAGACTTGATTTTCTCTCTCTCATTAATCCTGCTGGCGTACAGTCAGTAGATAATCTGAGCTTTCATTCATAAATGAATGATTGGTGTTTTAAAATGTGTAATTTTATCACTTTTTTGTTGTACTTGTGTGTGTGCTAAAGTGCAGGATAGTGTCAGTTAATACACTGTAATCAGGATGTTAGGACCCTGGAGTGGTTCAGAAGATGCGGGGAAACCAGAATGAATTTATTGGATTTTAAGAAATAATTCTGTCTGGATAGAGAATACGTTATTTGCTGTGGAACTCTAGTGAAGTTTTGCCTTGTTTTCAATGCTAACAAACCACCTTGTATATGTGACGCAGGTGTGCAGGTGTGTGTGTGTGTGTGTGTGTGTGTATATGTGATGAGTGTGTGTGTGTGTATGGGAAGTGTGTGTGTGTGTGTGTGTGTGTGTGTGTGTGTGTGTGTGTGTGTGTGTGTGTGTGTATATGTGATGAGTGTGTGTGTGTGTATGGGAAGTGTGTGTGTGTGTGTGTGTGTGTGTGTGTGTGTGTGTGTGTGTGTGTGTGTGTGTGTGTGTGTGTGTGTATGGGAAGTGTGTGTGTGTGTGTGTGTGTGTGTATGTGACGAGTGTGTGTGTGTGTGTGTGTGCTCACATGGACGAGGCGTTGGAGCTGGACAGCCGCAGGTCGAGGGCCAGCTTCCCGGACCCCTCCTCCATCTTCCCCCTGAGGGAGGGGTCGGGGGGGGTGTGGCTCCTCGTCTTCGACCCTTCAGACGAGGTCACCAGGTCCACGGCCATGATGACCTCGGAGCTCTGCATCTCCCCCCCGCTGCTCTCCCCCTCCTCTTCCTCGTCCTCCTCGTCTTCCTCGTCCTCCTTCTCCTCCTCCCTCTCCACCTTTTCTCCCCCTCCTTCCTCTTTTTCCTTCCGCTCGTCCTCCTCCTCCTCTTTGATCTCCTCCCAGAAGTGAGCGGTCTCCCCCTCGATGATGGGCTGCAGGGTCTGAGTGCGCCTCTTACTGGAGGGGGACACCTGGGGGGGGGGGGGGTTAATGCACAAGTCAATTAGTATCTCATGTAAAGACTGAAATACTCCAAGTTAGACAGACTTCTTAATAAAAAAACAGATATAATAAAGATTGTGATATTTATTGATGTAATTTTACGATAGCACATGTACCAAATCTGTACTAGAGAGCCTGGTGTCATTGTGTAATAACAAATGATAAGATAAGATAAGATAATATAATATAAATCATAATAAGGAAATACAGGATTCAAGCAGGAACATCAAGGAGAGTGAACACCGGGACGAGTTAAAACGACACAATGATGATAAGATTACAAATATAAATAACAATAATAAGGATTAAGGAATACATTTTCCCTGGGGGCAATAAATATAATCTAATCTAAGACCCTGAGATGTCTTAGTTGTAGATGGGTGAACAATATGTATGCTCTTTACATAATAAATATGATTACAATGATTTACAGTAAGTGTGTAAATGTCCAGTTACAAATATAAGTGAAGATAATTATGAATACTAAGTAAGTGCAGGTCAGAAGTGGATGTTGTGTTCATGTGTATGACATGTTGTGTTTCTGTGCACGTACTGTGATGGGTGTGATGCTGACTCTGGTGAGCATCTGCTTGACTAATCTGTAGCGGTCGTAGAGAGGCTTCACCACCATGCGCTCCTCTCTGGTCACCTGAGGGAGAGCAAAGACGGTTAACACTAGAACCGCCAACGGGTACATTTTACCCGCAGCTGTTTCTTGATTGTATGTAACTGTTTTTCAATAAAATATCAAAGTCTCCCAGTCCGTGACTTTTCCTGAAAGTGTGTTATGTAGCACCCTCTGTTGTTACAAAGTGTCAATATGATGTTAGATTGAAAAAATGGCCAAAATAATTGCCATTTATACCCATTAGCGCCAGCGGGTAATATTTACATTATAGAAAATGCAGTGATTCTCGCGCTATTGATCTCGCGCGTAAACATAAACATGACGTGTTGCTATAGCTACGCCTGTTGTTTACTGCGGTTCCTTAGAGAGAGAGAGAGATAGATAGATAGATAGATAGATAGAGATAGATAGATAGATAGAGAGATAGATAGATAGAGAGCGAGATATATAGATAGATAGATAGAGAGATGGATAGATAGATAGATAGATAATGATAGATAGATAGATAGATATAATAGATCGCTGGAGATGGATACTAGATAGATAGCTAGATAGATCGCTAATCGATCGTAGATTAGATAGATAGATTCGATGGCGAGAGATCGCGAGATCTGTAGATGCTCGATCGCAGATATATAGATAGATGGCTGAATAGATGATCGATCGATATAGATCGATGCTAATAGATCGAGCTCGCTAGATGGCTGATATGCTGTCGATGGCGCGCGATCTGCTATTGCTCGCTAGCTGCGCTGGATCGCTGGATCGATAGCTCTGGCTACTCGTTGCTGAGAGATATAGCGAGATAGAGTCTACTCGGCGACGGGGCTATCGATATATAGATAGATAGAGAGATAGATAGATAGATAGATAGATGGATAGATAGAGAGAGAGATAGAGAGAGAGAGAGATATATAGATAGATAGATATATAGATAGATAGATAGATAGAGAGAGAGAGAGAGAGAGAGATAGATAGATAGATAGAGAGATAGATAGATAGATAGAGAGATAGATAGAGAGATGGATAGATAGATAGATAGATAGATAGATAGATAGATAGAGAGATGGATAGATAGATAGATAGAGATAGATAGATAGATAGATAGATAGATGGATAGATAGAGAGAGAGATAGAGAGAGAGAGAGATATATAGATAGATAGATATATAGATAGATAGATAGATAGATAGAGAGAGAGAGATAGATAGATAGTTATAGATAGATAGATAGATAGATAGATAGATAGATAGATAGATAGTTATAGAGAGAGAGATAGAGAGACACTTTGAGGGATATTTTATACTTCATGCTATCTGCACACTAGATATCATATGAAAGCTGAGAGTCCACAGATTCTATTGGTATAAGTTTCATCACTGTGCGATGAAAACTCACTGTTAACCCTGTGTTCTAGTATGATAAATAAAAGTCAATCAATGAAAATCAATGCATTCTAATAGCGGGTACATTTGACCCGTTGGCGGTTTTAGGTACACAGCGACCCCTGGCGGTTCTAGTGTTAAAACAAGTTTGATAAGAAGTTTGAATTCATCTTCATCACAGCATTCAGGATGTTTGGTGTCTTACAGGTCGGCCGTGCAGCCCCTCGTAGTGCAGCAGGTTCTTCTGAAGCACCGTCTTCTCACAGGACAGCTGCTCCTTGGTCATCTTCTGCAGAGACGGGTTTTGAAGAAATTGTGATATAAGCTATTTTTATATTGTGACGCCTTGTGCATTTGACATGAACTAATGTGATGTTTCACAGCTGTGACCTGAAACAGATGTGGCTACACGAGCTGAGATCTTACAATGTCACATTTATGCAACACAACAAAGTCAAACTGCTATAAACTGTAGTCTTTCGTGTCAAATCTGTTACAGTGCAGGTACAGTACAAAAATATGTTTTTTCCCCCCCTATTATCCGTTATTATCTATATGTCTGCTGCATGGTGGCTCCTTGCATTTATACTTTTTGTCCTATTTCCAGATTTCTAATGACAACTTATATCATGTGTATTTGCTATTTTTTTCTTTTTTTATTCCATTCCATTTTTGTATAAAATGTAACTTTTTTTTAACCCGGGGGTTGCGGGTGCTAGTGGAGCCTCGCAGATGGGGGTGCTGCAGCCCCCTCAGCGCCCCCCCCCCCCCCTTTCCGTGTCCATTCTCGCTGTCTCGCAGACCCCACGCAGCAAGCAGGAAATGAACCCAGCTCACACTGTCCGCTCCTCGCAGCAGCGAGCCGCGCAACGTCCCGCCAACACGGCACCCAGACCCCACGCAGCATTCTCATCTGTTTGTCCTTACTGGTTGCTAACGCCATTGACACACATAATCACTGATGTTCCGCTGTAACGGTGGTGGACTCATCAGAACAGAGTGGGCGAGCTGACCAATCAGAGCACAGTGGGCTCACAGGGAGGGGGGGGGGGCAGGAGCTCCAACAAGCCGTGTAGGACAGAGAGTGAATACACATACTATACAGAGTTTGCACAATGTAAATCTATTCTAGTAGACCTCAACAATGGAATTATGATCAGTAGAAATGGCCATGACATGGGCCCTTTAAATGAGATATGGCCAAAAACAAATGATGCACTTATATACTGGCAGAAAAGGGAGGTTTTCTATCATTTAAAAAAAACCTATACATACATATATATTGTATGAAATATTAGTGGGAAAAGGGTATATCTATTTACTCGCTAATCCACTTCTACTGTTCATAGTTGCCGTCACTGTCCTGCTCACAGTGTCTGCGGCTCACCTTGATGTCGTCGGGCCAGCCGTCCTCCTGCCTCTTCCCTTTGACGCGCTGCTGGATGAGCTCCAGCGTTTCCTCTCTGGTGGGATGTTGATCTTTGACCTCTGCGTCGTGAGCGCCTTGGTCCAGCGTGGAGCCGAAGCTCTTGGGTAAAGTGTTGCTGCGGGGCCGAGTCAGGGGTCCGAGCTCGCTCTCTGCACGGTGTTTGGCATCTGGGGAAAGAGGGATACAATCATGAGGAACAAAATGAAGAAGAGAATCAAAAAAGTGGAGGAGATAAAGAGAGAGAATGGGAGAAGAGACCAGGACAAGAACGGTGGTTACAGAAAGAGAGAATGTGGAGAAAATGTTCACATGAAACGTGTTTGACTTTACGGTCAGACATGCTGTGCGGTGGGTAAAGTCAGCCGGTCACAGAACCAGAACATGCTCCGACTGGCACACGAACACCACACCCAATCCAAACACAAACACACACAAATCCTAAAACATTTCTCTATGGCGCCTGAGAATTAAAAAATAAAAAAGGCGGTCAGAAAAGATTGTTACAGACCGAGACTTCCTGCTGCCTGCTGGGTAATATTTAGATGCAATGATCACATTCAGTGTATCAACTTGCCCCGTGCAAAAGCATACGCAAACTGCTACTATACTGTATACTGCTTATATACAACCATTTCCAAAATACTTCTATTAAATACAATAAACATTGCAAATAAGGCCCGAATGAAAATATCATTTTTAAAGTGCAGTTTTCTACAGATATGTTTTCAACTGCCTCGAGAAATTCCTAAATAAGAAGCAGTTTCTGTGTTTCACACAAGATGACATCGCTATGATGATAACAAAAATATAAATGATACCCTCTTAAACATCCCCACTTCTTCCTCACATTACTCCACACTTAGAAAGAAGATGCCTCTTGTTAAAATGTCTCGTGCCATCATGCAGTTCAACAGGAAATACACCAAAACAACAAGAAAGGCAAGACGCTCGCACAATGCCGCCTCATTGTGACGTCAGTAGTGTTTGCAGTGTCTACTTACTGAGGGGTTGGTACTTACTGAGAAACGCTTTAGAGCTCAGGCCTGAGTAGGGGTGGAGCGGGGAGGTGAGTGTGTGGTTGGGGGGGGAGCAGATAGAGGAGGAAGAGGAGGAGGAAGAGTAGGAAGGGGAGGAGGGAGCATGGTGGCGTCTGTATGAATGGAGCAAAGCCTGGTGCCTCAGCGTGCTTCTGGGTAAAAGGTGGTGCTGGCGTCCTGGTTGGCCCATCAGTCAATCAATCAATCAATCAGTCGGTGGGAGGAGGAGGAGGGAGGAAAGTGGAGAGCGGTTGCTCGCGTTATTGTTGTTTTTCAATTTAGATTTTGTCACAGAGAGAGAAATGTTTTTTCGGCCACTGGGATCTCTACAAGGAGAGCCGACACCTCCCGTAGAGAGGGTGACGAGAGTCATGGGGGGGGGGGGGTTCAGTTTGGTGAAACGATGCATAAGAGACAAAACTATTTCTACACATCAGACAATTCATATTTTACAAGGAACACCAGTTTATAAGGGGACAAAACTATCTGCAGCTTTAAAGGTGGGGTAGGTCATTTCAGAGAAACCAGCTCGAGATCGCTAGAATTTGAAAATACACAACCGGAGAAAATCTGCCACTTCCTTACAGAGCCCCTCCTCCAACACACACGAACG
The DNA here is from genome assembly GCF_902827165.1 of Trematomus bernacchii. Lineage (NCBI taxonomy): Eukaryota > Metazoa > Chordata > Actinopteri > Perciformes > Nototheniidae > Trematomus > Trematomus bernacchii. The sequence goes on from NW_022987429.1 coordinate 833,756, forward strand.
CGCACATGACCAATGAGGGCACGAGATAAGTTTGTGCCCCGATGGAAGGCTGACAGGCAGGTAGGCCATCCAGTTATTTTAGCCGGGCCGGCTCAGATGATTGGTCGTGCTTTTTACAGTACTACGGCTTCCACAGATGACATTTTTTTATGGATTTTTTGTCAAAGCACTTAAGATATTCATTGCTATCGGGATGTTAAGAGCATTCCATGGAATATAACAAAAAGTGTATCTCAAGCCGGTTTCTCAAACTTACCTACCCCACCTTTAACTCTGATCAAAAAGTAGATGAAAAAAAGACTATTCCTTGATATTTACACATTTTATGCATCAGATTAAGAAAAACTCTTCTCCACCGTTTCACCTCACTGACTCCACTTGGAGGAAATGAATGTGGGCTCACAAGGACGCACCAGCACACTGGAGGGTGAAGCTACGCCTGAGAGCCACGTCTACTCCCTGGCATGTGCGTGACTGCGAAGTAATGTGTTAGACCAGCAGACATGCGGTGTTGTTACAAAGGTCAGGAGTGGGGAGGGTCAAGCTGTCCAGCGTTGAACAGGATGGCACGCAGACACTCTAGCCCCGACACACACACACACACACACACACACACACACACACACACACAAATGCACATTCACAAGAGAAAGAGCGGGGGGTTATACCTTTAATCTGCCGGCGGATCTTTGTGAGGTCTGTCATCCACTTCAGGACTTTGGGGTTAGCTGCCTTGTCTCCATGAGAGGGCTGCAGGGAGAAAGAGGGCGGAGTTAGGGGTTCACTGATGAGGTCATGAAACTGAAGAACAGCTAATGTTTGCATACAGGAACTAACATCTTACAACACACCCAAAAAGCATCTTGTGTAGTATTTATTCACATCGTTCAGATCATCTGACCTTCATCAGTTAAGGTTCCTATATACAAAGATGTCAGTCCCTGTTTAAAATGCTTTCATTAGTATTGATTTGATTTGACTTTATTTATTTATTTTTATTTCCCAGTTTATATTTATTTATGTTATTTACTTCATTATTTCAATTTGTACTGGATTTGCTTTATTTAATTCCTTACTATACTTATCATGTACCCATCTGTCATTTGAATGAAAACGACCGATGTCAGGATATGTCTTGTCTTGTTTTGTTAAAATGAAAATAAACAGTTCAAAAACAGTTCCTATATAGAGAGAGGAGGCTAGTTAAAGGGGAGGAGGAGGAAGAGGAGGAGGATGAAGGTCTCAAGTGATTGATAATAAGCAATCACTTGAAGGTTGGATATGTCTTATTATTTATTATGGCCTCTGACAAGAATGTCCTGTTTTTAGTATAGTTTGTTTCACTGTTATCAACAAGAAAGCTCCTGGCCTGACTTTCATAAAACGTAGTGGAAGGATGGTGTATGATCTAAAGAAGCACCCATTGGATCCTAATCAAGCAAGGGAAGGATACATATGGTTAAAATCAAAGATAGGGCATTTGTGCTGCATGTGGTGTCGGGATAAATGTTTTCCAAGTTGGGGGAAAAAATGGATGCTATCAATATGTTGTTTCAACACGTAATAAAATATGACACATCTTCTTTGTTGCGTCCATGGTGTTTCCACACTATGGCCGTTTCTCAATCGCGAGGTTATTGGCTTCCAAGCCAATATTTCAAGGATGCTACGTCATCGAGTGCCGCCGAAGGACTGTTCCAATCTCCAGCATACTTGGAAATTCCACAGAGGCCGCGTCCTTGGTTTGGGGGAAATTTTGAGGCTGCACATGGGTAGACTTCGCGTCCTTAAAATCCCCACAATGCTTTGCGCACGGACCAATTTCCCCAAATCTGTGGCGGAAGATGTAAGGCGGGGGCCTCTCATATGTAAGGCGGGGCCTCTCATATGACGCACACCTGCACACTTGCTAGCCTGTTCCACTCTTCGTTTTCCGAATGCCAGGAAGTATTCTTGCCTTGCTTCTGAAGCAAGATGTTCGGCTCGGCTGTGCTACCAAGCCAGCATCCTCGCGATTGAGAAACGGCCTATGACTTAAAGCGCATGAACACACCAAAGTCAGAACGACTTCAAACTATGGAAAATTGGGAACTTCAGAGGAGCTAGGCTCATTATTTTTTATTTGATAAGTCTTATAAAGTTGCAGTGGTCATTAACATGAACTGTCAGAATAAAGAATACTACATACATACAGAATGTTTACCTTATAGTTTCTTTCCTTCTCAAATTGCTCTTCAAACTGCTTGATTTTCTTCTTCAGGTGCTGGAGCTTCTTGGTGAGTTGGTGCGTCACCGAGTCTCCTCCTCTCATCGCCTCTTTGGAGCCGAACGAGGCTCGCCGCGGCCTGGAGGAACAGAGGATATAGAAAGGTGAATGAATGGCCAAAAGTGATCCAACATGATACACACACGACACGATACGCTCTGACTTGGATTAAGGAAGATGACTGTAGGTATGATTACAGACTGGAAACTCACAAAGAGAATCTAGCTGAAACGCGTTTGTAACTGGAAGGGATAGGACAATATAAGATTTTGTCACTATTAAAAACGGTCGAAAAGAACGAAAGAAATAGAGCCTTTAAACTAAAATTACCATATTAAAAAGGACAGAATCACAATGTTTGTATTCCGACCAACCGGGAGAACAAATTATATTGTCCGTATTAATATAAATATACTTTTTTACTAATCTGTTGCTATTAATGTGCTTGTTATCACTTTATCCATTTGTATTTATTGTCTTTTAAACGTGGTTATGTCTTATGTTGAACATATTAATATAGTTATTTATTCATGAATCAAAGCGTACCTCTGTGCTTTGGTCGGTGAGGTGGCGTCGGGGTCCTGCTGGACAAATCTCTGGGCACCGTGCGCTCCGAAATCGAGAAAGCGTCGAGCCAGGAGGGGAGGGTGGGAGCGGGAGGAGGAGGGGGAGGCGTCCTGCCCTCCATCCTCCTCTTCCTCCTCCTCCTCCTCCTCCTCCTCGCCTTCCTCCTCCAGGAGCAGCGGGGGGAGGCGGTCCATGCGACCGGCCAGAGGGGAGAGCTGCGCCTCCCCACCATCACCCTCGTCCTGCCACGATTTAAAGGCAGGGACGGGGTCTGCAGAGAGGAGGACAGCAAGAAAGAGGTTAACGGAGGTCAGGAGGGAGAGACAAAATAACTAATTCAATACTTAATGTTAACTATAAATAGCAACACACGCGAGGTACAAACAAAAGAAACACACAAAAGCTGCCTGTTAAGCTGAAACACTCAAGAACAAGTTCATTTTCTCCTTTGATTCCATGCCGAGTCACGCTTTGCTTTGACCGTCAGCGCTATGCTAAAGCGATGAGTCAAGCGGGATAAGGAGGAAGGAGAGGGGGGAGGAGGGTCATAGCGATAACGAGACAGAGGTGAGAAACAGAGTCAAGAAAGAAAAATATTTTTAGAGAGGAAAGATGTCCGGATCAATCTGCCCAGTGACCCTGCACAGTAGGGAGGAGCAAAGATAAGAGGAGAAGAAGAGTTCACCAGCTTTGTTAGAAGAGTTTCTTCTAGGGATGTAACGATACCAAAAACTCACGGTACGATATTTATCGCGATATTTTTTTTGTAACATTTTATCTTGCCATTTTTTCTTCTTCTTGTACAGCACTTTAGTAGGATAGTAGTATTTTAAAGTGTCAACAATATAATAATCAGACCCTGCAATAAAATAAATCAAGTTTCACTTTAGTTTTTCAAGTAACTCAACTCAAACTCACTCAGCATCATCAGACAGGTTCTTTTTTAGGAATATGAGCATGTCCACATTTCCAGGTCGAAGCTGGGATGTTTGGGCGTTTACAATATCCCCTGCTGTGGAAGAAACTGTCTTGCTTGGTACTGATGTTGCTGGGACAGAGAGATATGCTTTGTCCATGGGTGACAGCAGTGGGTAAAACTGTGCATTGTCTCTCCACCACTTCAAAGACAATACAGTTTTTGCCAAGAAGGTGAAGCTTATTGACAGGGCGAGATATACATATACTGTTGGTACTTGTCAATGTCTCTAGGTATGTAAATGTAGCCCTGTAAATACGATGTCCTTTTGTGTTACCTGTTGTTTTATGTTCATGTTGTAACCTACTTGCTGCCATGTTCATGTTGTAACCTACACCTGGTCGATATCGCGATATTCAATATATCGTTACATCCCTAGTTTCTTCACATGCAGGGTTTTATTAAGCATCAAAATCACACAAGCACATTGAAATATGTGAGCATTTATCATGTAGGCTTCCAGTACTCCAAACCAGCAACAAGAGAGGATGTAAGAGAGGAGAGGTTTGCTGGTGGAAGTGAAACTACTTACCATCCCCTTCTTTTTGCAGGTGCATACATGAGAAGTCTATGGGAGGGAGGTGGAGATGGGAGGGGGGGGACACTGTGTGGAGGGTAGGAGGGTGGGAGAGGAGAAGAAGAAGAAGAAGTAAGGAGGAAGGGACAGGGAGAGAGACAGCAGAGACGAGGTCAATCGTTCATAACAACTCCAACATTCATTCAGTCAATCATACTAACAGTTGTACCTTTATGGATGACACAGACATCAACTTTAATTTAGCAAAACATTAATTTAAAAAATCATATTTTTATATGAGAACGGATGATTTTACTGCTTTGCTTTTTTCTTAATTATTAAAATAACATGACACTTTCTCTCCTACCTTCCCATTGGTTGTCAGGGAAGAGCTGCAGTTGGGGTTTTTGGCCAGACTTTGGTTGGCATGGCGACAGGTGGTTCCGGTTGGTGTTGCTGGTGTTGGCGTTTTGATCACAGCGGGATGAACTCGGGTCCTGCAGGAAGAGAGAGATTAAAGAAACTATTCAGGGACGGAGAGAATAAAGGGAAACAAACCATTTCAGTTACAAAAAGGTACAAAAGAAGGGAGGTGGAAATGATTTAAAATAGAAATAAAGGAGGATTGTACAAAACAGAGACAAATAGTGTAACATCAACTTGAGGTTATATTGTTTCAAATGTTTTTTGGGATCCTAAATGACTCTTTTGTGCTTGTAATTGAGTTACATTTAAAAGAAACCTTTGGAAGTAAAACACATAATTAGATACAATAAATCCAAATTGTTGCTACTTACACAGCTTATGATGTCAATCTGAGTTTGCTCCATGTTGTCACAGGGTTGATTGTCCTGCCTGAAAACAAAGATAAGTAATTTAAGATTAACTAAATACTCAAAAATCTACCAAAAAACATTCAATTTGAGCAGGGCATGAGCAAGTTCCCTAAACCTTTATATATATATTTAGATATGAAGCACTTGTTCGTTATTGCTATTGTGTCTAATGCCTGACTTAACACTTACCATTCACAGAAAGCCAGCCCAACTCCTAGACCTGGGAAATCCTTCGCTTTGAGCAAAACCATTTTTGAACTAGAATGACTTAATGAAAATAGTTTTGAGAGCTTCAGCCATAATCCTTCCACCCTTGTTGTCTTCCTGGGACATTGTAGTCGCCTGTGGCAGATCCGAACAGCTGCGCAATCGTCAGACAACTAAAAGCCGTTCCACATTGTGAATGTTGTATTGTGCGAAAAACGTCAACTGTTGGAAAATCACTAATTTGTTACAACTAAAATCAATGTGGCGTCTAATAATCGTTTCATCCCGCTGATTAACTTTTACCCATTTTTCCTGAATAGGTGTGAAACAGCATTTAAGCCTCGACTGCACAAACAATTTCTACTGTGTGACACATCAACTGCGGTGCATTAACTTAACTTAATTGTTAACGGCCCTAAACGAGAGGCATGATACAGTATAAAGTGTAAAACTGCACGATCACGCAGCGTGAACTCATGTGTGAGGGACGGACTCAGATTAAGGATAAACGCTGAGGCAGCATGTCCAAGTGATTAGTAAACATGACGGGTCAAGTGATCAGTGCAAGACAATATCACTGCATGTTATATAAATAGTCTCTGGGAAAGAGGGAAGTCCTATTTATAAGATACTGTTATTTATATAAAATGTAATTACTCTCCATAATGCATTGTGTGTAAGGCTACATGTAGCAGACACATCTATCTATCTTTTTCAAATAAAGCCTAAATGTTTCTTGATCCCTTAAAATGTTGGTTTCCACACTTCTGTCTCTTATAACTTTGCTTGTATTTTCTATAAATCGGGTGAAAGACAACTTGATAAAAGACTACCCCCCCCCCCCCCACCTGGCAGTGTTGATGTTGTTCTCAGTGTCTCTGACGGCCTCTGCATCAAGGTCCATCCCCGAGCTCTCCTCTAGGGCGGCGCCAGAGTCCAATGGATCCTGGGAGAGAGCAAAAGGTACAGTTTAAGAATGAATTGATTGTTTGTTTTAATGATTTCCCATTGGTCCTGCAGGGGGGGCATTTGCAGTGCTATAACAGTAAACGTGCAACAACAGGACAAAAGCAAGACATAACTTATAAGTAAACTGCAAAAAAGCAAAACTGTCAGATTTGGTGTTTGGTCTACAAAACAGGTGTAGCAAGGGACATGAATGGGCAACAATAGGAACAAGTAGGACTCATAAAAGGTGCATCTCAGAAACATGAAGACATGGTCACGTTTCATTGCTGAATCAGGATGAATGAATTCAGGGTTATTGTGCTTTGTCTTAAAGTGTTGATATCCAGCACAAATACATATTTAAAAAGAGCACTAAAAAAACGCAATAACTAAGAAAACAATAAGGTCATATCTTTATAAATATATAGTTTAAAGTAAGGGTTTAATAATCGATTTCACTCTTTAAAATGCAAACCTCCAAGTAAAAATAAAAATAAAGGCAAAATCACAATTTCTATCTTTTACGACTCCCCAAACAGCAACTGGCAGGTTTTATTTAATAGGCAGAATTAATACTATAGCAATTGAGATTACTTAGGGCTTTACACATCCAGCTCAGTGTGTGTGTGTGTGTGTGTGTGTGTGTGTGTGCGCTTGTCAGGAAAATAATGATAGGAATAGAAAGAAATATATATAGTTCAAAAGGAAGCAGGATGATTACTCAATATACGCGTGTGTGTGTTTTGTAGTTTGGCACACAGGTGCTGCTGTCATTCTGCGTCTCTTGGCTGATCTATTTAAAGACCTGGATTATTGTTTAAAGAGGCGACAGGTTTCTCCTCGGTCACAGGACACACCTCACTCGTCTTCCTGCTGTGTGACGCTAAAAGGGTCTTTGGAGAAAAGCCACTGCGGCTCAAGGGGAGTTCAAGGAGTGGTAGTGGCATTGAGGGAATTTGATTTCCGCTGAGACAGGGGTTACTAAAATGCTAATGAAGTAACAAACATTTTTTCCTCATGGCAACGACTAGAAATCAAGAGAAACATTTTGAGGTCGAATCCAATTTAGGTCCTACCTTTTCCACCAAAATGTGGAGAATTTGGACACGACAGTTTGATATGATTGTAGAATTCCGAAAGTTACAAAAAGTGGATACTGCTGACCCTCACTGTATTTTTTGGCCTCATATCAATCCCTCATGTCTGTAAGTAAGTAAGACAAAACCACTGCCTCTCTGTCTCAGCGTATTTGTTAATCTGTTCACCATTTGTAAAGCAGTTCAGTTGTCCCCTCTGCTACCCTGGCAGGAATCCAGCTATTGTAGCAGAACAAAGATGGACTGTGCTGATAAAATCTAAACATTCAGCCTTGGAATGAACCGCTGACTGAAACAGGAAGGAGGTTAGCTATGGGAAATATGCTGCCAGCCCACACAGCAACTGCTGAGTGTCTGTGGACACTTTGAAAGGGACATCTCCAGTGTGTATGTGTGCGCATGCGTGCCAAAAAAACATGGGTATTTCTGTGCTGTTTTTCATGTATTAGGGTGCAAGCTTAACTGTTGATAGTTTGTGTTTGAGAAGGTTATTTGATGTTTTTAGTTCTGATCAGTTTATTACAATTGATAATCTTAAATGCATCAATAAATAGTTACATTTTAAACGTTTTAAACACAAACTGAAAACGTTTTGGAAGAAACAGTTAGTCATGTAGACATCAATTACCCTGTGCCTTTTCTTTGATGGTGCTTTATTGACATAGTTTGTGTCTTATATTGTTTGTTGGTATTTATTTGTTGTGGTCTGATATAAGCGTTTTTATTAAACCTACCCATTGTTTTTTTTAACAGTCTGTTGCATTTTTGTCTTTAATTTCATGTATTTAAAAAGGCCCATGTAGTGACAGACATTACAAATCACCTGTCCCTATGTCAATAAACTTCAAATGAATGTGTGTGATGAATTTGTGTGTGTGTGTGTTTCCCCACGGACCTGTGTGTGTGTCTGACTTTGTTGCATGATCTGTTCGGTTTCTGAGAGTGGGGTCTCCCCCTCTGTGTCACAGGGGCTGTCCTCAGGGTCAGTTTGTTGATCCTCGAGTCCATGGCAACCCTGATCTGCAGGCTCACTGGGACTCACCCTGAAAAACAAAAATAAAAAACCTTATTAACTCAAAAACACCTTTGTGTCTGTATGGTGTTGGTGCATGCAAACATTAAGCCTCCCTTATGTAACGTTAAACCCCCGGACATGTTGTTTAGTCTGAGAGGTGAGTGACCGCTGAACAGCTGCTCCTCCCAAACGTGTCGAGTTTGCTAATTAACATCACAGCTGTCAACATGTTTACTGGTAACATGAACCATACAGCGTGCTGCGGCCTTCGTACATAATGTTCAGTATGGCAAATATGGATCTTTAAAGTCATACGACCACCGAGGAATCTGTGTAACGCACGCCAGCAGCAGTTGCACGGAGGAAGAATCACAACAGGTTGTTTTTTCAGTGTGAATATGATCTTATACTTGCTCCAAGTGTAATCAATTTTAATGTGTGTGTATTTCATGTATATGTAGACTGTCTCTCACCCTTGGCTGTCATAGTTGCTGAGGTCTTGGTCGATGGAGGTCTTCAGATCGAAGAAGTGCTGCTCCACTGCAGCCCTGATGGTGCAATGGATTATCCTGGGAAAACACAAAGAACACATGGTTTATTTATAAGGGTTTTTTTATATTATTTTTTACAGTGTTGATTATGCATTAGGTTTGATTTAAAACCAGTATTCTCCCCACATGATTTCAGATGTTTTGAAGTGTAGTACAGGGTCCTAACACCTGTTTTGAACAGTCAGGAAATATATTTTTTTCTGACACCTGAAATTCAGTGTTTTCTTTTATTAGGATAAGATGAGTGGACATCAAACCCTGAAAATGTTATCTTGATATGTTGTTATACAAGTTGTATTTAAGATGGTCCAATGTGTTACTTATCAATGGCAGTCTGTGTTTAATACCCATGAACATGGAATGAGTTTAGTTCAATTGTAATGAGGGTGAACTGTAACAGCTCAGTTTGTCAGTGATTGTTTTTACAAAAGACCAAAGCCAAATGTTTCCCTGGGTTTATATTACTTTACTACTTAGTATAAGATCCTGGGACTGTGTTTTCTCTGTTTAGCTAGTATAGGGACTTATTGACTGTAATAAATCCCAGCACAGCCAGCAGAAAAGTCCAGGTAAATCCACATAAGTTAACATTGATTTAATGTATCTGACAGTGCGGTATATACAGAAACTGTGGCACTTACCTATCAACAATGTCCTTTTTTTAAATGTTTGTGTGTTTTAAAATGTTTATCAATGTGCATTGTTTGTTTGATGTTGAGCCCTTGAAATTCAATTTATGTCCCGTGTGTCAGACAATAAAGTTAATCTTTATCTGTTCTTAAAGGTTCATAAAAATCAACATTTTCAGAGCCTAAAAGTCACTAAATTGGTTTATTTTCAGTCCTTATTAAGTCAAAAACCTGGAGCAGTTCTGAAAGGATTAATAAAGCTTCAACTAGAAGCCAGGCAGGAGAGAGGAGAGGACATTACGGACTATAAAAGGTAACGGCAGCAGTCACACTCTGACCCCCTCCACTCTGACGTTGATCCACAGGCTCTCCTGAGATATTATTTAACTTGCTCGATCACGAGTGTGTGTGATCCTAGTATCATGGACTATCCCTCCCTTATTTAATCTGGCTTCCTGCAGCGTTTGTTTTTCCCTATAGCTTGGACAGCATTATAGGTTGAAGACCTGTTAGAAAAACACTAAGTAACTGGGAAAAACACATAAGCAGTACAAAATGATGTGCTTGCAGATTTCTTCTCTACTCACAAACAAAACACGGCCAAGAGAAGCAGTTTGTGTTTTTTGCTGATTTCATCCACATCTTGGCTAAATCATATCATGCCCCTCAACAGAGTAGACGACTTTAAACACACTTGATTAACCATAGGAAAGTAAAACGTTTATATACTCGCACAACACCCAGAAGACAGGTAAAGAATTCAATTAAAGTGACATGTTAGTTTGGGATATTTGATAGTGATTCAGCCAATAATTAAGAAAATAATCATCATATTAGTTGATAATATATTTTACATTACATTACATTGCATTTAGCGGACGCTTTTATCCAAAGCGACTTACAATAAGTGCATTCGACCAAGAAGATACAAACTAGAAGAAAACAGAATCATATAAGTGCATCAGGTTTTAGATAAGCCAGTCCTTTGTTAGTATATAAGTGCTTAGTTAGTATACAAGTGCTTTTTATTTTATTTTCATTGTATTGCTCGAAGTGGAGTCGAAAGAGATTAGTTTTTAGTCTGCGCCGGAAGCTGTGTAAGCTTTCTGCTGTCCTGATGTCAATGGGGAGCTCATTCCACCATTTTGGAGCCAGGATAGCAAACCGACGTGTTTTGCTGAGCGGAGTGCAAGTGCTGGGGTGTATGGTTTAACCATGTCCTGGATGTAGGAAGGGCGAGATCCATTCACAGCATGGTACGCAATAATGGTTGCTGTTATATTAAATAAGACTACTGACCCCCAGTGTTCCCGAGTTATTACTGTGATCTGAGACATCTCTGCCCTTAGGCCTTTAGTTCAGTACACTCATATAAATGTAAAGCCCCATAGAGAATTATTTTATTCTGCGTCACGCAGTTAGGAGGCCTGACAGTCATGTGATTTTGCTGAGTTCATGTCCTTGGGGCACCAAAAGCACCAAGTCATGCAAAATGCTTTAGTTTGGCTTCATAATGAAAACAACAGGCTGGCTTTCCTCTTAATCACTTCCCCTTAACCTCTAACTCAGATATTCTCAGCGCTGCCTTCACTTCTTCTTTCTTGATTCCTGTTATTTTATCTTGAGCAGATGGCACTTCACTTGCACTACAAACGTCATCTAACTTAGTTGACTCTCTCTTACCTATTGTTTAAATGTTTTCGTTCATTCTCTTAAAAAAATTGAAGATATTTTTTAATGAACTGTGCGCAGAATGACTTGCATAGTATGGCTGGAATTTTAGGTGATTGTGCCTGTAGGTTCTTTCAGTGTGTGTACATACAAAAGTGCCAATGTACATAGTGGTGAGTGGATAAATCTCGTGCGCGCGTGTGTGTGTGTGTGTGTGTGTGTGTGTGTGTGTGTGTGTGTGTGTGTGTGTGTGTGTGTGTATACTTACTGAGCAGAGTCAGCAGGGAGGATGGATATGGGGGAGAGGTGGGAGCTGTAGAGAGAGAGAGATAGAGAGAGAAAGGATGTCATGGTTAGAACATCACGTCCCGGACTCCCTTCACTTACTGACATGAAATAGCCTTGGAGGGTGTCAAAACAAGAGTCAAAACGGGGAAGAAGAATGACGATAACCTTGAACACAAAGACCCAGCAATCAGTGTGTAGAGCAGAATAAACAATAAAGTGTACAGTTTATGTTCTCTTTGCATTTGTCTCCTAATTCCCTGTGGACAAAAATACACAAAGTTTGGGTAACTGGCGCCACTCTGGGTGGGCAGATTGTTATTTAGACTACAGAGCTCTGCTGATCAGATAGAAGGGTGTTTCAGTCATATTTATTCTCCAATGTTCCCTTTTAACCAAGCGTGTGTGTGTGTGTGTGGCATGAAACAGGGAGGCATCTCAGATGTGCCCAACAGCCTCACAAACACACACTGAAAGGCACGCAAGGACTCCAGACTTATATAACACTGCTACACACAGAACACAAGGTCATTTACTTTATGTCACCAGTGGATATGCAAGGGTGCGTGTGTGTGAGAAACATACACGTCCAAAGTCATCTTATTAGAAATCCAGCAACCTTTACACACACACACACACACACACACACACACACACACACACACACACACACACACACACACACAACACACACACCACACACACACACAACACACACACACACACACACACACACACACACACACACACACACACACACACACACACACACACACACACACACACACACACACACACACACACACACACCACACACACACACACACACACACACACACACACACACACACACACACACACCGAGGTAGATCGATAGACTGAATTATTAATGGCAGTATTTTTCTTTCTCAATCTTTTCTTCTGATCCTTCCCTCTTATTCTTGCCATCCAACTCTCTTTTCTGCCTTCCTCTCAATATGTCACACTTCATATGTATTATCTTAAACTTGTCTCTGTTGACATGCCACATCCTTTTCCTCACTTTCACTTTTTTCACCCCATCACTTTTTGTAAAAAGTAACATTTTTCATTATCACCACCCTTTGCTAATCTTTTCCTCAAGTTTGTCCTTTTTCCACTATATATTTTCAATTGTTTCTTTCTCTCATATCTATTCCTGTCCTTCCTCAATCTTTACTGGTTTTGAATGATACAAGCAGCAACATTCCCCTTTCTGACACTGTAACCTCGACCTTGGAGAACACACAGAATAGTGTTGTAGTGTTCAAACAGCCCAGAAAAACAGTGGGTGTGGGTGATGTAACATCATGGGAAAAGCTTCTGACTTTGTGTAAAGCCCACATCTATTTTGTCAATCTCTCTCCAACATCTGACAAATATTTTTGCATCCATAATTATTCGAACCAAGTTTAAATTAGATCCTTTGTCATCTGAAAGGCTCTTCTCCTCCTTTTCCTGTTAGTCAACATGGAGGACTGCCCTCCACCAGCAATGTCCCTTTCTTAGCTCTGATACCATCTGACAGCTCAGGCTCTCCCGCTGAGCTGCACCCTGAGGGGCCTCGCTGGGTGGCTGCATCACTAACAATAGATCCCTGATAGAGTCATCCAGGACATTACATAATCTCTATGTGCCTTAAGGAGCAGAGATATCTGATTTTACACCATTTCCCCCCTGAAGACATGAACTAAAATGGTTTCTGCAGCCTTTGAGGTGTTTCTGACCTTTTGAAGGTCCCTAAGCAGCAGCAGAGAAAATGTATCCCTAAAGGCACATAAAGGACACCCTTTATAATGCTGCAGCCACACGAGAACGGTAACGGTCGTATCCGCTACAGTTCTCTATCATATAGACGGTATAGACAAGGCCGACAGGGAAACGCAGATAACGATAACAATAACGGGTCCCAAGGTGGGTAGATCTGCGGATGAAACGCTCTGGGGGGGCAAACGGCTCCGTGTTTACGCCTATACGATCATGTCCTGATAACGATGATGCAATAGCCCCGCCTCTCCTGCTCAGAGATCAGCTGCTGGGCTGTCAGAAGAGCGGGAGGAAAAGAGAGGCTCCGTTTTTTATATTATTATATAGAGTAGTTATCAATTTGTTCAATAAATAACAAAGACGACCTCTGACCGGCACTTTTCAAATTTTCTCCGGAAGATTTAAACTTTAACGGACATGTTGACCGGCGGAAAAAAAATCTAACAGAAACTTTGCTGCACGGTCCCCTCGTCCCTTGGAAGAGGCGGAGAGGTGGGTGTTTTTCATCTGCTGGTGGACTACCGGAGAGAATTACAGCAGGAGCAAACGCTTGCCTCGGGGAGGGAGAAAAAGAGCCAGAGCGTCCACCGCGGAAAATAAAAAGAAGGGCAACCATGGCAACCGTGCGCGGCAAGTCTTCTTCGCTGCTTTTGGTGTGTTTTGTGGCAGAAGTACAGCGCCACTTACAGGCCCGGCATATGTACCACAGCGTCTCCAGCGCTTTCGAGCGGTCTCGTGTGAACGGACACGTTTCTGGTGCCTATTGCGTGTGGACGGAATACTTTTTTGATATCGAATTCGGTTCGTTTGCGTTAGCGTTCTCGTGTGGCGCCAGTCTACGACCCTTTGGGCTTTATATCACTGCAGAGGACACCATAAAGGACAGATAGGTGTCTGATGTAGGAGGAAGGTGTTGTTTAAGTTACTACAAACAATACTTTTGCAAAGAGAATGGCATGCAAAACATCCAAGTGAAAAACAATAAACTGGTTGTTGCTCTGACAAAAATGCATGTGTATAGTAGACACCAGCAGAATGGACACACTGCTAGGTACAATTACAATGTTGCTTTTGCTTTTTTAAAGAGCAACTAAACACACACTGAATATCTTGTTTTTGCGAAACTCTAGTAGATATCAGTACACTGTGACATTTCTTTTGGGTGTGATTACAGAGTATCAAAATCATAGAGGGAAGGAAAGCTTTTAAATACCTCATCAAGTTACTCTTGAAAAGGGTTAGAAATAGTTAAATCCATGTTGTTATACTGCAGCTAACATTGTGCACATGTTTAAAAACGTATCAACAACCAGGCATCTCCAAACCATTTGTAAATACAATTGTTTTCTGTTCTTGTTTTTTTGCCTCAAACTGCAATACTACAAGGGAGCAAAACTATAGCACTGGCTAGTGAATCAAGGCTTGTCTTTCTGAAGTGCTCCAAGTAGGTCGGATTAGATCAGACCGGACTGCAGCGGTTGCCAAAGACAGAGATGAGACCTTGATAACATCTTAAAGGGTCACACCTTTCACTAGCCCTTTGTTGCCGGTGATAATGTAAAGCCTTGTAAAGTGACCTGAGAGACAGACGGTCACTCGGCTCTGCTAACGTCAGAGTACAAAACAAATGGTCTGTTTGTTTTCATATTTCAACTTGTTGTGATTACTGATGGTGTTTTTTCCCCTTATTATATATTGAAATTGGTTTGAATTGATTTAGAAAGACATTAAAACACTTTAATCAATATTAGTTTACTCTTTAAATTTCACTTAATGTTTTATCGACTACACCCTCAAGGCATCTGAGGCGAGTGGCGGAGTAAACAAATTCTAACCAGATTCACTCAGATCCCATCTGCCAACCCTCCAGCGTTCACAGTCACACAGCAGGAACACTCTCTCTGCTGCTGGCAGATTAGCATTAGCAGCAAGCATCACCTGAGGGCAGAGCGATGCACCTGGAATTGTATTTTAATAGGAAGTATAAATTAAATGTTAACATTAAAGTGTGTTTCTTTATATTTAACCTGTTCGGATGTTGATAACGCTCTTAAATTGCAATTATGGTCTTATTTAATTTCATGATTTTTGCTATCCTGTTTTGAATACGGCTTCATAACGATATTAACTGAAACCATTACAGTTGTATACAAAAGTCGTTTAAAATGCTTGTAAATGATGGACACTTTTGCCCAAATGCATCATTTTAAGGTTGCAGTATCTGAAAGACAATTCCCATCGATTTTAACATGATAGATTATTTATTGAGAACTCGCCAATCTACAAATCTACTGTCAATTTACCTTTGACAGACTGGTGACATATTTCTGCCTCTGAATGTTTTAAGAGGTTATGAAACAATTGGGGATATGTGTATAGTTAAATAAAAGTGAGTCTGCATAATTTAAAACGTAATATCATACTCCAATATAGCATTTTAAATCTCCCTTAGGTTTGTCACCTTCATTTATTAGTGAATATTTCATTCAAAGAGAGACATGACTGCTTATTTATATGACTATTGCTGTGAATTTCCAATTTGTATATGAGACTCAGTACTTTAAAAATACATGGCTCAGTCCAGCTTACAAAGGCTCTGCTGCATTTCAAGAGAAAGTCCATTATCGTGTCGTATCCCAATACAGAGCCTGAGTATCAGTTCCACAACGTATTTACTGCTGAGCTGAAACGCTGCTCTCTTGCATCAGTGGATGTGTCTCGCTGATAAGTGAGTAAAGTGAGAACTACACCTGCATACACTAGTCTGTGTTGAATATGGCGTGTGTGTTACATGTTGTGATCATGGATTTCATTTCATTTCAAACCTTTATTTTTGAAGACTGTTCCAAGCAAGAGGAGCTGCGCACATAAAAGCTGTCGTCCCTAAGTCAGTCCTTGCACTTGGCACATGTAACAAGACCACATCATGTGATCTCAGGCAATAGCTACCTGCAACTCTCTGTGTGATCAGAGATGTACGATGGGAGTTTACCCAACATGGCTTTATAAATAAACATGTACCAATGACTGAGCCTCCGTACAGTAAGTGAAGGCAGACCTGCCCTGGCATACAGGGTACAGTGATGAGTAAGTGCTTTACAATTAGTAACAAATCTCAGCGCACTGTGATAGGCGGCATCTAACTTGTTCAGGTAATGGGCAGGTGCATTCATATAAAGCAGATCACCATAGTCCAGCACTGGTAGAAAGGTCACTAGCCTTTTCCTGGCTTCAAATGAGAAACAGGACTTGTTTCTGAAAAAGAAACCTAGCTTCACCCTTAGCTTTCTAAGCAGATTATTGACCTGAAATTTAAAAGAGAGACAATCATCAAGCCAGATACCAAGGTATTTGTAACAGGCAACCACTTCAAGTATTTTTCCTTTGCATAGTAACAATATCCAAAGTGGTCTCTGGTGTCTTTTTGGCTTTTGAAAGAGCATTACCTTGCTTTTATCAACATTTAAAAGAAGCTTTAGCTCAGAGAGCTGAGTCTGAATATTATTAAAAACAGCCTGTAATTTAACAACAGCCTCCTTAATGGAGGGACCTACACAATACATCACGGTATCGTCTGCATAAAAATGTAAAGTTGCTCCATCCACATTTTGACCTAAGCTGTTGATGTAGATGGAGAATAAAAGTGGACCTAAAACAGAACCTTGTGGTACACCATTTGTAATGTGAAGTGAGCCCATCAAACTGAACACATTGGGACCGTTCAGAGAGTGAACACCACAGTCTGTGACTCTGAACAATGTGGTTTGGAAAACCCCTTCAGTTTTTCTCCTTTTACTATTGATGTTGTTCATGAAGCCTTAACCAAGTTAGATCCTAAGAAACCGGCTGGTCCAGACAACGTAGAACCTTCACAAATAGGGTGACCAGGTCCCAACAAACCAAATGTGGGACAAGGAGTATGTTTGTGTGGGACAATGTGGGACACCCTCTCAACACCCCCCCCCCGTTGAAAATGTACTAGCGGTGATTATTTGCGGTACCGAGGTGGGCCGGTCGAGAGTCCCGGGCTGATTTGTAGTCCCAGTCCGCCGCTGCCCACGGGTAAATGTCTTCCCAGTCTTTGTTGTATGTGCATCTTCTTCTTTTCTTAGCTGTAGTTTTAGTTTCCTCCATTTTCCATAACCTGCTGCGTCGCCTGCGTTATTGACTTTCATTGTTGTTGTTTGGCGGGGCCGCGGCGGTGTGTGTGTGAGTGAGTTACTCTCATTGGTTAACACTTGACCAGCACCCGCCGTGTCTTACAGTTTGATTGACAGCAAACACAGCTCCGTGATGATAGCCTTCCCTGCTTTCTCAACAGCCATTGGATAAATCTGATTTTAGAAAAGCGTTTTAGCCAATAAAAATGAAATATGCGGGACATCGTCTCAATTTGCGGGACGCACCAAAAGTCGTGAAAATGCTGTGCAGTCCCGCGCAAAGCGGGACATCTGGTCACCCTATTCACAAACCACCCCACTGCATGGCTGGATATGCCAATACTGGCCAGCCTCTGCTTCAAGATATGATGATCGACGGTATCGAACGCTTTGGAAAGATCAATAAACAGAGCTGCACAACTCTGCTTATTGTCTAAGACAGGGGTTCCCAAAGTGGGGGTCGCGAGATGATTACAATTGTTTTTTCATTTACATTTTTTTTATTATTCATAATAACGTGTGCATAGAGATTTTTCAGGGGCGGACTGGCCATCTGTATAATTTCCCCGCAGCGAGGCTCCCCCCCGTTGATAATCCACTAGCGCAGTGTTTCTCAAACTTTTTCATACCAAGGAACACTTAACCAATAAAAAAACACTCACGGACCACCTAACTCCACAAATATCCAAAACAATAGGCCTGCTTACCACTCCAACAGTACATAACAGCCTAATAATGACAGCTTAACCTTCTCTACTGTATATCGCCTCGTTCACACAATAAATCAACAATACAAATACAACTACAGATTATATAAGCATTTAGTTCAAATGCGATTTAAAATGCTCACAGGTTTTACACCTAATTTATTACGGAGTTTATGTCCGAGCCAACTGACTCACAGATCGTTGGCTACTGAGAGATATGCAAAATACACCGCAGGTAGTACGACACAAACCTCCGCTGTGGATTTTCAAAACAAAATACAGTAAAACTATGGTTGCAGGCCTAAGTTTAACTCTCAGAGGTCTAAGCTATGTTTTCACATGTTAGGCTCGCCTTGGCTTTTTTTGTAAAAATGCTATTAAACCATGAACCTTGGTGACCATCGGGCTGGCCTGCATGGTCTGCCTACAAAACAAAACAAAAAAAACGTTTATGCAGCCCCAACAACAGCCTCTGATCATCAAGACTTCATGCAATGCTTCATCGGATGCATATATTAGATAATAATTTCTATCTCACTCGTAAAACATCTATATCTACTTTCAGCATGGATAAATGTTCATAAAATACATCCATTGTTTGTTCTATATGCTTCTTGAAATCCTAAAAAACACATCGTTTTTCTAGAACAGATTACAAATCGCCAGAAAATGGTACAAACAAGTGGCAACATGTGTCACGAAGGTGATGTGCTGGGCTGTAACATGCAATCGAAAGTGAAACTTAAGCTCGCTCCATTGCGGAGATATTCCCGCGAGAGTGCGGAAAACACTCCACCATCATTCCTGTCCCCAAAAAGACAATCATCACCTGCCCCAACGACTACCGCCCAGTAGCACTCACCTCCATCATAATGAAGTGCTTTGAGCGGTTAGTCAAATTATTCATCACCTCCTCCCTCCCTGAATCTCTGGACCCCCTGCAGTTTGCCTACAGAGCAAACAGGTCCACAGACGACGCCATAGCCCTCACCCTCCACACTGCCCTCTCACACCTGGACCCGAAGAACAGGAACACATATGTGAGAATGCTGTTCATTGACTACAGTTCAGCATTCAACACCATTGTGCCCTCCAAGCTGGCCATCAAGCTCAGAGACCTCGGGCTCAACAGCGCCCTCTGTGACTGGATCCTGAACTTCCTGACGGGCAGACCCCAGGCAGTGTGGGTGGGAAATATCACATCCTCCACCCTGATTCTCAACACCGGTGCCCCTCAAGGCTGCGTGCTCAGCCCTCTCCTCTACTCCCTGTTCACCCACGACTGCGTGGCCACACACAGCTCCAACACCATCGTGAAGTTTGCTGATGACACGACCGTCATCGGCCAGATCACAGACGATGACGAGACGGCGTACAGAGAGGAGGTCGAAAACCTGACATCTTGGTGCCAGGAGAACAACCTCCATCTCAACATCAGCAAAACAAAGGAGCTGATTGTGGACTACAGGAAGCAGCAGGGAGAGGGACACGCCCCCATCGCCATCAATGGGACTACGGTGGAGAGAGTCAAAAGCTTCAGGTTCCTTGGGGTCCACATCACTGAGGACCTGACATGGTCTCTTCACACCACCACCATCACCAAGAAAGCTCGACAGCGGCTCTTCTTCCTCCGCAGGTTGAGGAGGTTCAAAATGGATTCCAGGATACTCTGCAACTTCTACAGGTGCACGATAGAGAGTATCCTCACTGGCAGCATGACGGCCTGGTACGGCAGCTGCACCGACCTCGATCGTAAGGCTTTACAGAGGGTGGTGAAAACTGCACAGCACATCACCAGGACGGAGCTGCCATCCATGGAGGACCTTTACTCCCAGCGGCTCAGGAAGAAATCACTACGGATTATCAAAGACCCCCATCACCCCAGCCACAAACTGTTCTTTCTGTTGCCGTCTGGCAGACGTTACCGCAGCATCCTGGCAAGGACAAGAAGATTCGGAGACAGTTTCTTCCCGCGGGCAGTGAGACTGTTAAAAAATTGAACTGTTGAAACAACTTCAAACATTCAACTGCTACTCAGTAGTATGTATCTAATACCTAATATATATATATCATTCCAATAACTTGTATATAGACTCATACTGCACTATTCCACATCATAACTTTATTTCATTTTTATAACTATTATTATTTTTGTATTGCTCATGCTCTTATTGTTATTATGTTATGTTATTATGTTGCATTGTTGGAGAAGCCTGTGACATAAGATTTTCAACTGCATAATTACTCTGTAGCTATGTCAGATTGACAATAAAGAACCTTGAACCTTGAACCTTGAACTTAAATGAATAAATGTATTCACCAGCAGCCCCCCCCCCCCCTGTTTTTTGTGACAGTTCATCGATGGGGACTGTCCACGACACTATACATAAATAAACTAAACAACTAAGACATCTCAGAATGAATGTCTGATGCATTACAGTACCAAAGAAAAAGAAAACAAGGACAACTGTGTGCAGTCAGTGCAGATGACAATAAAGAAAAGGGCAGATGAAGAGCATCCTTACATTATTTATGACAAAGGGAATAAGTGAATGTGTGTGTGAGTGAGTGTGTGTGTGTAAGGTGAGTTTGAGGTTAGTTGTGATTCCACAGAGGAGCTGTTGTCAGCAAACCTGACTCCTTTAGACTGCTGCAGTCTGCGCGTCCACCCACCCACGCACACACAAATAAATTAATACCACATATACATGTCAGCATCCACATATTTTACTTAACACACACACACTTCATCTCTCCAAGCTTTCCATCACACACATACACCCATGCATCATCTCATAAACACCACTTTGGGCTGCTTCTGACACCATTAGGGCCAAGAAACTCTCACAGAGCAGTACTACACAGTTTTGCATTCAAACAACTCAAACCAACATGTATAATAAGTTGATTGTTTCCAGTTTCTGTGCACTTAGGACAATTAATGACCGTGCAATTTATTTTATTCCTTTTTCTTTAATTACCCCAAAGACATTTGACCATCTGATAAAAGATGTATTTTGTTTAGTTGACTCAACAAACCCCCCTCAGCTCCTCTCTCTGCTTTCTCAACCCTATAATTATTCATCCCTCTTGCAGAGTCATGAGGAGCTGGAGCAGCATCGCAGATAGCTTGCTCTTACAGTATGTGTTGGCACTGCGTGAAGAAGCATGTAAACAAAGTGTGTGCATGTATAAGATGGTGTTAGAAGTTATTACGGTTTCTGGTGCCAAATCAAATTTCAGTTCTTTAGTCAAATATATAAATATTGTCCAGCTATTTATCTGTGGATTATTTCCATCATTAAAATGTCAAACTAAATAATGACATTTTCTACAATTTCTGAGAAGAAAAGGCTGCTTCTTACATACAAAATAAATGTTAATTGCAACCCTAAAATAAATCCTTACAATTGAGGAAATGGCCATTTGTATGACTCATGGTTATTTAAAGCATTTAGCTAATTATTTCCCATCAATTGACTGAACTAATTCAGCAATAGTTCACTTCTCAAATTGACATATTTGGACATAAAATGTAAAAATGTATTACTAGGAACTCCTTATGGTGATCAGTAATGTTAAGAATGTACAAAAAGACAGCTAACATTGTTTTGCACCTCTACGTAACAATAAGGCTGACACGTTCCTCCCTCCCAGACCCCCTTCTGCGTACTTAATAATAAGATTGCATAACACAATATCAGCTGTTAAATAATGCTATGCCTCTTTTCTCCTTAACTGCTCTGTCTCTATTCCTGTACAAGACAAAACACCCTCTATTCTCTTTCATCTGCCATTCATCAAAACAATGAGCAAAACAACAACAACAAGTGTATTACATCACTTGATTGACTGATTCACCAAGTTAATTCATTATTGTAGCTTTCCCCCTGATCATTAAACTGTCAATCAATCCAAGTCATTCATCCAGTGTCTTGCCCTTTCCCTCTCTTTCACCCTGCTCATTCATTCACTTATCTATCATCCAACCACATATTTGCTTTCACCTCCATCAGTTCATCCACGCAATGATTTATGCCAGTTAGACAAGAGGAGTTACATAACCCCGATGTTTACCTCTGCAGCAGAATGTCACAGGCCATTCTCATTTCCCCAGCTGTTTTCTCTCACTGTAGTCTGTCCCTTTTGTTTTGTCTCAGATTTTTCCTGAAGGTTTTTCAGGCTGAAGGCCGTCTCTTCTGCCTGTAGGCTGTTTGCTTTTTCTCCTGCCCTGGCACTGTAGGTTATTAAAGTCTAGTCTGTTTTTTTGTTTTTCAGACCCAGCAGAGAATGTGCTGGACTTTTTTTAACCAAACTTTTTTAATCCAGCTGTTTGCTCTCCTCAGTCTCTCCTGCAGATTTCTCCTCTGTCAGTATCGGGCCGGCCTGGTATCCAGCGGGTCGGTTATCTCAGTTGAGCACTTTGAGGAGTCAGAGCCTGGGTGCATAATGCGGCGTCCTCTAAACCGGTGTGTGTGTGTTTCTGAATGAGTGTGTGTTAGTGAGGTAGTCTCAGCCTGCACTGTCTGAAGAAGTGCTGCAGTAAACATCCACAGCTCTGCTCAAATATATGAGCTTCTGATGTAACCAGGCAACAACCCCCCGGGAGGACCAATGGGAAGGGAGGGGCTGAAGTTTGGAGCCAATCGTAAGAAGGGAAAGACTTCTGCGAGCCAATCAGGAAGCAGAGAGGGAGGGAGTTGGATTTTTTTGGTCCACTGGGCTGTGTAATACAGGAACACACACACTGGGACACAATGCACATAATCACAGAAACACACACCTGTGTAATTCATGTCATTATGTCACTCTACATGAGCGTTTTGTAATAGCAGCTTCTCAGATAAATATAGCCATCATTATATTTCACAAATTATTTATCACAAAGGGATGTGGATGAGTCACAGTGAAACAGAGAGAGCTGAGCAGAGTATAAAGGGAAACTAAGGGAGAAATATGAACTCAAAAAGTGGGGAGGTAAGAAAGAAAACGGAGAAAAGGCTACAGAAAGAGGAGGACGAGGGCTATTCAAATGTATCCGATGCTTTTCTGCTGCAAATATCTAACGGAAAGATAATCGCGAACTATTTTGGTATTATTTTATATTAGTTATTAATAGTTTAGGGGATTTTTCAGCTTTCAAAATATGGGCCTTTTATAGCTTTTCTCTGTTTTATATCATATTAAACTAAATATCTTTGAGTTTTTTTACATTTGTATATATCATTTTGGACACCCAGAAACTTATGTGCCTTTTCTCTATTTTCTGACATTTTATAGACCAACAATAATAAGGCTAGTCTAGGAAATGACGGGCAGGTATTAGATAACGTCATTCCAAGGAAACTAGCTTAGCTCCCTTTTGTCCTCATGATGTTTCTGTGTATCAAATGTGTTTCCAGTAGGACGAGACTTCAGGTCAACTTTGTTCGAATCTCATTAAGAAACAATATCAGACTGGAGATTACACAGGTTTCTACCACGCACTATAAAGAGACGCCTAGCAAATAGGGCTTTGATAAAATACTAATTCGAAGCTTTATCATACGAGGAAAGATAAAGAGTATGAACGAAATAACTTGATAATACTTGATAAACTGTTCCAATCTAAACCATATTACGTTTTTAATCTGTGTTACTAGCCGCTTCAAAAGGACCTGCTTTGAAGTCCGTTCCGTCAGAATAAATTGCATTATCCACTTCTTAAATTGAAGTCATGGCTTTGAGAGATGTTTTCATGTTTGTGAGAGACTTCTGAGAGATTTATTAAGAGCAGTTAAAGTGCCTGTGTGCCTAAGTGCCACAAAACAACCGGTTAAAGTCAGGACTATATTATGTTGAAAGAATATTTGAACAGTAAACACACATTGTAAAAAGGATAAACTTCTGAGTAATGGTCAATATCACATAAAATAATGAGTCCAAACAATACAAAAGAGAAGGCACACAACGGCTCTGGCTCCCAGTGATAATGTTTCAGCAAAACATACCAAGAAAAACCACACTTCCTGGTACTTCAATGGGTTTCATTAAACCCTTATCTTTCATTTAAACGTAATCTCCTGTGATTTACACAAAGAACTAGGTGTAGATAAACAGAGGCTTCAGCAGCAGAGCTAACGATTCGGAGAAAAACCTTTTATTGTGACGATTTAAGGCCGCAAGTGCTTCCAAGAAACTCAGATATTACAACTGTAGCAGTGATAGTGATAGCACACGTGGTGAGAGGTGCTATCTGGGTCAGTTAGTATATCGTGTTACACATTGTGCACAGGCCGCGACACAATCGGGATGTGAAGGCTGAGGGAGGAAAGGGAGGGCATGACGTGAGACAAACTGAAGGATTGACAAGGAGGATTATTTCAGTATATAATTACACATACAATAAAAAAGTGGTACGTTTTAGTTTTAAACGGACCATAAAGTGATGGATGATTCTTTCTAGAGTTTGTTTTCTGTACTAAATATATTATAAAGCAGTTTTAATACAGTATGTATTATAAAGTAATCATTGACTATTTAAAAAAACTCTCCCTGCCTTCAGGAACACCAGAAAATTAGAGAATTTACAACACGAGAACCGACAAAAATCCCACAACCCTTTCAGCCACTGCTGTGGGGTTAAAGCTGACCTGCTTGTGTTTCCTAACATTTGTATCCAAGATGTCGATAAATCACAGAGCAGAGATTAAATTGGCCAATGAAATGTATTGGTTATTTAAGTAACATTTTTTAACAATTTGCAACTTTTGCATTTTTTGCACAATATTTAAGTCACAAAACATATATATATAATATATATATATATATATATAATATATAATATATATAATATATATATATATATATATATATATATATATATAATATATATAATATATATATATATATATATATATATATATATATATATATATATATATATATATATATATATATATATATATATATATATATATATATATATATATATATATATATATATATATATATATATATATACACACACCTGTTTGTGTGTCATAGAGCGAAAAGGAGGGGTGTCTACGAGCGACGTCAAAACCCCAAACAGCACACAGCTGATATTCGTGTCCCGCGCTGACTTACATAATGTGTTTATGTCTATGTATAGGCAGACGTATTATATTCAACATACGTATGAACTGTAAACAAGTACAGTATGCGCACTGCTCAGCTGCAGACAAGTCACAACTCTAAAGTAATAATAATTGTATTTGTAAAGCACCTTTCATAGCTAAAAGCAATCCCAAAGTGCAACAGCAGGGCATACAATACATACTTGAAAGGTTTTTGGGCCCTTCTTAACAAAGTAAAGCAAAAACAGAATGGGGTCAACACTGAGACATGATCAGCAATATGAATTGCTTTACCCCAACATTTACAATGTACCAAGAAAGAGCTAGACTGCTTAGCAAAGACTATTATGGGAAATATCCATTGAGTTCTTTTTAAGAAAAAATGTAGGAAAGAAGACAAGTAAGAATGCAACAATCAAGATTTAGTTGCATCAAAGTATCACCTGCTTTTCATTTACAATCTGACAAGCCTTAAATTATTATCGTGCATTCTGACACAGACCTTGTGACCTGCAAAAAATGTGAATGATCATTTTGTCACGCAGCCTTTAGCGAGTTTACAAACTCCCTGAGTGTGCAAGGACAGTCAGGTGATCCCTATGGAAAACAAGCCAATGCACTTGACCTCGAAGAGAAGTGTTTACGTATATATTTGTTTGTGTTTGTTTTTGCGTTGGTGTTCACATACACATTGTTGCCAGGAACACAAAGAGCTCTCCAGCACTGTGTAGTGGCACAGCGGGACATAAATCATTTCCACAGCCACATCAAAATAACCGAGGGAAAATATCATGAGGGGATTTACCGGGAGGGAAGTCTGGATATCTGCAACGCGAGACGCTGCGTGTGTCATGTCATGATGATGCTTGTGACACTGAGGTATGACTAGCAGTAATGAGGTGGTTTAGAATATGTTGAAATTCTATCTTCGGTTGACCTTTTCCTTCCAGAGGTGTGACATTGCGTTTTCACTCAGACGGAAAATCAATAAATAGTTCACAAGTGGGGACGCTTTACTATCCTCACACCCTCTGCCTGCCCCCCCGTGGCCTTTCTCTGCCCTCTGATTCTCCTTCCCTCCATTAATCCTTCCCTCCTGCTCCTCCTCACCGCAGCCAGGAGGGCACCTCAAGAGTCCTTTTCCTCAACCTTTCATTGGCCTCATGAAAAAATACTTTCCACAGAGAGAGGATATACGCAGAGTGAAGGAGGAGGGAAGTAGTAACGGGGGAAGCAGAGGGATCAGAAGAAAAAATACCAGGGATTTTATATATAGATTTGAAATGAGCGGAGGCTGTCAGCAAGTAAGGTGTGTGGGAGTGTGTGTGTGTGTGTGTGTGTGTGTGTGTGTGTGTGTGTGTGTGTGTGTGTGTGTGCACACAAACAGAGTCTATTAAGGGAGCGCTGCAGCAGCCACAGAAGACAGACTGCACTGTCTGTCAAGAGTAGGACAAACAACTCAGCCACAGTAAATGTTGAGTCACAAGGCAAGAATCACTATGTGTCAAATATTACCTGATTTACATGAAACGGTGAACTTTTCTCAAAACTGTCAAGGAGTTCTGAGGAATAAATGCAGATATACTCATCAAAAACTTCATGACAGTACTCAAGATTACAAGTACTTTAGCAACTTTAAATTGAGTAAATGCTCCACTGAAAGGAAGACAATACATGAAGGGTAACGAACTGAGGGGGGGAGAAAAAAAACACCCCCGACAAATTGTCCATCAAAAGTGCATTGTTTTAAAAGCTGTCAATCACACATTCTTAAAACTTTGGGTTTTAGAAATGTTTCAAAGGATCTGAAATGTTCACACTTAGAAAACAAAATATATTCAACTACATTTCAGACATGATTTGTTGATTAATTTGTAGACAGACATTTAAAATGCATAACAAAAATCCCAAATAATTAACTGGTGCCCACTGCTGCTAAAATGGAAGTACATGTTATAGTTTTTTCTTCTGTTACGTTCACATAATCAGAGGATTACTCAATTATCAGAACCATTTTTCTCTCATCTTTATAGGTTGTACTGGACTGACTGGGCTTCAGGGCGACGTCAGATGTTAGTTTGTGGAGCTAAAACTCAACTGTGTAGGTGTCGTCGTGAAAAAGAAAACATATTGTTTCATATTAAATCGGATGAGTAATTAGATTAAACCCTTCAAGAGTAAGCAATATCTTTTTTGCAATTTAAACAGAAATGTTCTTTAAATTGTGGGCATGCATTATTTAAATGGCTTTGTGGTGAAAGCTCCAGGGTCTGCAGACACAGCAGTAATCCCTCAGACCAAACACTGAGGTTAGAGGTCACAGGGAGGATACTAACTGCAACAATCACATTAGACTTACAGATAAAAACAGGCTAGGCAGCGTCATTCAATTTAAATAATTTGCTGCACGTAAACCCCCGTACATCAGCAGTAATTAAAACGGTCCTAATGCACAACAGCTGCCACCTAAAGCTTTCTTACAGTAAACACACACAAACACACCTTTTAATTCAATCTAACATTCTATTTTATATCATTTTATTGCATATATATACGTATTTATTTTCCTTTTCCTGCATTATATAAGTGCACCATAATGGTCTCGCACCATTGTATTCCCCACAAACAAGGAATTTCACAACCTAACCATATAGATAAGACACAATGCAGACGGCCATTAGAGATTACGCAAATAGTGTAGTAGACTGCATTTTTTTGTTAGCCATAACTTTACAGTTCATAATTTAGGTACACTTGTCCTTTCTCTCCGAGTTAAAGGGACAGATTTAATAATAAGAGCGTGTATAGTGAAAGAAACTGAGTTTATGTGTGCAAGGGTGGATTATGGATTACATTCTATAATCATCTTAACGGCTAGTAGGAACACACACACACACACACACACACACACACACACACACACACACACACACACACACACACACACACACACACACACACACACACACACACACACACACACACACACACACACACACACACACACACACACACACACACACACACACACACACACACACACACACACACACACACACACACACACACACACACACACACACACACACACACACACACACACACACACACACACACACACCACACACACACACACACACACACACACACACACACACACACACACACACACACACACACACACACACACACACACACACACACACACACACACACACACACACACACGTTGTAAAAAAAGTCACAGCAGGCTGATTTATTGTCCTTTACTCCTTTACAGCCTTGCCTTTATCTAGCAGGTAGAGAGCTACTGAGCAAACTGAACAACACAGTGCACACGGTGCAGGTTATTACAAAATAAAAAATATGCTTTAAACAGCAATAAGTCAGGATCCAAAACTATATGCGGCCCATAAAACATAACTGGTAAAAAATGTTTGAAACCAATAAAGGTCAATGGGACATGACTCATGGGACAAACTGCAGTGCGACTCACTCTGTGTAATTGGACACATAAAACAGCCACTAGTAAGGAGGAAACGGCAATAAAGTCATAATAAAGTGCAGCAGTACGGACATAAAACAGAACATTAACCGCTGTGGCGTCTGGACACAGATATCCATTCTAATTTAAAACAAAATGAAGATTTCACATAAATGTTTAACAGTAAAGCTGGTTTATGTATTGTTAAAGGTGGGGTATGTAATTCTGGAGAAACCAGCTCGAGTGCGCTAGAATTTGAAAGTACACAACCGGAAAAAATCTGCCTCTTCCTTCAGACTTCCTCACAGAGCCCCTCCTCCAACACACACGAACGCGCACATGACCAATGAGGGCACCAGATAAGTTTGTGCACAGATGGAAGGCTGACAGGCAGGTAGGCCATCCAGTTATTTTAGCCGGGCCGGCTCAGATGATTGGCCGTGCTTTTTACAGCGCCACGGCTTCCACAGATGAATTTTTTTCATGTATTTATTGTCAAAGTATTTAATATATTCATTGCTATCGGGATGTTAAGAGCATTCCATGGAATATAACAAAGAGGGTTTCTGAAGTGAATTACATACCCTACCTTTAAGTCATCGATATCAAAACTGAGTAATATTCCCTTTCTCTTTTGTTGATGCTGTCTAGTGTTTGATATTCCTTGGTAAATGCTTTGTGTTTTGAAAACAAATCTTTATAAACTCACTTCCTGTGTGATCTGTTCTGATTTTAGTTTACCCACACAGCACATCGCTGGCTTACAGAAAATACAATGTTGTTCTGTGCTCTGAAGTGAAGACATAACAAAAGGGATAGTTGTGACTCAAACAGGAATTAAACACACATGAGCAGGATGACTAAAGGGTTAAAGAGTTTTTTAGTTTGTCTACCACAGATTTAATCTAACAAAAAACTAAAAAGTTAGCATGATCCTCTCCAAAGTGTATATATGTCAAATAAATGATCAACCCTGACTGTTCCCTTTAGATATAGGCTACAGATGAACTGTACGGGCGGTTCATTGTTTGTTGTCTGTATACAGGAGTCTGGGTGTAGTTCTCAGTAATGAACTTAGGAGATCAGCAGATCAGAATAACCTGAGAAGATCTCCATGTTCCTGCCGAGGGATTGAACTCATTATCTGATGAACCCGAGCATCTGCATGTGTGTGAGCTCAGAATGCAAGCTCAGCCTCCTTTTGGTGCACATGGAAAATGCTGTGACCGTGAAAACAAATTAACATCATTTGGATGATTGTTATCTCATAATGTTGGTCCACCGACTATAAAAGTGAATGACTGATTCAAATGCGGAAACATTTTCTACATCAAACTCTTATTTTTTTGTAAATTCCATCAACATTTTCACAAATTCCAGGATATTACTAGTTTTATAATCGTTATTACCAAATATTGTTATTATTTTAGAGTTACGGAAATCGATGATATTCAAAATTTATGTTCTCTGCTTTGTTAAGATACACTATCAAGAAAACTACTTTGCACGGAGCTTAACTACTGAAAAATTCACAATTAAGTAAATTAACACTAAATGTAGGAAAACCCCCATCAAGGTTAGAAGTATATGAATATCACAAGAGAGCGATGCAATGTTATCACAAGTTGTTCAAGATACACCAAAGAAAACGTAAGGAAATCAGAGTGAGAAAAGCAGCAGTGTACTTGTTTTTTTTTTTTTTTAATCCAGTTTGGGACTTCTGTCACTTTTCATACCGTTGCTTAAGACCACATCCCCATTCTGACAAGACCCAAGGTAAAAACAAATCTGATAAACCATCTCATCCAAGAATAAAAGCCAGAGACGTACCTGTCTGTGGGGCTGTCGTCAGTGTGTGTGTGTTGTGGTGAGTCAGAGGAGGCAGGACCCTCCTCCCCGTCCTGAGGCAGCTCTTCACATTCAGCCTCACACTTCTCATCGTCCAACAGCTCTGTGATCTGAAGACAGAAATACAGAAGACACACAAAGGTTAGATGGACTGTCTAGAACAGGAATAAGCAAAAACAGATCAGGTTAGAAATCAGAAACTATTTGTTGTAATTGCTGCCTGCTTACTTTTTGAGCAGACATTTGAAATAGAATTGCCTTAATAAGACAGTAAATCGGCGATAGGTGGGTTAACTTCAACAGATGAATGAAGCAGGCAGTGTTATGAACATCATATTCAAAAAGAGCTTCAGTGGCATCTTCTCCAGCCTGCTGACAGTGTTGGACAGATTGTCTGCTGTCTGTCTACTTAATTAAATACTCTCTTAATGCCTGCCTTATTGTTCCAGGTCTGTTAGCAATGTTAGCAGATTTATGAACCAGGTTGTGTCTTATTACTCTGCCTCCGCCAACTTAGTCAAGTGCTTCTGGAGAGCTGCCATGTTTGAGAGGCCACAGGGAGTTGCCATGTCACAATATAAATAATGCAAACACAAAATAGGCCCAAAACAACGCTATATCTATAAATTGTTACGTACATCAAATGAAACTGTACAAGATATTGCATTTGTTGTCATGACTAATTGAACGTGATTGACATACGGTTGGTTACAAGTGTCTTGAATTCTGTATCTGAAGTGTTTGTTAATAACGTTGAAGTATTTTTGTTGACATTACAATATCCATATATTGAGTAGGATAATGCAATGTTAGATGTCACTTTAACTCACTATATATGGAGAACAATTACAATGTTTTTTGAACCTCGCAAGAGGTCAATGCAATAAATAAAGGAAGTGAAGATGACTGAAGAACTGAAGAGAGAACCAAAGGGTGTAATGAATGTGATGGTTAACGATTAATGCAGGAGGGGAAGAAGGGGGAGGAGATGTTAGAGAGGGAGGGGGGGGGGGTGACATCATGTGAAGACACAAACCTAAATCCTTGAGCAGTAGTTAACTTATAATAATACAAATCATTTCTTGACGTTTTGTTGAGTAGTATGTTTTTTCGAAAACAAATGATACATTTCTTGATGCTATAAGCACAAAAGCTTTTTCATTTGCTATTGTATGCAGCAATGTGACTTTCAAAATGAACTGGGGGAAACCCCGGAGGCAGTATGGGTTAAAAGGTCATGAAACATATACGTCATTGTGAGGATTTCTTCTCCTCCACATCTCTGATTTCTCTCCTCTCTTTTCTTCTCTCTCCTCTCAGCAGCATCTCCATCTGCTGCTGTCACTGTGCCGTTGCTACGGAAACACCTCTATTCCAAGAGCTATGATTGGCTGACGGGGAATTCTTGCAGCTTACAGACGATGACTCACAAGACTCCAAGTGTGTGTGTGTGTTGAACTAAGCAATCCTACTCTTAGACAAGACAACTTAATGCTCATGTTTTATTTCATTTTCTGATGAGCACAACGCCAAAGAGATTGTAAAAAAAATGCAACTTATGCATCTGTAAAAATGTTACAAGGCATACAATATATAGACTCGTATGGAATAAATGCCTCTTAATGATCACTTAGGAACCACTAGAAGCATGTGGTGGGTGTCTGTATCTTCACAGCCTCTGCCCTTTTTCTGTATTTTCTTATTCTGCTCTAGTCAGGGCGTTTCAGGGAGTCAACGTCTATAACAACAAACACACAGGTGCCAGATAGTTACCACAGAACCAAGAGCAAACTTTTAAAATGGCGTGGGGAAAAGGGCAACTTCGAATGTTCTGTTTTCGAACCAAAACCAACAAACATTCTGCCTTTAACTGAATGATTAAATGCTACGAAAAGCTATGGAATGATCATTTATCACCACAACCATTTTGCTTCGCCAGTGTGCCATGTTCATTGATGTAGTCATTTGTGCTGATTGTTGCAATTGCAGTAGTACAGTCCTCCTTTTGTGGATACAAATCTCCCAGTAATTAATTTGTCATCCACCATCAAAAAGAGTCAGATCTACATCTTAATGTTAAACTCATTTAAAAGCTATTCACCACTGATGTCAATGTAGAAAGCCATGAATAGAACTTGGACTGGACACCTAGCAAGAGCATACTGGGCCACTGATGTGTGATATAGAGAAAATGAGTCTGGATATCACCTTAAATGTAGTAGTCCCCCTGGTGTATACCCATTTAAATGCAGGAGATGACCTGAGGAACAATGAAACTTCTTACCGTCCCCTGAGCTACAGAATATGACTGATGCCCTGCTGAGTTAGTTATCAGAGTCTTTGAGGTGATGTAACTAACTAACTAACGGTTGTTAAAACCCCTGTCAGGATATCCTGGACTGGTCATGTTTTTTTCCTCAAAGAGTACATCTTTGTATGAAGAGTGTGTTTGCGTGCCCGAGTGGGTGAAAAGACGGGGCAGAGAGCACCCTGGAACAAAAGGTCCCGGCCTCGGCTTTGGTTTAGTGGTCCAGAGTTTGGGGACGGAAAGCGGAGAAAAACAACGAGCCTCACTGACATCATTAGTGGGCCAAGAACAAAGAACAATCACAAGTGACCGGGACTGATATTACAAGTCTCAACTGAGGATGTTTGGATGTTAGATTGGGAAACATGTATTCAGTCAATGCATTGCTATACAAGATGAGCAAGATGTTTTTGCAGGTTTTACTATGTTTCAAATGGAGAAGTACAAGGAAGACAAACAGCTTTTTAATACTTGCAAAACGTAAGGCTGGCTTCCAGGTGTTTTGAGTTAGGAGAGCAGATTGTATTGTAGGTAAAATAAGTAGGCTAACATTTAACTGTTCATATAAAACATTTTAAAATCTCATCTCATTTTTTTTTAATGCTATTGCTACTAGTTGCTTTCTTCTTGAGGCTATTTTCAGTGATTTTATATGTAAAAATGCAGGATTTGCTTTTATTTGCCTTAGTTGTTTACATTAGAAAGACGGCATCTGAAAACTAATATGAAACTGAGAAACTATTCAGATTAAAATCTTCAATCACAAAAATGAGGAAAAACACTGAGATGTTCAAAAATGAGCGAGATAATACATTGCTAATATTTGCTTGTCTCATATCTTAGATCAGGGATGGGCAAATGGCGGCCCGGGTTGTTGCGGCCCTCAGATTAATTTATAAACAACGTAATTAATTAAAACAAATAAAATTATTTTAATTTTTTTTTTTACTTCTAGTACTGATACCGTCCACTAGACTCCTAGTTACGTCGCGATCTGCGTACATGAATTCGTTCGGCAGCCAAATACCGCAAAATAATCTTTTGTGTGTATTGTGTTTGTTTCCCAGGGAAACACTCACAAGAAACACCGGCTGTTGTTATGCCTGCTGTGAGGTTAAGTTGCCGCTTGTAATTATGCCGTTAGAAGCTTAAAAGTTGTATTTATCATCTGAATTTGGCGAAACAAGTTTAATATTCTAAAAACCAAGACTTTGTTTATTTGAAATCAGATGAAAACAAACTGTCACAGACCCTGCCGTGTTATCTATGATTACTATACGCTTTTCATTCATAATTTCAGCCGGAGGGGGAGCGGCACTGAGGAACAGCAGAGTGCGGGTTGACAGGTGCCTGTGTTGACATTCCCCTTTTGTGTGAGGTTCATGTTAGACAACTAATGTTTGGGTTAGTGTTCATGACTTCATGTTTATGTCATCTTAATGGTTAATCTTGATGCACACACATTTTACGTGCTTTCCAATAGTTTAAAATAGTTTTATTCCACTGTTAAATAACCTGTTTAATACAAACATGCCACTTGTACAACTGATATTTGTTTAGTGAGCTTATTAGAGGATGTTCCCTGAAAGATTGTAAAATGTCAATGAAGATGTGAGACTTAGTATATTTGTTAATAATTAGATACATTACATGGAATTTGTGTGTGTGTGTGTTCCAAGTGAATCTGCGGCCCCCTGGTGGCCAGTACATAAATTATGTGGCCCCTACCACCATCCAAGTTGCCCATCCCTGTCTTAGATTGAGGGGAGATAGAACAGGGAAACCTCAAAATTGAGAGTTAAAAAACAATCAAACATTCAAGTGGTAGAGCCCTGAAAAAAAGCTTAGCACAGAGGTCCAAACTGTTCTATTTCCCCTCCTGTTGGTGTGTTCTCGCTCGTTCTTGTGTGACGGCACTGTTAACTTCCAGCAGAGCTTCTGTAGAAAAGCTCTCTGGCCTTATGCTCCTGCAGTGAGTGGGCAGTGTGATCTACAAATGTGTTAGAAACTGATTTACAGATGTCCATATTCTCTCCGACCACGCATTAAATGCATACAGAGTAAATAGGCGCTTTCACACCGGAGTTCACACCAAAAAGAGAACTTGGTTCATGAGAACTTGTACCCCCTTTTTAGTGCCTGCTAGAGAGGTGGTACTTTCCTGGGGAGAAAAAAGTTCCAATTTCTGATTGGCTGGGCGAATTGCAAACCACGCCCCATAAAACTCAGAAAAGTTGTGTGAAGCCGCCATTGTATTTGCTGGCATTAGCATTATTAGAATTAGCATTAGCCCCACGCACCAACGGAGAGAGAATAACTTATGGCAACACAAAAAAAAACATGGGAGCGGTGGAGATGAGGAGGTGTTGGCATTCTGGCGATTTACTCGGAAGGCTTCAGTAGAAGCTGCTGGGAGTCCCAGCAGCTTCTACTGAAGCCAGTCCCCAACTCCGGGGACTTCCGCCCGGGGACTTCCAGTGGCAGTATACGCCGTGAAGTTGTTTGCGGCCTGCCAGTAAACCCAAAGCAGAAAAAGAAGAAGTGACGTCAGCGGCTTCATTTGCGTAATCTTCCCTCAGGGATTTATTCCGGTGTGAACGGGATCTGCTCTTTAGTTCCATGGGGGAATTAAGTGCTGGGAACTAAGTGGTGTGAAAGCGGCTAATAATAAGTCAACATTGAGGCTGTATATTTCCAACTACTTGACGTAAAAAACAAGTGTGTTGGTGTGTTCATACAGGGCTGCCAACCCTCACGCATTGAGCGTGAGAGTCACACAATTAACCCATATCTCACGCACTCACGCCACACTTGCCTTTCCTCACGCTAAGTTTTCGTCCAAAATATATGTATATAAATATAAAAATAAAGTGAAGGAACAGCAAACCGAGCGGTCTACGAAATGAGACGGTCTTCTGGCTTAGTTCAGTAAAGTTGGAACGATATTGGGAGATTCGGATTTCACAGATCAATAACTCATGAACAAAATGTTATTCAGACACAAATGACGTCTCCCAAGTACCGTGGTAAGGTTGACAACGAACTACAATCACATTTTGATCAACAAAAAGCCAATACGCGCCGTCCTCCGAGCTGGACACATTACATTGGTCTCTATCCGCAGCCGGAGAAGAAACGAGTGCTCAGGGACCGTCTGCAAAGTGCAACTCCGAAAAAAGAGAATACAATAATATTCAATCACTATTATACAGTATATTACTACCAAACTCACCACACACATCAATAGTCTCCTGGTGGTCATACTACAGCAGAGAGTTTTGAAGAATATGCTTTTGAATAATATTGGGGAATATTTATAATGTAAAATCTTCAATAAATATGGCATCATCTTCAATAACTTTACTATTATACAGTATATTTCTACCAAACTCACTATTTGCATTGTTGTTGTTAGCATCTGGTTAGCTAGCTGCGCTAACGGATATTAGAAGCTGTTTCTAAAACAAGGAGAGGGAGAGCTTTCTCCTGTCAGACTGAGAGAGATAACTACAGCTCAGTGAGGTAAGGGACTCTCTGAGTGTTTAGATAGTTAACTTTAGTCTAGTTATCTCAGTGGGTCTCAAACGGTTTGGTCACCTCTGCTTACACGGATATGCCATTTTATATGCTGTGAGCTGATTATCGAGCCTTCATTGTAAGAGTCGCGGGTAGCCTACACTGTTATGTGCGTATTCCACTGTACACATGAACGTTCATTTTTTCGGTTCACCAAAACAAATCTCACTCCAAGCTGAACTCAAAGGTTGGCAGCCCTGGTTCACATCACATGTCCCTATAAAGACATTATACATCTCCCATACCGTCCAGCGAGGCCATCACCTCCTCTTTAAATAACTACATAACTGTGTCAAAGGAAGTGTTTCAACCTATATATGCTGCTCCCTGTAGCTTAAAATCATGCAACCTCTGGCTCTGGTGTTGAAAGACATACTCCATTCACTCAGTTACAATTAATATTTATAATCTTGTATATTCACTGTGGCCTCTCAAGCATGGCAGCTCTCCAGAAGCACTTGACTAAGTTGGCAGAGGCAGAGTAATAAGACACAACCTGATTCATAAATCTGCCAACACTAACAGACCTGGAAAAATAAGGCAGGCATTAAGAGAGTATTTAATTAAGTAGACAGACAGCAGACAATCTGTCCAACACTGTCAGCAGAACAGAGAAGATGCCACTAAAGCTCTTTTTGAATATAATATTAATAACACTGCCTGCTTTATTAATCTGTGAAAGTTAACCCTCTGAGACTCACAGACGGACCGTCATTTCTAAAAATGCAAAAATCTCGAAATGTCTACAGTCTTTGTTAACAAATCATGGGATGATATATTCTATGGTGTTCTTGATAGCCAAATGGAGTGTTTTGGAGGGATTTTTGGGAATATTCATCAATTCAAGTTAACAAACATGTTTAAATTAACACACTATAATCGGTGTTACAAATTCTATTGAACCAAGAATTGCTGCAAAAACTTATTTGACATAATAGGGCATGGGAGTATTCATGTTCTAAGCCCTTAAGCACTCATTTATTTCAGATTTATGATAACAAAAACTTGACACACAGTGCTGAGCTGCATTTGAAATTAATCTTGAGGTTTCCAGCTTTAAGATGATGTACACCACAATGCGACATATAGTTTACCTGAAGACCATGAAGATCGTCTAACTCAGGGGTTTTCAAAGTGTGGGAAGGTGAGCCTCCCCTCAGAGAACATAAGAACAGCCGCGCCCCCCCCCCCTCCCAATTATTATTGCTATTATTATTATTGTTGTTGCTATAATGCAGGGGTATTCAACTGCATTTCAAAGAGGTCCAGTAAGAGAAAATGTCATTAAATGCTCTGTTTAATGACTCAGACTGTTTCTCTCTTCTTGTCTCGTCTCTGTGTTTGAATATATCGTGCTGACTCACTGACTGCACCGATTTGATTGGCTGAGTAGCGTCACCTCCTTTAAACATTAAACAATCACTTTTTCAAACCTTTTTATCTTTATGTTTTTTTAAACATTTTCAACATCGTGGATAAATCCTTATATGCTCCCGGCAACACACTGAACGTCAACTTTGCCTCCTTATTACACTCACCCCTACTTTAGTGGGAACAATGAGTCTGCGTCTTTGATGCGCACAGGCGGATGATGCGGGGATGCAATGTAGACAGGAATAGACGCAGATCATCCTCTGCCTGCAGCCTTGACCGCTACTTGTTTTTGATCAAAGTCAATGCGGAAAACCCGCACTCACACAGGTAGGTGGAGGGAATGAGCACTTTTACAGCCTTCTTGGCGAGGTGGGGGAACTTGGTCTCCACAGACAGCCAAGTGACGTTTTCTGCCAGGCGCTGTTTTCTGCCAGGCGGTAACTTCACTAAAAATCGATCCATGTTGCCGCTCGCATAAAATTAGCTGAAGTTAACTAGCTAGATTTCACTGTTTCTCGTTATTCTTTTCTCACGCTGCGCCTCCCCTGAAGCTCTCTGGCGCCTCACACTTTGAAAACCTCTGGTCTAAATAAATTCAATAGATGAATAGCCACTAAGGGGTAAATGCTCCTTATTACAGCAGCTTTCAGACTTCAGATGTGTTCATCCTGGAAGTTTCCATAAATACGCACTAGTAAGATTTATGTTGTGACTTCCAAGTCAAAGTGACTCTGGGTCTTATTCAGATATGAGGCTCAAATTGCAATCCCATTGAGGCCTGAGATTCAAGGCCAAATGAAATCAAGTCTACAGGGCATATTTTTTCTCTACAGTCAACAGTAGCATGAAAAAAGATTCTATCTTATTAAGATGGGACAGTCTGCTTACATTTCATATTTCAATAGAAACCAGTTCTGCCCTGTAGCTCAATTTCCTAGAGCTATGATTCAAAACAGAACATACTGCTTTCTAATGTCACAGGATGCAATGTGGTTGTGGTATACAAAAGTAAGCAAGAAAACATCTGCTGAGGAATAAAAAGTGACTATCAACAGTCCAGCCGTTGTCAAAGCTAGGCAGAAAATGCCACGGGCAAATTTCAGTACTGAGCGCACCCATAGAATGACATGTACCATTTGTATCTAGAACAATCCTGATTTTAGCTTTCTTACATTGTCTGGTACATTAACACAAAAATCTATCAACACCAATTCAAAACGAACGCACCCACTGGTGTCAACAAAGCAACAGCAAATCTCAGTTTGGCCAACAAAACAGACCAAAATCCAGTTTGGCATTCCTCGTTTTTAGCTCCCAGCCAGACGCATTGAATTTAAAAGTAATGCCTAAAC
This sequence comes from Trematomus bernacchii, assembly GCF_902827165.1. Taxonomy (NCBI): domain Eukaryota; kingdom Metazoa; phylum Chordata; class Actinopteri; order Perciformes; family Nototheniidae; genus Trematomus; species Trematomus bernacchii. Next base: position 873,012 of record NW_022987429.1, read on the forward strand.
ATGACAAGATGCAGCTCTTTCTCACTCACTCCATCTCTCATATGCTTCTTCCCCTTCTACTGTATCTCCTACACATTTGCATTCGACTTTATTTCTTCAGGATCGTTCTAGCTCAGCGAGACATTTTTAACTTCCTCTTACGTCTGTTACTGTGATCATGTGAGACGCCGTTGTGATAAAATTCCCTTCATGAGGGTTTGTGCGCTCAGAGAGGCGTCCCCAGTGCAGGGCTGGAGGTGTGAGTTTCATGGTTACATCATCCACAGCTTCTTATCTTTACCATCCCCTCCCTCACCATCTCTCCCTCTCTCCCTTTATTTCTGTCTTCCATTTCTCCCCCCATCTTCCTGGCTGCTTTTTTCTCCCTCTTCCTCTATCAACCTCCCACTTGTTTGCCCTCTCTCTTACATAATACCCAGGGATCACTGCACAGATGATTTATATTTACACATTTGTTCTCACTGTGCCTGCTGCTCCTTTCTGCTGCTGTTTCTCTCATTCTGTCTATGTTAAACAATCTCATTCAGCTGATACACCATGCAGTGTAACAAAGTTAAAGAAACTGGATCTGGAAATATTACATTTCTATTAGTTGCATGGAGATTTGACTTCTAATTCCACTGCTGATCTAAATCACAATATAATGAAATTACTAGCCAGATAAAGGAAAGGATATGACGTATAATGACAATAAAAACTCAAGATAACAAGGCAAGCAAACTTGGGGCCAAGCTTCTTGCAGCAGAGAAACATGACAAGGATAAAAAAAAGGAGGGAATCAGCTTGTGCGGATAAATGTAACTGAACAGGTGACCTACTGTTGATACTGTCGTTTCCTCTAAATGCCAGACTTTCACAATGACTGCGTGTCGCCTTTAACATTTAAACATGATATTTACAGTGTCCCCGCTGTCATGGAGAATGAACTATTAAATGTGACAGGAATTATAGCAGAAAGGCAACATCAGATATGGATCAGGGGTTATTATTGTGCTTGAGTATATGTTATTGTACAATAACACCGTGTAATCAGTGCACTGTAAAATGAAATGTTAACTGTGCTGTTGGTCCAGTAGAGACGCTGTGTTGCTGAGCAACAGGGGAAATGCCTTTGAGTTTGTTTAGTCTGCTGGTCACGTACTGTGTGTTTAATGTTGTTTTAAGACAGCACATATAGTTCCACACAGTCACACAGCTGGTATATGCCCATTGAGCCACATTCACACTCTGATCTGAACACACCTTAGGGTTTATTTAATGCCCTGTCACAGTGCGTGTTGGCACGTGTGTGTGTGTGTGTGTGTGTGTGTGTGTGTGTGTGTGTGTGTGTGTGTTTGGGTGGGGCTCTTGGAGATTCTTCTGATAAAGTCATTTGTAAAGCTTTCTCAGAATGTGTTGTTATGTACATACATAGAGGAAGTGAGTACTTACATTCCTAGACAGCACAAGTTCTCTCTGCAGCTAATTAATATGTATCAGCCTGAATGATTCACTGTGGTTTGTTTTACTGGAAGAGTTTTTAGTTTCTAGGTATGATGTAATCATTTAATACCAATGTTTTTCCAAATGTAACCAGAGGCCTGTACTACAAAGCCGGATTTTCGCTTAGCCGGCTGACTTCAGGGAAAACTCTGGCTTTCCGGTCCTACGACGCTGGTTCTCTTTTTAGCGGGCTAGATCTCCATGGTAACTTATGCTGAGCGGCTAACCTCCTCGGGAGGAGGTTAGGTTGCAGGCTAAGAGATCAACTCAGTGAAAGCACCGCCTGCTGACCAATCAGAGCTCAGTGTGCGGAGTTTAAAGCTATCAAGTCATATTACAGGAGAAAGGAAATACAGAAAAACTGCCGTTGCAGGAAAGACGGCCGGCAAAAATCAACTGACTGTGTGAACGTGAAAATTAATAGAATATCACCTCCCATCTTCAGAGCAATCTGACTATTATAATATTAGCGTTAAGAAAGCTTACTTAAATATCTGCCACAACGTAAGTAACCGGATCAGAGTAACATTAAGTACAGTCCGCGGCACTGTGAGTGCAGACGTCGATGTGTCCCATTATCATTCATATCACATCATATCACATCATAATGTATCATATATTTCCTTATCTGAGTCAGCTTCTTGAGCCGTATCTGGCCGTGCAACACTCACAGTGTCACATACTGTATGCAGAAGTATTATTTTAAGCAACACATAAAGTTGACGAAACAATCGAGTCAAATGTAATTAAAGTCAGATCCACTCGTGTCTTGGACGGGGCAGTGATATCATAAACCTGTTAATGTACGCATTCAAACACTTTTTCTTTTACCAGCTGTATTCACCTTGCAGGTGCAGCTATGTGGCTTTTATCCTGGATAAAGTGTTTAAGTCATGGATGTTTAAAGTTTAACTTCTTCAGATTTGACAAATATTAAAGTTCACTTTTCATTCAGGAAGTATGACGCTGCGCTGTCAGTACGCTTGTCCGTGTTTGAGATTGGTCGAATGCTCCAAATACCACCCCTTTCATGTGAACGCGCACCCAACTAGATAGGACACGGCTGGCTTGAGCGATCCACTTGATAACCAGCGTCGTAGTACAGCTTAGCGAGAGCGCGTATGTTTTGGATTGGGCCAACCGGCTAACTCAAACATATCCAGGTTAGGTTGAACCGGCTTCGTAGTACAGGCCTCTGGTCAAGTATGATTTACCTAAGTACCGTCCATTGATAATCATTTTGAAAAACAGAGCAGATTTCTTTCGTTAAGATCGTTCCTCTGAATTCAGAGATAATATTCTTGGTAATAAAGAAAAGCAGGTCATTATGCTTTTATTCTTACTCTTATTTTCACATGTGATTTTGCTGTGTCTTGTTGACGGTGATGGCTTTCATATTTCTTAGAAAGATTTCCAGTTTTTCCCCCCCTTAGAAACAATTTCAACCCCAACACTGGCAGAGATAAATGCCACATTGTGCTGTGTGAGTGTCTTTAAATAGGAAGTATGAGGAGGAGGAGGAGGAGGAGGAGGAGGAGGAGGAGGAGGAGGAGGAGGAGGAGGAAGAGGAGGAGACAAAGAGGAGGATTTTTGACAGGTTTTGTAATTGAACAATCATTTCAGTAATGTTGACGGTGAATTCATGTAATTATTTCTATTTTTACGCTAAGAGACTTAGAACATTGTGTAGAATATGCTGGGTTCCCTGGTGTAATGTATTGAGTTATTTTTTTGCAAAATGTAAGCTATTATATCACCAGATTCTAGGCATGAATCATGCAAAACCCTAGATCTAAACACTGACTATACCGCGGGAAAAGAACAAATACAAAGACCTCTTTGGGTAGAGGGCGGGGTGCGCAAAAATAGATGTAAATATACTTTATTTATTCCTGAGGGGAGACCTGTACAGCAGGAGGCGAGATGTGTAGGCTCAAGACCAAAGGCTCGAATGAATAACCAATGTTTGTCTCTGACGGCTAAAAAAACATTCATACCTTCTTTTCATTTACATACTGGCACATTTGGAGATATCTATACTTCAGGGTATATGCAGGAATCCTGAAGTCAAATGTAATACCTTTTAAGACATTTTTAAGACCCTTTCCATACATTTTAAGACCTCATCGCCACTTGGAGTTTTAACCGGTTACATTGGCGACACACTTTACCTCACATTGACTATATACAGTATTGATTGTCCTTCCTCCTTATCTTCCAACCATTTGGACGCAAACTTGCATTTCCCCATAACGATGTTGTTTAACAACCGGCGTAAACGGACCTTCGCGCGCTATCAAGCAGTGAGCGTGCGATGTCCTGTTCAGATGACGTCAAATCCAACGGGATGCCATAAATAAACTACACAGAATCACACTACACACCTACGCAATGATTACATTCAGGCAGACTGTAGAATACAACCTCTTTGGACAATTTATATACTTATTGGAAACAAGCTACAAAATGTAATACCTTGGAAAATGCAGTTTAATACTTTTTAATAGCCTTAATTTTCGTTGATTTATCAACTTTTAATACTTTTTAAGACCCCGCCGACACCCTGTACTTACTCAAAATCCTTCGCATAGTATGCCATTACCAGATTTAGTAGAGGATACTGACATCCTGTCCAAATAAGACAGATTGAATGAGTGACAGGAGTTAGAATCAGAAGTGGTACCTGTTCGTTGATGGAGCTGTAGTCGTTGGTGGTGGAGACGTCATCTTCCTCCGAGTCAAACAGGCCCTCCTGGTTGTCTAACAGCTCGGCCAAAACTCTGCTGACAGACTCCTGGTCTCGGAGGTCCTCTCCTTCTGTTGACAGACTGCAAACAAGAGTGTGTTGTTAGTACAATGTTTGCCCCTGGATGTTTAACAATTGCCAAAGCTGAATAAATGCATATATAAATATCTAAGTTTCTTGGAAAGATTACACATTTTCCTATATTTATAGAGGCAGGATGAGGATGTTGCTACAGGTGAGGGAGTTAATATAATATAATATAAATACAGACATGTTTACTTTCTTGTAAATCCACATAGAATCATTAACAGTTTTGTATTAATAACCAAATACCTGCCCATAAAGTTAGCCCATTACCTAATCAAGTTAGATGCCGCCTATCACAGTGCGCTGAGATTTGTGACTCTCACTTACTCATCACTGTACCCTGTATGCCAGGGCAGGTTTGCCTTCACTTACTGTTCGGAGGCTCAGTCATTGGTACATGTTCATATATAAAGCCATGTTGGGTAAACTACAGACTTATATCTGCTACCTGATCTCACAGAGTCGCAAGTAGCTATTGCCTAAGATCCCAGGATGTGTTTTTATTACATGTGCCAAGTGCTAGGACTGTTTTAGGCACTAAAGCTTTTATGTGCACAGCTCCTCTAGCTTGGAACACTCTGCAAAACATTTTGAAACTGAGCATTTTGGTTCCCCTGCATCATTTTAAAGCTCGGCTGGATGAAATGATATTTGATACTCATGGTACCTGTCATTGTGAATAGGTTTGTAAATTGTACCCCTGTAATTATGTTGTATGACGTCCTTTTTGTTTTCTGTTGTATTTATGTTTACATGTGTAACCAATGAGCTGCAGGTCTCCCTTGAAAAAGAGATCGTTGATCTCAAAGGGATTTCACCTGGATAAATAAAGGCTACAAACAAACAAACAAAATAGTTTGGGGCATATAATAAATAGTTTATTCTCTATAACAGGGCCTACTGACACAGTATATATTAATATTTTTTCTATGATTCGTATAACCATACAAGTAAGTTTTCCATTAAATAAAAGTTATAAAAGTTTTCTTGTATGCTGTTAATAATAGTTCTGAAAAAGAAAGCAAATTAAAATCTGAAATTTGAATCAGCCAAGAAATCAATTAGTACCGGTACATCTTTATTGCAAAGGGACAACGACTGTGATCATTAAGCACTAATAACTAAACAGCCCTGAAGAGACGTCTTACTGGAAGATGTCGGGCCCGAAGACGGCGGCCAGCGTCCCGATGTTCCAGCTCTCCTGCTGGAGGGAGGCCACGCTGGTGAGGAAGCGGCAGAGGAAGCGCAGCAGACCGTAGTTTAGCAGAGGAAGCTGCTGCAGCAGGTACTTCAGGTTTCTAAACAGGTCCTCCTCATTGCTGTAATCTGAGGATGTTTAGGAGTAGAATATCATTACATCTTTATTGCATTCAACATAACTTACTTACTGTCATTAATGTTATTGAATAGGCTGTTTATTGAACTAGTACAATGCTGCACTTCATGTTGCTACAATAGAGAGGCGAAGTCCCTCCCTTTCCGGGGGACCTCCATGGGACCTTATTTCGGAAAAATTATGTATTGAAGTCAATGGAGAGAGAAAAGTTATCTTTCGATCCCGTTTGAATTGAGCCACGAATTACACATATGATGTTTGTCAATTTAAAAGATAATTTTGCAAGTCAAAAAAATAAAAATGTGTCGTAAAACTGTTTAGTAACACTTTTTTTTGTGTGAAACCGCTCAATGAACTACCTCTCCCGTCTCGCACCACACACCAAGACGGCCGTCACCTTGGCACTTTTCACTTCTTTCTTTCAGAATGAGGCGAAAAGTATTAAACGAGGTGAAAATCACTACAAGTCTGGGCGTGTTGAGAGCTGTACATACACACAAGGGGAGTTAGTCGGTTCCGTAAGAGCCAGCATGCGGGACCGGGATTCTGGGATTTGTAGTCTTTCTAGTTGCGTATTTTTCATAGTCTTATATTTCAACAGTTTTACGACAAACTGTGACTTTTTTGACATGGAAATTATTTGTTAAGATTGACAAACACCATACGTGTAATTCGTGGCACAATTCAAACGGGATCGAAAGATACGTTTTCTCTCTCCATTGACTTCAATACATACTTTTTCCAAAATAAGGTCCCATGGTGGTCACTGGAAAGGGAGGGACTTCGCCTCTCTGTGCCCCGTTTCATTTCTGTATATTTACTTATACTGAACAGTAAATAATGTGATATCAAGTCCTATGTGTTTGCTCACAGTTGACCTGGAAGAAAAGACATAATGCAGACACAGATAAAGAACAATGTATATTCCTCTGGTAGAGATGCAATGGGGTGTAAAAAGAGATGGCGGAGGAAAATGTAGTTATCTTTTATAAAATCGTATTATTGTATCGTATCGTAAAAAATAGAAGAGAATGAAAAATGAATGACGTGACATGGAGAGTCCCTGCAAACTCCCCCACTGCTGTTATCTGCAGGACAGCGATAGAGACAACCATGATCATGACAAGAGGATTAGAAAAGATTATCTCTGATAGAAACCGAGGCAAAAGAGGACAAGACAAAGAGGAGGGACAGCACAATATAATAGCAAATGTAGAAATGATTGCATTGTAATCATTATTGAGAATAAATTAAAATGACAATGTTTCCTAGTTCGCAAAAACGTCTAAATGTAAATATTTAAATAGGAGTTATGAAAAAACCATGAGAGCAATATCAACACAACATTTTCCACTACAGGGAAAGGTCTGTTTTTATGCAATCCTTGCAAGCTTATATACGTTAAAATGTACATTTAAGGTACATTTGTGCATTAGGTTTTAATATTGACGGAAGACACCATTTATGTCCTTGCAGTACAGTAAGTCTGAACAGTAAGTGAACATGGCCATAACATGTAAACGCCAAATCAATGTTGATGAAAATCCAGAAATGGGAAACAATGGTGTGTGTTTTGTACAGACGGACAAATACAAAAAAATACACTTTGTTATTTGCAACAGGCAAAAATAAAATCACAACCTAACATTAAATGGAGCAAAAAAAAAAGAAAGGAAAACACAAAATGTTGGTAAAGTGGATGAAATAACAAAAGCATTGAGTGGTGAAGTGACATGTGTTAAAGCAGGGGGTGTCACACACCTTGGTGGAGCTGCAGGATGTGTCCCTGTATCGCTGTTGGGATAACGGGCTCAGGAAGCTCCTGCAGGAAGAGCCGCAGCAAACTGACCGCAGACGCCAGGTCCGCCTCCTTCTGCAGCGCCACCTCCTCCCCGCTGTCGTAGCGCTGCCGCAGCCAATCCACGCGCTCTGCGTTGCCATTCACAAGGAAGAGCCCCTCCAGGTCCAGGTGACCTGAGGACACAGCTATAATTAATAACCTTACAGACTTTCTTTACATCATCACATCATTTATATTTGGTTAATATTTTCTGAGCTTGATGTGGTTATTCAGTGTACGTCAAATTATTTTTAATCAACCTAAACTCCATTACCGAGGCAATTATTTACAGCCTGCAATGGCTGTTTCATTTGACAACCATTTACTACCTGGTATTGCAGCGTTGTCATGTGATATTTCTGAACTTTGGACTTAATGTAAAATCCTCTGGACTGTCAAAAATAAATAACTGATTGACATTTTGGTATTATGGCAAACTGGGGGGTGCAAAGATCCAACTGGTTGCTTATTCAGTTAAGAAATGCTGACTTGAATATTAAAACAAAGCTTACATACGGTCACCATGATATTACAGGGGAAACGTGTGTGTGTGTGTATATATACACACAAATACATTTGTGCAGGTGAACCCCTCCCTCATCAGTATGAAACAAGAGGCCTGACCACACTGACTGTTTCCTGTGTTTACATTGCTGAATGTTGAGCGTTTGTGATTTAAGAGACAAACTGATAGCATCAGCAAATTATCTCAGGGATTAAACCAGTTTTTAATATTATTTTGTTTATCTACGTTTAGATAATAAGCCATCTGTTCTTCTTGTGTCATGTGTCCTGCTACAAATACTGCTGTTGGTAGCTACTATAACAACTACTAGTCAGATTTTCACAAATTAAAATCCTGTTGATGTTCCAATAAACTCCAAGCTGTTTTTGGATTGATTTAGTCCTTAGGATACATCAGTGTGAAGTAAAAACAATGACTGATTGGTCTTTTTGGGTGTATTTTCCAATGAAGTATTAATGAGTCCATTATGATTCAAACCAACTAGATTGAACGTAGAGCTGACTGAACATGTCTAAAGTCTTTATGCCAGGTCTGAACCACCACACTCAGAGCTGGACATAAAGAGCCTGCCAAAGTAGACAGGGGTGAGATGTGATGAATCGTACAAATGGGAATAATGACGCACACTGTCGGAGAGTGTTCCCAGAAAGGAATTCATGCTGTTCGTCCCTATTTGAAAAAGGATAGCTTGAAAGAGAAGTTTGTAGTCTGCATACTTTCACTCCTCCTAACACCTGCCGATCGCTGCATAGAGGAGGAACGCTTGTCGGTTCGGGAAAGTTACAATAATTGCCAGAAAAAACGGCTTTTTGACAATCCAACAAGCACTTAGTTTGAAGCGTTATGCAGCTTAAACGGGCCCAACGTGATCATTTCCTCTCCATTTCTACACAGTGCTGTTATTTTTCACTAATCCTCTCGCATATCAAGTCATTATCTGTCATGATGGCTATCGCCGAAGTCCCACCCAAAGGAAGCTTAAAGACAATGCTTCAAGAGGTTTAAGTGCTAATGTTGTGGCTTTTCAGATTATAAAATCAGACTCCAGGCAACACAATGTCCCGTGGGACTTATTCCCATTTACAAGTCAATACAGAATAGTTTGCATTCAGGAAATCATCCAGTGATTACAATGTAAGCTAAATAAACATTAAAATGTCATCCCTATATACTTGAGAAAATATTCAATTAAAACATTGTAGCTCTTTTAAACACTGTTAAATATCAACCAAAGCAGTCGTTTCCTGTTTAAAGTGGACCTATCATGCTATATTTGAATAATATAGTGTAGGACCATACCTATATAAGGCATATTTATACTTTTTTTTTTTTCAAAATACCAAACAGATCATGCATTTTAGCCATGCCTCATTTCGCTCAATTTGAAAAATGTTAGCTCTGTTTTTGCAAGGGCTGATTCAGTGAGAACAGCACCATCTACAGGCCTGGCATATGTACTACAGCGTCTCCAGCGCTTTCGAACGGCAATGGCCGTGGCTGTCTCCTCCTGATTGGTGGAGTTGGCCCAATAGCCGTAGCGCCACTGTCCTGACGTCAGGAAAGTGTTCAAATCTGGATCAGTTTTTATCAGATCCGTTGCAGCCCCTTTTTTAGAGATTTGGGTATGGAGGAAAATAGAGAGGGTTGTGTTTTCTGACACTTGGTGAGTTCCCTGGAACACCAGGGACACATATTCATGTATAAAAGACGTACAAAAGTGCATTTTGCATGATAGGTCCCCTTTAAATTGAATAGACGATGTTATCTTTCACCAATGCCACAACTTCGGTTGATACACCTTCAAGTAATTTACATTTCCAATCTCTGTTTAACATCAGATTACCTTTTCAGTTCATATTGTCAACACCGTGCTACTTCTCAGACCTCCGACATCACACACAAACCAAATAAGAGGGATTAAGGCCTTTTCACTGGCTGAATAACTTCTGGACTGGCAGCACCACTCTAATTAAACGCCAGCAGAGGCCCGGAGAGGATTAAAGACTTATTACATAACCTCTTATGATCGAGCGCTCCCTGGGGCACACCAACCATCGACCTGCTTCACTGGTCAGTTGAGGGGGATGGAGGTGAAGCTTCATTAAAACATATCCACTGACAACACTGGTTTAACAAGATAATTTTATGTCAGACAGGATATAAAAAAAATACAACTTGAACTTGTTATGTTAGCAGATATGTTTTTTAAATCATTTCTTGAAGCTCTGATTAAGACTCACAACCCTCAGGTATTATTAAAATGCTTATCCAACACACTTGTACTACTTTTCACATTATGTAGTTATATCAAGGATCTCTTGTTCTTTAAATCTGAACATTTACATACTGAATCTCAGGATACCTTTACTTTATTCAGTCAATTATTTATACATGACGGGCATTTTTACAGCCATCCAATTGCTTCTACTGTGTGACACAGAGTAAATCAATTCAACAAATGGACGTCGTCTACATGCATTTTCAATTTAGCAAAATCACGTATTGAGTTTTTAAGTTAAACAAATTCAAATGACTGAATTTCTTCAGGGTTTGCACCAACAATGTGTCCTAAGCACAAAGAGGATCGTCTGGTTTGGTGTCTGGCTGACGGCTGTGTGGGTTATGCAACACAGCAATGGTACGGATGGTGTTATGAAGCCAGCATTAATGCCAGCCAAATGATTAATTCGAGCGCTGACTGGTTAGTTTAAGAACTTAAATTTGGCTCCAAAAGTGGCTGTTTGTTTATCCATCTCAGCCTCCAGAGCAAGATGTCTGAACTGCCAACCTGCTGGTATAAAGACGGTGACATAAGACTGAAGTTCCTGCTCTGCCAGGCCTGAAGGGAAGTGTCCAGGGGAACTGATGTGGGAACGGCCCGGAGCCAGGGCTATGGTAGGTTCCTCTTGTCACTGTTCAGTTCTTGTGTTTTCACTAGAGGAACTGAAGTTGACAGAAGTGTTATGCAATGAAGGAGGAAGCAGCCCGTGGTGCATTCAGAGTTCATCTTATCGCAGAAACTGGATCTTCCCTAACGACATATTTGGTTTATCGTGATGCAATCAATAGCAGGAGGGCGTGCTTAGGAACATTTCAGAAGGCAATCAGATGTAACTGAGCGATTAGAAGTATGTACTTCAAGTGGGACACCAATTAAGGACTTTAAGTGGGCTGAAGCTCACAGTCTTATTCCTGCTTTCCCATTTCAATGTTAAGTGTTGTGAAATGTCATTATGGTTCTGCATTTTCAGTCAAACCAAAGTCCTGTGTAACTATACTGAACATAAGGCGGGAAAGAATAAATGCAACGTTTTGTTGAAATGAGAAAAAAACGTCTTCAATTAAAAATTACAAATGTTCACTTGATGAATGAAACATAATCGGGTGTTGCTTTGATACAAGTGAATGATATGAATATATCTCAAATAAAAATGGTGTTTAATTTAGTATTGGGTCAATAACTGTGTATACGTTTTCAGATGACCATTATGTTACAGACATTACTTTGGTTATATTAAGTAAAGAAAAGGAGGGAGATCTAACAATCAAATGACTGATATACATGTCTGCAAACAAATGCATCACCATTGGTGAGTATGAGTCGTGTAAATATATCACAATAGTGATTTGATTGGTTTATCAGGCATTTACATTTACTGAAATTGTTGCATTGGCGTCATCAGCTATGTTAGTGTTGTTATTTTAGGTTGGTGAATAATGCTTTGTGGGAAATAATTCCAAAATGAATCCCATATTTGATATTTAATGATGTGACATCTAATCTAATGCCCAAAAGTTAAAAAAAATAATCTACATTTACCTAAAACGGAATAAATCCCAGCAAAAAAAATGTCTTGAATGTTCTGTTCGAGCGTCACTCAGTCTATGAGTGTGTGTTACATTCGTGTGTGTGTGTGTGTGTGTGTGTGTGTGTGTGTGTGTCTCACCATGCTCTTCAATGTAGTCGACGATGTGTTTCACCAGCGCAGGAACCTCATGGCCGCTGAGGGTGTGTGTGCGCGTCACATCCTCCAGAGGAACGCCAAAAACACGCGTAGTGCTTGCTGAGCTCCCGCCCTCGTTGCCTGGCAACGGAGACACGCTCTTCCTCATGGCCTCCTCCTCACCACAACCCCGCCAAGACCTCACGTCTTCAGGAAAAAAGAAGGAGGGTTATTAGAAAGTGCAGCGTGGTAAAGACACGTGTCATCTGCAGTCATTTGCACACTGACAAATAATAGAAAAGAGAAACCTATTATAAAGATAACATACAAGTTGCTGTGGAGTGGTCGGTTTTACACACTGGGTGTTTCTCAATGTCGAGGACGCTTGCTTGGTAGCACATGTCTTCCGAGTCACTTGCTTCAGAAGCGAGGCAAGAATCCTTTCTAGCCTCGGAAAACGAAGAATTGTGGAACAGGCTAACAGGTGTGCGTCATATGCGAGGCCCCGCCTTAAATGGAGCGCGATTTCCGCCAAAGATTTGGAAATTGGTCGGTGCGCAAAGCATTGTGGGGATTTTAAGACCACACATGTGCAGCCTCGAAATTTCTCGCTACGAAGTACGCCGGCCTCGGTAGAATTCCAAGTATGCTGGACATTGGAACAGTCCTTCGGCGGGACTCAATGACGTAGTATGCTTGAAATAGTGGCTCTGGAGCAGCCTTCCTCGACATTGAGAAACACCCACTGTTACGTGTGTGTGAACCTACCTTTCTCACATCTGGAAGAAAAGGAGGAAGGGAAACAGGAGAATAGAGAGCAGCAAAAGATTTAAAGGAGGAAGAACAGGTGGAGGAGGAGTGCAAAACAAAGTTATGTGTCTGGGAATGGGGAAGTCTATGACTGTTGCAAAAAAAAAAAAAAAAATAAGTTGTTTCTAAAACAGTGAACAACACCCTAATGACATTTTTGTATTCAAAGGTCCAGTGTGTGGGAGGAGAAAATTCATTCTAGAGACTTAAGGTTTCATGTAGTGCAGCATTTTGGGAGCAGGCGGGAAGAGAAGGAGACAGAATCAGGTAAAGGGGGGGGGGGGGGGGGGGGTGCTGTCTGACAGGAATTCTGTCTATGTTCCTGGTCTGGCATTTACGTCATGTTTTAAATGATCATTATTTATTTCATTACATTTTGTATACTTTTACACTTTACTGTTGACTATTGTGACTTGTTTTTTTCTAGATTGTTTTATTAACTTTGTACTACTTTTATCATCCTCATTTGTTCGAAGGGTGCTTTATCAATGAAGTCTGATTGATATGCTATCTGTCACGATCTTAGTTTTATGTCACAATTTTTGTTTTGTCTTGTCATGGGTTTTATTTTGCAATTCTGTTCTCCCTGTGTCTTGTCTTCCTTCCTGTGTTTTCCTTGGTGTGTCTGATTGTGTTCACTTGTTGCCCTTGTGTTTCTGCCTCCCCTGCCCAGCTGTGTCTTGTCCTGTGATTACCCTTCTTTGTATTTAGTCTTGTCTTCCCCTGTGCTCCATGTCGGTTCATTGTCTTTCCTGTCTCCCTTCATGTTGGTCACGGTCAGTTTTAGTTTTGATGCTACCTCGTGCTACCTGTTTATTTTATGTCATGTTTTTTCAGTCATCAGCTTTACAAAATAAAGCTCACCTTTTGTCCCTTGACCTTTTTTATTCTGCATTTGGGTCCTACCTTTTCCCGAATCCTGATACTATCTGGCTAAAGTTGCACACACTGATTTCCCTCTGCACAAGGTAGTATTATGTCATTTTCTTACAACCATTTGCTCTCAAAGTGGATGATTTAATTACATAAACATGAATCAGTGTGGGTGAAAGTCAGTTGTTATATAATCCGCATATAAAGGCCATTACTTTAAGTCCCTACAGTATTTGTCATGTCCTCTTGTCATCATCACTCCTTAGTTACCATGCAAAGGCCATGCTGTGAAAGCTGAGTCAGAGAATGAGATGTAAATGGATGCAAAGCGAGAAAGAATTGGCAACATTAATTTCTGTTTTTAGTTTGACTTTGATGATGGTCGCTCGGTGAGTAATCGGAAAACAAACAGTGGCAGATGGAGTCCAGGAGGAATATTAGCAAACGTTTGGTCTCATTTAAATTGAATTAAAGTTACACAACATCTCAAATAATATTGGCCTTTCAAAGATATTAACACACATTTCAATAAAAGACAAAAAACTTAGACATTTTACATTTGTTTTCTTATTTGTATCATCAAATTCAAAGGGTGTTTTTTTTCAATTTTGTAAATAAGAATAACAGAATCTTATTGGCCCTGGAAACATAATTGCCACAACCCAAAAACATTTGCAAAGAATATATTAATCACATGCGGGAATTACTCCAAAAAGAGTGTGAAATGTATTCTGTAAAAGGAGGAGGAAGGGGGACCTCTTACAATAAACAGAAAGTTAGAGTTACTGCTTGTCCTTTTCAGTTCTTAAAGTGTCTGGTAGTATTAAAAGTAAGCACTGTAATATACAAATTGTGTTTATAGCAAATGATGTGTGTGTGCTGTGTATGTGTATGTGTATGTGTATGTGTGTGTGTGTGTGTATGTGTATGTGTATGTGTGTGTGTGTGTGTGTGTGTGTGTGTGTGTGTGTGTGTGTGTGTGTGTGTGTGTGTGTGTGTGTGTGTGTGTGTGTGTGTGTGTGTGTGTGAACTCACCGTGCAGCAGTGAAAGTGTATCCTATGCTCTCCGCCTCTAGCCAGTGAACCACCAAACCCTCTATGGCTGCTTCAGGTTGTGGCAGAAGATGAGCCGGTAGTTCCTCATTGACGGACCGCTAATCCCCCTTGCAGGATTCCCTAATATCTGCACTGAGGAGAGACAGAGGGGGACGAGAAAGGGGAGGGGGAACAAAAGAAAAGGAGATGGTGGGGAGGGTAGACAGAGGTGGAGAAAAAGAAGACATCTGTTAAGTAACAATCCCTGGTCATTTACAAACATCTGCTTAGTTAGTGCTTTCTATTGTAATAAAATGCAGTTTTTAAAGATGTTCCATGTATATATATGTTCTGTTCTCAACGCCTTTCGTCAAGTTTGCTAGAAAAAATAAATTATGACCAAAACCTTATAAAACATTTATACAAATTGGAGGCAGGTGACCAAAGAGACAAAACATAATGGCAAAGGATTGAATCACAGAATGAGCGTTGACGACATTTTAATTCTAACATAAAGTAGTAAAAAAAAAAGCCTCTGATCCTACAATGACTAAGCCATTAGCACCTTCCTGTCTTTTCCTTTAGCCACTACTCTCCTTCTGATCTAATCTTATCCTCCTACTTCGAGCAACGAGATATCATGTCGTCTGAATTCAGCGTCAGCTCGAGGCGAACATCGAAATGATAATAACCACAAAAAGTGTGATTGCTGTGTGTGTGTGTGTGTGTTCTGCATTTCATGGGCATGTCCGTACATGCCCTTGTGAATGTGGGGAAAAACTGTCACATTGGATCTGTGTATGTTAGGTGTGTTGTTTGCTGCAAATTGAATGAGAGTGTGTTATTTCATATGGTAGCAGTATACCTGTGAATGTGTTTGATGGATAAGGCTGTCAAAAGTGTGTGTTGTAGAAGGGTGTTATATACAAGATAAGATTAAAGGCGGTCCCAGTGTGCATGAAGAGAAAAACAGTCCCTGTCTGTTTGAGAGTGTGGCCATATGGTAAAATAGTAAAGACACAGTGACAGTACTTTTTCTAAGAGTCAGAGAGACAGTGATTTAGAAATGTGATAAAAGGGAGTGAAGAAAAATCATATTGATTTAGTATTTAATTATCAAGTGCTTTATGATTTAAAATTGTTCAAAGCTAAAAATTACAAATTACATAAAAAATACTTTTTCCATGCAAAAGTGGCAGGAAATGCTGATTTCAGCCAACCAAATATATAATATATATATATAATACTATATATAATATTTAACTGAATATCTTACGAGTACGAGGGCAATACTGTGGCGCCGATCTTGTACATAAGATATATAAATTCTTGAGAGAAGATAACGCCCGGATACAAAATGGCACCGCAGACGCAAACAACACCGCGTCGTCGGAGCTCCGTAAAAACAAAGCTGTCTATGCCGCCTGACGGTCTATTCGGCACGATTTTCATAATTAGTTTAGTAATTATACAGTTTTTGACGAACAGAAATATTGTTTTCTGGCATCACTTTAACATTTTACGGGGGAAATCTGCATTTCTGTATGAGGGCGCACATCGAAAGTAAGAGGGCGCAGCACCCCTGTTTCCCGGTTTGGACAAAATCATGGAATATCTTTGACTTTTTTAGACATTCACTGTAGATACATCACATTGGACTAAGAGACACTCGAAATAGTAATAATAATAATAATTCCTTATATTTATTATAGCGCTTTTCAATGACTCAAAGCGCTTTACAAATACACATACATATCATACATACATGTAATGGCCATGTACTGTGGACAATACCCACAGGAGAAAATTCAGGTGAAGTGTCTTGCCCAAGGACACAATGGCTTTACAGACGCAGCGGCGGCGGGTTTCGCCCCCTTGATCTGATGATCAATGCACAGCCCACTGCGCCACACCACCCATCTTCACACCTCGAAGTCATCAAGGCGCTTTACAAGTACACATTAATATCATACATGTACTGTGGACAATACCCACAGGAGCAAATTCGGGTGAAGTGTCTTGCCGAAGTGAAATGCTCACTATTTTTTTCTGACAATAGTATTTACTACCATTATTTCATCAGTCTGGAAAAGAATCATCTGAGTAATGGAAAATAAATGTTTAGTATATCAGCACTAGTTAGGACCAGATATTGCTTGGCACGGTGTGTTATATATATATATATATGAAGTTAACTTAACCCGAGCAGGATTTAATCTTCACCTCCCACCAATATGGGTGATTTTCCATCTCTGGAATAATATTTCCTTTCATTTTCGCTATGTTCCCATTTCGCGGTCTTATATGGTGAATCCTTTCAGTGAATACCTGAGAAGTGTTATAATTGATATGGCCTCTTACTGAACTCTGAGAAATGAAGAAGGGGTAAACAAACTTTTTATTTTTAGCTGGCTGAAGAACTGAACTTCATTTTCAGGTGTTCTTAATACCAAAGCTTATTAAACGGGGGTTTCAGAGTCTGGTGTTTGCTCATGAGGATTTCTGAGTCCTCTAAAGCCATTCTTCAGCTGCCTCTGTTCTTTCCAAAACCAACTGAACTGGCACTGCCGGGTCCTGAGCCTCTTTAAAAGCTAAAGAAAATCCCACAGTTGGAACGGAAATTCTTGTATTTGTGAGGTCCCTTACAATTAAAACCCAAAATAGGTACCACAGACCAGATAGTATTGTTCTCAGCTAACTGAACAAATAAGAACAACGATAACTACTACATACAACAGCCAACAAGGGGCCTAAAAAGCACAGTATCATAGTGCAGACTCTTTTTACTTTAAAACCTGACACCCTTGGGCTGTAGCAGACAGAAGAGGACAATGACACTCGGAGATTAAGGAACTCAATGTTCCCAAACCAGCGTATCGTCTGCAGTGAAAACTGACCTTAAAAAGGCCTCTGTAGTGAGGATTTGGTCAGTAATGGAACAGTCTAGAATAGCTCTGTCTGTGTTTCCTTCTGTCTGTCTGTGTGTCTTAATCCCCGATATCATGCTTGACGACCTCCCGCTCAACAATGAGGCACATTGTTAGAAGGGAAACTGAGAAAGTTGAGGCGGTAAGAGTGAAAGAGAAAGTAAGTGAGAAAGAGAAAACGTAAAGTCTGAAGAGCAAAAAGCCCATGGGGAATTTGAGAATACGGAGAAAGGTTTATAAGGGAAGACATATAACTAAAGACTGTTCAGACATAAATCCGCACTGTGTGAAAAAAGGGTCAGTAAACCTCATTCATTTCTGTTAGATTACTCTGTACCAGGTAAAGGGTTCTTCTACTGTTTACATAGCAATCGTCAAAGCTAAATAAACTGTCACATGACATCTAGAGTTGTCAAATGTTTGCTCATAGCTTTAGAAACGCTATGCTGTGTTTTGGCATCTGATAAGCTTTCAATCTCCTGGATGTACTACTCAAAACTTTTTTTGTCTCACCGGAAATTAAGCAATACAACTACACTCACTTTTTTCTAAACACAGTGCTGATATTGGTCTGAACACTCAGGACTACATTCCTAATCCATAAAGTGTCACATTTCTGATTCTCTACCCCTAACAAAGACACCACAGGTTAGTGCAAGCTTTCCAATAGTCTTAGGTTAAATGCTTTGTTTAATCCTGTACCAGTCTATGACAAAAATAAATATATATATGATATTTGAGCTTCTAAGAGGTAGAAGGACACAGAAAAAAACCTTGATGAAAGAAAGCAGATTGTCTGGTATGGAAGCGTACCTATTTGGAAACCTGTATCTTGATGTTGATTCGCACTAAGTTTTCAATAATGGCTCAACCACAGTAGTTGCGGCAGTCAATTTAAATAAGCCTACTGTATATCAGATTTCAGTTTGCTTCTAAAAGCGGCACCTGCACATACCCAGAGATGAAGCACTCTGCAGGGTGGCAACAGTTAACGCAAATGTGCTTTAACGGAAAGGTCACTGATTCAATACCTACAATACACTTTGAACCTGTGAGGTATACTTGAAAAATACTTAATATTAAACACACAGCAACAAAACAAGCCGATTTAGAGAAGATATCCAAACCCCTCTCCCAAACTGGTGAGAGAATGTCAACAAAAACATACCCTGGCGTCCTCGATAATTTAATTTAACTGAGTGATCCCGTTACTAATTCACTTAATATTAGTTATTGGGGAAAAACATCGCAGAAGTAAGCAATACCTTCTTCTGCATGAACAAAGAAAAGAGTACACTCATATTTCATGAAGGCAGCTTTATGAGAATAAAGTCATAGTCATATGAGAATACACACCCTGCTGTGATTCATCTGAGATCTGCCAAATAGCCTCAGTGCTATCACAACAAAGTGCACAACCAAAAAAAGGACGATTAAATATTCAAAAAGAGGTAATAAATAAATCATCAAATTTCCTCCGAGTTGCGTCATTTTATGAAATCCTAAAAAGAAAAAGATCAAAGCGGTTAAACTCTGCCTAGTTTATCATCAGTGGGCGGACTGTCCTGGTCAACTTGAATCAGAGGAGTTTAAAGTCAAAGAGAGAAAGGTCGGACAGCAGGAGTTATCTTCAGAAGTCAACATCGATCACATTCCTGCTTCAAAGAGGACGATCCCCAAAGGGTAAGCAATATATAGCTAAAGGGATAATTAAAAGTGTATAACAGTTCACGAACGAGAACCTCACAAACAAACAGATCTATAAAGAAGTGAGTCAAGTGTGTTTACTTAAATCTTTGAACAAGCAGAACAGCTCTGAGCAACAGACATAAACTCACTGACCTTTGGCCGTAAAGTCCACTGCAGATCGAATGTATTTCTGTATTTGTCTACTGTGTTACTGCACTAACCACACATACAACCGGTGACTCTACAAAATGACTTCCTTGTTCTCTCTGGTATGACTGGTCAAATCCAAAAAATGACACGCCTTTAAAAACACACATTGTGTAAAAGTGGGAGTGTGACTAGTATATGAATGAGCAAAGAGACAAACAGACACAATCAGATCCCAAATAAGAATACATCTTTACTGCCTACAGATATTAGGCATGGACTTAACTCAACAACCACTCATCTTTAAAGCAGCCAATAACTATAATGAGGGTTGTCGTACAATGAGGGCAATATGGTAAAAATATGTAATTGAATTGTGATTTGATTTGATTTGATTTGAAATGTGAAACCACAATGCCATTCTGTGCACAAAAGGGTAGTGACATCTACCTTGAACCTTCCCCATTCACTCAAACGTATGCTACAACACGTCATAAAGTGTCACCGGATGGGAAGATAGTTAATCTTCAGCTAACATTAGTTGGTTAGCCATTCCGGATGTTAAACTGCTTAACTGCAAGGAGCTGAGTTACAGGAAGTCTATTAATAACACGTTTAATATGAAACTAGTGTTTAATGTCACAGTGTGAGCAGCGAATCAACAGCTCTCTGTGGACTAAGAGCTTATAGACAGGCGTCCAAAGAAGGAAATGTTTGCAAATGAGAGACTGCGGTGTAAAGCGAGTAAATACAAAGAGGAAACTGACCCTCTATTAAAAGCCACAAACACACCTAACACGCCCTGAAGTCGACCTAAAACCTGCTGGTGCACATTTTTATCTGTAAGACGTTAGCACTAAGCTTGGAGCAGTAAGATAAATAAACAGATTACGTTTAAATAGTCTAAGACAGTGGCCAATAATATCAACATAATAGTTTACATTGATATCCTAACATTTGGCATTAACTTTCTTTTACAACTCACTATTAACTTACTTATCCTTTCTCAAATGTTTCTCTTTGACTGACTAATAGTTCTTACTCCTGTCTTTTGATATTCATGCTGCATAATGCAGATTCTCCTGATAGAATATGCAGGTCAGCGTACAGACGACAGCCATAGTCATGCATTAAAGCTCTTGCTTGGCCACCTTCTGACACATGCATTTTTTTTTGGCTTAAAGGTCCTGGGGAGTGCTTCGTCCGAGCAATTCATCTAAAAAGCGGTGGAAATGAAGTTGGAAAAAGGGCGGAGCAATGTTGACACTTCAATATAAATAGCAATTACCCTAATTCAATAAAATAGCATATTAAAGGGTAGAGATCTTAGGAAAACATTGACAGACAGCTACAAACTCAGTTACTACAACTGCCTTTTACTTTATTATTTCAGATAAATAATTCAGTAATATTAAAGCACAATTAGCATTAAGTCAGCCATTTCGTAATGTAGGGTCAATAATTGGTCAATGAAATTAAGCTACTGATAATTACGCAATAAACTATTGATTTGATTGCACACATTTATTTTACATTTGATACCGCTGAGGCTTTGTAGGATGTAGTGGGTCATTATTAGGCGCTTTCACCCGTACTTTTCCCTTTTAGTTCCGATAGTTCCTGGGATTTTGCGTTCACACTTCACACCAAAAAGAGAACTTAGTTCATGAGAACTTTTCCCCCATTTTCAGTCCCTGCTAGAGAGCAGGTACTTTCCTGGGGAGAAAAAAGTTCCAATTTCTGATTGGCTGGGCGAATTGCAAACCACGCCCCGTAAAGCTCAGAAAAGTTTGTTTTGTCAGCGGCTTCATTTGCGTAATCTTCCCTCAGGGACTTATTCCGGTGTGAACGTGATCTGCTCTTTAGTTCCATGGGGGAACTAAGTGCTGGGAACTAAGTACGGCAAAGTACTTGGTGTGAAAACGGCTATTGCTTACACATTTAAAACCTCGGTTGTATCTTAAAGGCAGATAACAGCAACAGCATGTCAAGACAGGCTGGGGGGCGTGAATACAGATGGATGAAGGGGGAAAATGAGAAAAGGAAAGGCAGCGTTACGGAGAATAAAAAAGAGCATCAGAACGATAATGGCAGAGGAAGATTAGATGATAGGAAGCAGTGGGGAGGAAGGAGGTGGCAGGAGAACATAGTATATGAGGTGAAGAGAGGGGGAATAAAATATGGGGGTAGTAAAGCCGGTGTTTGCCCTTGAATCAGCAGCAGCAGCTCGCTGCCACAGCCTCGCTCAGTGCTGTCAGTGATAAATTAATAAGCACATGTCTTCGGGGGACATGCATAGGCTTTTTTCAGGCCTTGTTATCTCCTATTCCGACCAAACTAGCAGGATCTTCCTATTATTCACTTTCAAAGATGAAGGGACCGTCAAAGAAAAATAATTATCCTTTTTAAAGACTTATTTTTTATTTTATACTGTGATATGGTAAACGGACTGCACCTTTAAAGCTCTATTCGGAAAGTTCTTTGAAGTCTGAGTATCTGATCAATATGCCTGAGGGAAGGAACAGAGCTGAAGCTTGTTTTATGTATAATTCAGCCGACCATATTTTATGTACCATTGAAATAATAGGATTTCCAGGAAAAATAATCGTCTATCATTTAAATAATGAATAATTGATTATTTATGCATGCAAAACTGTCAAACAGTCTATGTTTCTTCGTTCTTCAAGATGGAGATATGCTGATTTTTTTTTTTTCTTTGACAGGAAATTGAAATCTTCCATCTTTTGGCAAGTCAGGCAGCAAACTAAAGAACTAAATGTACTGAATGTTCGATTGTAATGGCCATTTTGTGTTTATGTTTGTTGCACATTAACGTCTATTTCTGAAGTTTCTGTAATCATTTAAGAAAGATATGCCTGCCCTTTAATAGGTAACCTCACACTTCCTGCATAATGTGTAGTTTCACCCCATGCAACCAGCACTTCTGCAGCTTGTGGTTAATTGGCACTGTGTGCTTCCACTGCCAGGGTTCAGAGCCATGTTTAATAGCATCGGCTTGAGGAGGAGGCCGTTTCTCTGAACTGGTGATCCAATAGTCTCTCCCTGCCTCAGTGCACTCCGGGTTATCATGGTTTCACGTCACTCTCCACCTCCTTTCACAGAAGTGCTGTCATTCCATACAAGTGGTCCAAAGGGCAGACGGTAAAATAAGATCCATTCTTTGCCGGCCTGAAGGACTGTGACACTGCATAAAAAAAGTTTGAACGCCTACAGTGGAAACAAGTGCGCCTCTGTGTTAGCAAATGTGTGAGTGGAGTGTTTTGTTTCGGACATTTGCATGAAGTTTGATTGGTTGCCATCTGGGTGAACGGGCACATAGGTTCTTGTTTTCGTGTGTTTTTCTACTAACTGAGTCAAAAGAAAAGCTTAAGATAATGTCTATTGCAACCAGAAAACTCATTTTAAAATGTCTGTTTCTGTTATTTGCAATTGAGCTCTGTGTTTGGTCTTTAAAGTCATCGTCTTTGTGTGAACTTCATAAGCAATGTTGATGTGCAACATAAGAAAACTATGTGTTATTATTTCTGTTGGCTCTTCAGAGGTCACGCTCAACTACAAAACATCGTCCCTATCATTGCAAGCTTACCGGCTTCACTAATAAACCTTTTTTATTGGTTTTCTCACAATATAATGTTTGAGTTTCAGACAACTTAAAACTAAAGGAAAAAGATTAAGAATGGCTAATAAATACTATAAATAAGGGCTTAAAGTAATTAAGCGTAGTTTCATCCTTTTGTTGCACCAGAGTTGTTGTTGACACTCGGGCCGCGATTACACTGAATATGTTTGCATGAATTATCTGTGCATAAATTAGCGATTGTTTTACAGCCAAAGCCTCTGCATCATTTATTTCATCTATCTTATTTTGAATTATTCTGATATAGTACATTTTCTTTCAACGCACTTCAACACATTGATGCATAGGTTGTTTCCAGTTTAATATGACTGTAAAGTTATAATTCACATTTATTTGCAACATTGCCC
The DNA here is from genome assembly GCF_902827165.1 of Trematomus bernacchii. Classification (NCBI taxonomy): domain Eukaryota; kingdom Metazoa; phylum Chordata; class Actinopteri; order Perciformes; family Nototheniidae; genus Trematomus; species Trematomus bernacchii. The sequence continues at coordinate 896,459 of NW_022987429.1, forward strand.
ACATTGGTCTTATCCAAAACAGGATGTTTAAAGAAACCGTTACAACAGGATTAACAGTTTTGCAAAATCTCTGTATATATATAACCTTAACGCCCAACTTAAAGGTGGGGTAGGTAAGTTTGAGAAACCGGCTTGAGATCGCTAGAATTTGAAAATACACAACCGGAGAAAATCTGCCACTTCCTTACAGAGCCCCTCCTCCAACACACACGAACGCGCACATGACCAATGAGGGCACGAGATAAGTTTGTGCACAGATGGAAGGCTGACAGGCAGGTAGGCCATCCAGTTATTTTAGCCGGGCCGGCTAAAATGATTGGTCGTACTTTTTACAGTATTACGGCTTCCACAGATGACGTTTTTTTATGGATTTTTTGTCAAAGCACTTAAGATATTCATTGCTATCGGGATGTTAAGAGCATTCCATGGAATATAACAAAAAGTGTATCTCGAGCTGGTTTCTCAAACTTACCTACCCCACCTTTAATATATTAATTACAAAAGCTCAATTTTTTTCTGGACCCACATTTTTGACCACTTTTAGGGCATTTCTTAAAGGCTTTGCAATGTTTCTGTCAGTAAACATCTCGCAAATAAATCATTTCACAATTAATTGTTTTTAATTTAGAAGTAAGAATGTAAAATGAGGGTCAGCTGAGGATCTAGGATCATGATAAAGCATGATAAAAATGTGCACAAAGTGTTTAAATGTGATTTACAACACAGAACGGCCCGAGCAGAGCTTGCCGGCCTGATCTGAGAAATGACATTGAGCTTTATTGATTTAGTATTGATCTGTATCACTTACGTCTCTTGCTCTGTCTCACACTGTCCAGACTACTGCTCACTAAAACACCAAACAGTATGCTTCTGCTTTTGCTGCATTAAGTAAAGTATCCCTCTCCATCTGTTGTCTTTATGTTCTGACGGTGCTGTGGAAACCGAGACGGTGCAATAAGGAAGTAAGACTACAGCGATTGAATGAGGAAATCCCGAAGCATCTGGTTGAACATTGTTGAATCAACTGTCTTTGCTCTATTATACGAGGATTGAATGAGGCTCAATTGACACGGAACAAAAAGCTTACTCGGGATAGTACTAGTCTTGTCATTTCTATCTGTGTCTGTGTTTAAACAATAAATCAAAACACCAGCTGTAAGCACGCTGCCAAATGAGACAGAAGAGCATCATAACAGTGACAAAGCAGACTGACAGACAGAGGATTGTCTCAGCATACCAGAAATGACAGGGTATTCTAGTTTTTACAGATGTTTTTTTTTTCAAATATGATTATAAGCCTGTAGGTCATATCCACAGGGATTTGTGAGGCCTAAGTATCTCGGCTGTGCTGGGTTCATTCAGAAACACTATTCTTAAATGATGTGGAGCTGTAGTCTCTGCGGTTTTGCCGTGTCACGTGACTTGAATTTTGAATTGAGCCGTCCCTTAAGTTATAGATACTATCTCTTTACGTATTAGTGATGGGAATTCCAGCTCTTTTTAGTGAGCCAGATAATTTGGCTCGGCTCACTAAGAAGAGCCGGCTCTTCATTTTACCACAGTTTACCACGGAGCCTCAGTTTCGCCGCTGCAAGGCTCCGGCACTTGCAGTTTACGCGCGTGCTCCACTAGCACCCCCTGTCAAGGCTTGCCGGCAGTACACTTTCCGTCACAGGAACACGCTTTGCTGGCGGCGAAAATAATCCCACCAGACTCCTTTGCCCCTCCAACAGAGGGATGTCCTTGTCCTTTTTCCTTTTCGTCATTTCAAGCGATAAAAACTCGATCTTCTCTAATTATTTATTTTTTTGGACGTCAAATGACGGCAAGACGCCCCCCCTGGCGGAAACACTGATGACACCACTTGGTTTGTCTTGTTAACATCCTGCAATATAGTCGCTCCTGTATTCCTCTGTGTACAATGACACGGCTAAAGCACTAAATTATTGTTTTGGGGATTGGGTTGCTCAAGTAATGACAGGAAACATTGACTTTTAGGGGGCAGTTCTGGGTCTGAGATACATACATGGCTCCAGAGCAGTGTTAGCAGCTTTCTTTAAATCACTCGATGCTGCCAGCAAACAGACTTGATAACTCTTCTCTTCAGCTCAAGCCAACGAGCGCTATACTGACAAATCCAAGCTCCGCTCTGAGGACAAGGTCGAAATAATCTATCAGCTCATGCATTTGCCGAGCATTAGTCTTAGTAACAAGGTGAGAACAGATCACTAAGTACATAGACCGTGATCTGAGACTGGCAGGGTAGATTGTTTCTACAGATTTTGGCTCCTTTTTCTTGAGGTTAGAAATCATTAAACTAGAAGATCAAACAAACTAGATTAATGAGATTTCTGTTTTGTTGCCCTCTCTCCTCTTTATTGAGCAACAACCTTTAAATGTAGTCATTAACTTTAGCTCATCTGTCAGTGAGAGTATTGGCAAGTGCATTAACCAATCGACAGGATACAAGCCAAGGACAACTTGGTTATATAAAACATTACTAATAAACTAGTTATTAACTGAAACACAGAGTGGTCTTTTTATTTTTTTGGTCACTGTAGGTAGTTTTGTTGGATTTTTTTTATTGGTAATTTATAAAAACATTTAATGATATTTTAAACTTAAAGGTAGGGTGGGTAAGAATGGAGAAACCAGCTCGAGTGCGCTAGAATTTGAAAGTACGCAGCCGAAAAAAAATCTGCCCCTTCCTTCAGACTTCCTTACAGAGCCCCCTCCAACACACACGAACGCGCACATGACCAATGAGGGCACGAGATAAGTTTGTGCACGAGATGGAAGGCTGACAGGCAGGTAGGCCATCCAGTTATTTTAGCCGGGCCGAGGCAGATAATTGGTCGTGCTTTTTACAGCGCCACGGCTTCCACAGATGACATTTTTTTAATGTATTTATATTGTCAAAGCATTTAATGTATTCCTTGCTATCGGGATGTTAAGAGCATTCCATGGAATATACTGTAACAAAAAGTGTTTCTGAAGTGAATTACCTACCCCACCTTTAAGGATGTATTAATAAAAATAAAACACATTCAAATAATTGCTTGATCTGCAAAATACACTCTAAAAGGGTATTCATTTTCACTCTGATACTGGTACTTTTGAGTGGGCATTTGCCATTTAAGATATAGAGAACAATGTGTGAAACAGATTTAGCGCTTGCTTGGGAATTTCCAAAAAATTTTAATATCTGAAAACCACAGATTTAGTCTAACATAAATCCTCCAACCAGGGGGAAATGGTGGTTGAGGTTACAGATGAAGGCTATGACAGTTTTTCATGCTGTATTTCCAGTCATGTGACTTTTATCGCTGTGCAGACTCTCCTGTGGCCTGACACATTCAGCTGATGCTGGACGGTTAGAGTACTGCCTTCGACCTACTGAGGACATGCTCTCCCCCCCGATTACTTCAACCCAACAGACGCTCAGCACAGCTGTTCCGTTCTGTTAGATTTAACACAAAACATATCCAACATTTTGCAGCAGTTTACAGGCATAATAAAGATGATGTTAGATATCTACAGCTAAATTAAGAGCTTGTTTCCCCAGATCCCCCGTCACTACACCGTGACATCCTTCTGGAAATGGGTGTTAATTGAAAAGCAATTTACGGAAACAGATGGCAATGTCGCTTTGCCCAATCTATTAAATACCTGGCAAACCAAGGAATATCATACAACTGATACAAAAACCTGTAATTTGATTTAACAACAACACATATTTTTACTGTGGAGAGTCTACCCATTGTTTCGTCAATAAGCTGATATATTTCAGAAAATAGAACAAAACATGCAACATCACAAGGCACGAGTTGCCATGTTCAAAGTGAATGTTTTGTTCGATCATTACTCAATTAAATTAAATCAATATTTAATATAATAACATAAAAAGGCAAGAAAAACCTAAAAAGACTTGCATTTGTGAAGCTGTAACAAGCAGATGATGGCTATTCTTGCTTGAAAATCTAATCATGACTTAACCGATTGCTTGATTATCAAAATAGTTACCGATTAATTTAATCGATTAACCTAGTGATGTTCTACATAACTCCTGGATAGATAAAATAATATATGAAAATATTGTATATATATATATTTCTACGTATGGCCTTTTCTTTTGCAATGTGATTTGAATGCCCCTGATATTCGTTAGGAAAGATAACAACACATGAATAAAAAAACATTTTTCTGTAGAAGCTGTTGTTATTTCAGCTGCCTAACGGACAATCTCCATTTACACAATCTTTGGGCCGGGTCAGCACCACACTGCGGGAAACAGCCTTGGGCCAATTGTGGCTTCATGTACACCAGAAGATAACGAGATCCTTTTCCTTTGTTGTCTGCATTGTTGTATTTCTGTATAATTGCACTGCTTGATTACATTTGAAATGACTGCCAGCTCATTATTTTGTTCAGTGTATCATACGCTGCAAACTAGCAATGGTTTAATGCTTAATCGTAAAAAAGCTAATTATATTCAAACCAATAAAAACGGTGGTTATGAAACATATTTGTATACAGGTGTGAACACATGCAGACGGATTCAATCTGGTAAATTTCTGGCGTTGAGGGTCCAGCTTTGAAGAGATTTGGACCGTTTGGTTTGGCTTGGCTCCGGTCCACACAGTCTAAAACAACCGTTCACTGACCTGGCAACAACAATCCCACACTGCAGGCAGCTGTGTGCTTATGACACTGCTGCGACCGCTGTGTGTGTGTGTGTTTTCTCTCCATATAAAAACGATGGGTCGTCTTACGTACACGGCCTTATCTCACACAGCAGGAGGCTGGAGAGTTTTGACACCACTGGTATGTGCATACGTGAGATCCCTCACATAAAAGGCTGCCGGTTCAGCTGAAGTACATCTAATGAGAATGAATCACAGCAAGCCTGACTCACTACAGTGCAATATTTAATTAAGGTCACTGAGATAAATGGATTTAATATATAATTTAACTCTTGGAGAACAATGTTCTTCTGGAACAGAGTTTGGGGATCCAATAAATGTAAACAAATCTGTATCGGTTGTTATTTTTAAATAGTCTGGGAAGTCAAGAAAGTATATAAAAAACATACGTTAGCAGTTAATTAGGCACACATAGCTAAAGCTTCACTGTATAATCATTTAAAAACGTTTACAACTTATCAATTGTTCTCAAATGTCTTTGTTGATTGAAAGGAAACTGAATATCTTTTGGGTTTGATTGATTGGTCAGGCAAAACAGTATAATAAGTTACTTGAAAATGAAGAATTATATTGAAGATATTTTCATAATATGATCTGTCATTTTTGGAGAAGGCAGATAAGAGCTGGAATCGACCGAGGACATTGAGGTTATGTGGTACATGACTAGCGAATCAATAAGTAAAAATAGTTGGAGCTACAGTAGTTGCTAAAACAAATACAGTTGTACAGCAGATATCCACTATCTAGCCAGCACCAACAACGGCAACCTCTAAATGGTTTAATCAATGAAGAATGTACACTAAAACCTAAATGAAGGTCAAATGTATTTCAGGACTTTTGTATAAGACTGCATTAGTTGAAGCAAGTGCAACCCATTATTCCACAGTGTACTACAGCAGCTGACTCAACAACAGTTTTTCTAAAATGTTTCCAACATCAGCATCACTGCAAAGTTGACCTTTAACTTAAGTCTGCCTATAGACATATCTGCTGTCTCTTACACAACAACCCAGTTGCTTTGCTAACAGGTTAAACTTTAGTGAGCTATAGGACAGGTTTTGCATAAGACCCTCAGATAAGACCACAGACCATGTGTAATCCACAAAGACAGGATCAATTCAGATTGTTTTGTTTGTTGCTGAGAAACTGAAGTCAGGAAGCCAAAAGCACACAGTCCAAAAGAGACCGGTCAGCAGTGAGCACTTCGAATCATTAGTATATCCTGATAGCGGCAGCAGAAGTGATTTTTTCTTTCAGATAATAAAGGTTTCCTGCTCTTTGTATTATTTTGTTTTCTCTTTCTTTAGCCAGGAAGGTCCCATTGTATTACAACATCCAATCTTCCTGGGAGATCCATAGAGTACATTAGTATATTGTTAAATGCATTATCTAATAGGCATGTAGTGCAGAAGTGCTAGAGGCTGTAGCAAGACAATCCAGCCAGGACAGTTATTTATAGTACATTAATAACTTCCTCTACGTCAATGTTGAACGTACTTTTCTCAAGAGGGCTTTTACTTAAACTCAGTTCCAATACTGGCTTGGTTTCCTTTCCCCTGCATACTTCATCAAACACCTTATGATATTATTTCTGAATTGCATCTCATGTTTCAATCATATTTTAAATTCTGATTTGATAAATGCAAAGATATTGTTATAAAAACTGCAATCATTATTAGATGTGTTGATATTGGCAATGTTGTAAGACTGCAGCGAACAATGACTTTGTATTAGCCATTGAAGTGCCAATTGTTATTGCAAAAATAGGATTAATGTTCAGTCCACAAAAGGTCTAAAAATAGTGAAAAAAAATCATATGCTTAGGTCTATTAATTGCTTGTTTTTTTTAAGTTAACATCCATATTTCCCTATTAATATCATATATAAAGCTGGAACAATGGAACAGTATTCTTTTACGAGAAATTACTCAACAATTGATCGACCGATAATATAATGCTTCAGCTCCAAAATGCTGCAAAACCATCTTCCAATATTTCTTCCTATGAATTAGTGACAGTGATTTTTATGTATGCTTTATAACGTCCATATGTACTTACTACAAATGTTTGCGTTATACGTGGGCACCCAGCACCTTCAGTATATTTGTAATACACACTTCTGCCTATTATACACCATATGAAGAACAATCCGTCCTAATTCAGGGCAATGGCCGGATACGATTATTCAATGAGCAGAAGATTTCAGATAACCCAGAAACGAAAGTCAGCCTGTCCAATCCTTTAAAACGACGTGTCTGACACAATTATTACACAGAAAATCTATTCACCAGCAAAAAGCACAGACAGAACAGATTAATGGCAAACACTGTCTGCCAGAAAACACCAGAACATTCCTGCACAGACAGTTTAATACAACCGAGCTGTTGGAGCATCTGTGCAAATGAGGAAGCTTTCCAGAAACAGTATGAACAGAAAATTAAACTACCGGCGACAGTTCAAAAGCCCTTTCAGACAAAAGTGTGCATTTTTACTCGGTTTTGAATTATCAAAAAACACTCGTCTTACAGTGTGTCTTACAGTCCGGATGCAAAAGCAAATAATAAATACTTGTATTCGACAACAATATTAAATGTCTGCCAAACTGATAACAAGTGGCATTATTCAGTTTTGCTTGTAAAACATATAATAAACATAAATATTTAATTATTCAAGCCAGTTTTCCCCTTTTCTGTCTCCGAGTGATCTCACTGAGCCTGTGGAGGTGCCACAGATGTGATGGAACTGCCTCCGTAGATAGCCGTTAGCCGCTACTCCCAATGAACACAAATAAACTAATACACCTTTTAAAACAACCACTGTGCACTTCAATGTTAGCCTCTAAACCAAGACACCAATATAGCACGTAAATTAAAAACAAACACGTAGGAAATATTTGGTCATAAAAGACAACACAGAGCGTCATACACAGTTAGCTTTAGCATGCTAGCAGCTAGCTTCTGAGATGCTGTGAGTGAACCAGAGGAAGCGCTGTTAGCAAAGGGAAGCTAATCAGTCAATATCTTACCAGGTCAAAACAAACAGCACCGCGCAGCAAGATGCATTAATTTCTTGTTTGTTTTCTGTAGCCGATGTCTGGAGAGACGGTGACTTCGATGAAATCAGTTAAGACGTTGCAGAAATATCGTCGGGAACATTGCAAAGACACTCGATAATAATGTGGTTCCTGTTTTTTTGCTCGGATGCCCGTTTGCAGGTCGTTGCTTAGCGAGTTGGTCTACACACCCTCAAGGGACGAACCTGCCAAATACTGGCCCCGCCTCTCTCACTAGCAACACAGCGGGGGACAGCTGCCAAACACTGACCCCGCCTTGCAGACAGCAGAAATGCAGACGGTGGCATTTATCAGACACAAAATATGATAATTAAGCATCAAGCATTCATCTGTTTGCTTTTCCCATGTGTATTTACTACTACAATAAGCAGTATTTATTCCTGTAAAGTTTTGTATGTATCATTCTGTTTGTAGCTCATCTTAGTCTATTTTACATCTTCCTACGCATTTAGTATATTGGTCACGTGCAACATTCCCTTGCACTATTTGTTATTATTTTATTGTTGATGTCTTATTCATATTGCATTGTTAAATTAGCTTGGGACTAAACATTTTCATTGCCATAACGACACTTTAGCTACTGTGCACATGAAAACCAAACCTTTGAATCTTGAAAATAATTGTTTCTTTAATTATCTGTGATAATGATTTGTGTTGTCGTTATTGACTAGTTTAATCAACTCCATTTTTATGTCACAATTTATGTAGAGTAGGTAACCTAAAAAAGTGTGAGCAAGACCCCCTGTGATGATAAATGGTATTGACATATGTTATACATTCTATGAAAAAAATTGTTATCGCACCCAGAGGAAAAGCTTTTTATGGCAACCATTGTATAGGTATTGATTGACAGAGGGCATGGCATCATATTGATTCCAAATTTGTATTAAAACAAATATATATATATTTGTATATTTGTATTAAAATCCAACTATAGGGGAAACCCTATAGTTGGATTAATAAAGGGGCTTCTTATTACCAATTATTTTAGAAGAACGCATAGTTTATACACAATTGAACTTGTTTAAATTTCTCAAAATTCTAATATAATCAGATGGAGATAATCTTCATCTCACCGTCTTCATCTGCAGACGAGTTTGCTCAGCTGCCATAGTGATATCAACATTTTAATATATTAAGATATCGTGAAAGTGTCTTTATGTCAGTCTTAAACACGCTTTGTCAAGCTTGGTTTTGGTTCAACTGAAGTGTGTACTTACCTGAACATATTTTTCTCATTTTTTCAATACTTGTTTATATTGTGAAACTTCGCACCATTCTATGATTCAAGATTTGATCAATGCACAAATATCATTTACAGTATGATATTGACTTTAGAAAATATTATTATTTTGCCTTTTAGCCCCCCAATATGCAAGTAGGAATTGGTGTCCTTCTTTGTATGGAAAGTGACTTTAGAATCTGTATGTTAATATGCACAATCATTTACTTTTAAATCCCAACGGCTGAAATGTTTACAGGTAAACTATCCCTGCATTGTTTACTGTAAACATGCATAATAATACTGTTGCCTGCTTTTCACATGACAAATATCGGTTGGTATTTGCCCCCACCTGGTGGACTGCTTGTCTCACAGCACTTGATGTTAAACATCTTCCTCCTCACACATCTGAAACAGAATTGTATGATTGTAAAAAGTTACTTCAGTGAATGAATGCAAACAGGAGCTGTTCTATAGACACTTTATTGCTCTGTTTATTGTTTTTACACTCAATATTTCCCCTTGGGCCGGACCAAACACTCCCCCTCCCAATTTCTGTTACCAAACCAAGATTTAAATAGCAAAAACATAACTAATAATGCAGTAATACAATATACACGACACTATAAAGTCTTAAGTTGAAATCCTTCTCACTAACATATAGGCTATACTGGTCCATTTACAAAATGCTTCTTTATATATTTTTCACATAAGATATAAAACAAGAGAAATGCACATTCTTTAAAATGTAAATAAAATGTGTTGTTTCTGTATATATGCAGATATATATTCGTGTGTGAATTCAGTTCCATGGCAACAAGTCAACACCCAGCAGTCGATATAATAACCAAGTGTATCAACAGTTTACAGAATAATAACATGTTTCGATTGTTCAGGAGATCTAATAATATGTGACGGGACTACGGATGGAAATGAGCTCAAAGCTAAAATCCGGCTCATTTACAGTTGTAAGCATTATTTTGTTTTAAAGTGTTCATCAATGTGCACTGTCCCGATTCAAATAAAAGATTAAATGAAATAAAATAGATGTAAAAGAGTATGAACAGCAACGTAGGATTTTAAGAGACAGTTACACTGTATTTTGTGATTTTATATAGATAAAATTACCAAAATGTATATAGAGAAGTATTTCAGGCGCCTTCAAATGCTTTTTTTCATACCAGAATGATACAATGTAAAGCCCATTTTGAACGATGAGTTTGAACATATTCTGTATAGTTCTTGTTGTCGCCAAATCCTATGAAAAAAAACCCAAAAATGAATCAATCCTACACAGTCGTGTCCGGGTATCCCCTGCCAGATATAGCTTCTTTGTCAGAATTGCTTTTTTAGTATAATTATTAATTATATGATACGCTTTTAAAAACAAATGTTTCCTCCAACCCAGAGAATGTACTGTACAAAGAAATGGCACACACATCTGATATTTGTATTTAACATCTACTGAAACTACACCCTGCCGGTTAGTAAGATAATATTTTACACAATGGGCGCCGAGGGACTGAACAATAGAAACGTCTGTATTATATGTAACTGTACACTGACTGCCGCTCCTCTGCGAATACAGAGAATCACATTGAGAAAAGTTATGGCTACATTTTGACTAAAACCTCTTAAATGCCAGATCCTAAATGTTGGCATTGTACAAATGTCCTACCTGTCATACTGAATACAGAGGATTGAAAAAAGCAACATTTGAAACACCCCCACTTTGTTTTCTTAAGGAAAGTTTTCCTGTTTCTTCAGAATTACACATTCTTAACTTTGTAAGAAACCTAAAATCAAATCCCTTTAAGTAACAACTGAACACAAATGGTGGAGTCTCGTCCACTTTTGGACAAGTTTAACTACAGTTGAAGAGACTGGAGTGGTGAGTGACTGTAACTACAGTGATGGCCGACTAGAACGAGCCCAACACCATATATATATTTATAAGAACTAAGGATATCTCTTAATGTGCTTGACAGGTCTCAGGCAGAAGAGGAAAGAAGTACAGTTTGATTGTAGATAACATCTTGTACTCCGCAAAAACAGTCGTGGTGGTGCTATCGTCTTTTCTTGTCTCACTTGATCCACATGTGCTGGATGGCCGAGGGTTTAGGCTTCATACACCCTGAGGAAGAAACAAAACACAGTTATTTTTTGTGATGAAATACTCTTGATAAGTGTTTCCTTTAGCTTCCTTCTAGCGTGCTCCATTAAGGTGTTTTCCTTTGGTCTTATCTTAATTATAGGATGTAAAATAAAAATGCCAGGAATTAAAACTCAAGCATACACAATATTGTATCTAGTTTTGTCATGAATTATGAGAGTTTTACCTGTGCTTGTCCTTCCAGATGCGGAACCACTTGACCAGATTCTTGGTGCTCTGAAGTTTGGGATGAAGACAGTACTCCTGCCCTTTGAACCGAGCCACATTTTCCATCGTCACACTGAGAGGAAACAACAACCAACATATGTTAAAAAGAATACTATAAATGTTATTATTAAAACATATTAAAATAATGTTTAACCTTATGCATTCCCATTTCATTCAATTTAAGGTTCAAGAGTGCAAGATATTTATTTTTGTATTCATGTAAGCCTTCTTCAAAGGGAGCTTAACATCTCAAATAATAACACAATATTATACACCATTATTCTACTAATAACAGGATAGCAAGCCAAAATGTCAAATATTCACTCATTAAACTGGGACAGCAATATATGCTTGCTACCGTAATAAGATAAGGTAATCCTTAATTTATAAGTGTCACAACAGGGACATTTGCATTGAATGAATAGTGCAACAATGAGAGAATAACAACATTATAATGAATTAGTAAACTGTTGAAAACCAAAATATATTGCATTAAACATCAAATCTAAATGTTTTCACATATGATGGAATTGCACAGGTTATGACATAATAAGTTATATGTTTAAGAAAATAAAATGTGGAGATTAAACAATACAAATTTGAAATTCAGTGCAATCATTCGGTTACATAAGGTAGTTTTATCAGGCTGCATTATATGTTTGGAGTAATACATAACCATGTAATCTTAAACAGTCAGAGAGAAGTCTGAGTCCAGCTACAGGAGAAATGTTTTTGAATGAATTTCAAAGAACCAAATCAAGTAGAAATACAGATTTAAGGGGGTATTTAAATGATCTGAAAGGGAATCTGATTTATTTTGAATAGAGGCTATCAAAACGTAGCACATTTGACATGTTTTGCAGCAAACCTTAGATTCAATTCTAAATCGCCCTCAATAACATTCCCGCAGTTAAAAGCCCTCCCATTGAAAAGCACAGGGCCGACAGCCACTTGGCAAAGCAGTAATATTATGGAGCTGCCACTTAAAAATGTGACATCCAAGCTCATTGAATCAGTTGCTCTGCTAAAGGCAATGGTAGAGACAGTCTGCCCGCATGTGGCATATTCAGGCCAAACAAGTGAATTGTGGGAAAAACACCCAGCATGCCGTGGGGCCTCTCCATCCAGTGACACACTCAAAGGCTCGTCAAACCATGAATGCTTAATAAGTTGACTGGGGGAGAAAAGACCCGTCTCTAAATAAAAACACAGCATTCAGTGGTTATATGGTTTTAAGTTAAAGAGTTTTGCATCTTTTCTCCTGCTCATTCAGTCCCTTTGTGTGGGTTTGAGGGGCAGCTGTATGAGCTTTGTTAGTGAAGAAATGAGCTTTGAGTGCATGAGAACATTAAAGTGCTTTTGTATGCGTGCATGCCAATGGACTCATATCTGCAAGGCTGCAATAACAAACACACACAGGATGTTTATCCATAGAGAGGGGAAACGTAATCCTCATTACTGCTTTAGTTCCTCCTCATTGTCATTCACCTGGGCGGCTGACTGCAGACACTGGCTCTAATTTGGTCTGTAAAAGGTTTCATAAGCACAGAGTCAGGAAGAGAAGGAAGGGAAACAGCTAAAGGAGGTATTTAAGGGCAATAGGGAAGAGAAAGAAACTCTTTACTGGCGTATTTCCATTTTCTGCTACTTTAAACCACTACTTCACTCAATTTAAAGGGGAAATAATCCATTTATTTTGAATCAAATGTATTAGACAGCTGCAACAAGTTACTTTGCTGTAACAAACATAAGCTTCACCTTCATAGCAACAAAATAAAAAAGTTATACTGTATATAATATAATATGTATACACTCATTGGCTATCCTGCATACATTTTATTCGATAAATTAAGTGAATTTTGCTGATAATACTTATACTTCTCTAGAGATTGAAGGGCTTGTTCTTGTAATGTTATTAGAGAGGCAGCTAGAAAAACAAAGGGCACAATAACAAAAAAATGTGATAGGAAAAAGAAAAGATGGTGAATAATGTTTTGAAAGAGAAAAGGTAGTTAAAAGACTGATTGGAAAAGAGAAGAAAAGAGAAATTCGGAGAAAACAGGGACACTTTGTGGCTCCGGGCTTGTGTGCAGTTTGGGGAGAGGGCGCTCTGAATGCCAAACTGAGCTCGGAAAGCCAAACGGCCGCAGCAGAGGCCAGAGGGGGACTCGTTCTCTCCCGCTCTCTTTCTTGGAGCTTTCCGGAGCCCGCTAAGATTCGTTTTTCACTGGGCACCTGGTGGCCCCCCATCTCATGCTAATAGAGGCATTAAATACTGGCTGTGTCGTGGGGAACACACACACACAATTCTAGCACAGTTTTTTTTAACCCCAACACAAGGATTACCCAAACTGAATGTTTGAAATTGTCTCATAGTATAGTTGACTAAGCACATACGTTTATTTATAAAAAAATGTATATTCATTTTAAGAAATTATGTTATTTCAGGGCATAGACAACAAGATGAAATGTAGTTAAAACTATATATTTAAAAGCAGCAAATGAGAAGGTAGAAAACATAAATAAATAATAATTATAATAAAATAATATAAAGAAATGAACATAGATTTATTGTCAATTGTAGAGTTAATATCTTAGTGTTCAGTCTAAACATGTCATCATAAAGCCCAAACAAAGATGTCCTTCTCTTACGGGCTCATGGTGTTGACCTACATCCTTTCCTTGGACACTTATTTAAACTTTATAATCCACTTTAATACATTACCCTAAACAAGTCTTCACTTTATAATGTAATGATGTACAGAAATTCATTTTGGTCCCTAAAATAAAACAAGATATATTTCACATTCTCAGAATACGGTTCTCAAGCTGTTGACCACATCGTGTTCTCTCTGTGATTTTGTAACTTGCCAGCAGATGGCAGCAGAGTTTTGTATTTAAAAACATAAAACGGTCTCCAGGGAGGCTGACATAACATCCCATCTGCAGCTCCTCCATGAAGCTTTGACATGGAACTTCAAATGAATCACTCAAGGAAATGATAGTTCACATTTCTAGCTATGTTTGAGACTCAGCTCGCAGGAGTTGACCCAAGATCATTGTAAAAATGATATACTAGACTGTATATATATATAATTTTAAAGGTTATTTATTCAAAGTTTTCTATCTGAGTGCCGCAGGGGGGTTTGAGTTTGAATCCCTCTGGAGGAAGAGACCTAACAATCAAGCTGGTTTCCACAACATTAACATTTAACATAATAGCTGTCTGTCTGCTACAGCTCTGATTGTATGGGTCAAAGGTCAGACAGCAGAGTGAGAGTATAGGGGTATGGATCAACAAATAAGCTAAAACTGCACACTGACCCTGCCATTGAGATGTAATAATTCCCAGAAACAAAAATAGAGGGGAAGACAAGTGAACAAATCAAATATTTTGGTCTTTATTTGTTACTCGATATGGCACTATGTACCAAATAATCTGTTTTAAATAATGCTATTGTTGTTATTTTTATTCATACTGTTACTTACATTTCCATTATTATTTATATTCTAATTATTCTTGCAAAATCTTACCTGTCCAATCCTGGATGTGTACTCTTACGTAATGAATAGAGGTTTATCATATCTTATCGTATCTTACCAAAGATGCATTTGTATGTGATGTATACATTGAACACAACATATGAGTAGTAGGATATAAACTGTTTGATATTCTATCATTAAATGCCTGGAAATTCCACTAAGGCTCGTATTAGATTGTCATCTGTTTAAAAGGGTTGTTTCTTTTCTCCCCACATTTCCAACGTATAAATACTTTCATGCTCCTGACAGCATGTGTATGTCTAAATCACCAGTTAGTCATCACACTGTTAATACTCCTAAGTGCTTTGAGCACAGGCGACAGTGTTTTGATAAAGCCTGTACGGACGCCAAATATTCTTATGGCCTTTGCACAGTCACGGTTGTATACCTGGGAGTCAAACAGGTTCAAATACTGTGACATGTAGTGCGTGCCAGCACAGGGAAGAAGAAAAGGTGGGAGGGGAGTAGAGAAAAACAAGCATAGAGAAGATGGGTAGAAACAGGTCATGATCGTAGAAAAAATCCTATAAAGGACATGAAGGATAAAGAGAAGAAATAAAAGGAAATGATGAGAGAAAGAGCTTTACAGAAAGGAAGAATGAGAGAGTGAAAGAGATGAAATGTCTCACTCACAATATCATCTTCTCCTGGCAGAACGGGTGTTTGGGTTTGATCTCCAGCTTCTGCACATCCTTGTATCTGATCTTTGGTCCCTTTCTGGTGCACTTGCACTTGTAGGCTGCAGAGAAATCAAACACACACAAGTCAGACTGACACAAGTAACACAATGAACTTGTAATACTGGGGGTTTAAAACACAATGGAAACTGTCTTTTGTCCGACAGATTAATACAGTTAGACTAAACACTACCTCTGCAGACAGGAGGTAGGGGTGATTTGACTGCAAATTCAAGGGGGACCGACAAGGGGAGATTGACAGAACCAATATTTAATCATCAAAGGCTTTACAAAAACTGCTTCTTTAACGAACTCCTTAGTTTATGTACAAAATAGTACAATAGGTCGCATTGAAACATGTTGAAAAATAAGAATAAATACATAATTCAAGGCTGAATGAGAATTAATAGATTTTTATTCTAGTTTGCATGTAAAACTTTTGCAAATGTTGTACTGAACATATGTTTAAAGCCACTTCCAAATAAATGTTAGTTTAGCAGTTTATCCAATGCAACAGTTCACACTGAATGGATTGTAAACAGAGAGAACCTGTGGATTGAATGGAAAAAACCCTCTTCATTTTACTTTTGGGTAACACACCTCTTAGGTATTTGTATCTACATTTGTTTCAGCCTAACACCTTCCTGCAGGTTTCAAGTTATTGTGACTTTACGCTGCAGAATAAAGGCAGAGGAAATTAGTTTTTCCTGGTTGTATATCTGTAATGGCGGGTGATGACCTGGATAGTCCAAGGTTTCTTTCATCCATCACGTCTAACTGTCCTCACCCCGACCACTAAATGTGTCAGGATTCACACAGACACCCCGGACAACACAAACTCATAATACTGAAGGTTATGTATCCATCCTGTGTGATATGGTTTCTAACTGTCTATAAGATTTTGGTATGAGCCTCTCTCTTCTTGACTGTATATCCTGCCATGTAGTTAATACAGAGTAGCAGAGTGAAAGTTATTGGTTTGTAATTCATTGGTTTCTCTTGTTTTTGCTCAAAACTATGAAGCTGGTTGAGTGCATTTGACCAATATCTGCTTTCAAAAGAGCTGACAAAGACAAAAAATGGCCCTTGTAAACATGCATAGTTGTTTTCCTTAAAAGTTGTTGTCTTCCTCTATGTATATTTCAATAACGTTTAAGTTTTGCAGGTGTTTTAAGTTCAACATTTATTTTTCATTAAATATGTTATTCACAAAAAACAACAGCCCCCCCTCCACATGGCCCCATGAAAACTGGCTTTAAACTGTGTCAGTTACATATGGTGAGTTTCTCTTGTCCTGCCAGAAACACAGAGTCCCAGAGAGGTGTTCAGGGTGAGAAAAGGCTTGCTGGGTCAACATAAGGCTCATTTTTCAGACCATAGATTTCAAAGTACAATAATATGATGTAACCTGTGATATGGTATTCATAATTACTTTTATAAAAGTGTATGGTAAAATAAGGCTGTTAATAGAGTGCTAAATTACAAGATTGCATGCAGCAGGTGGCATATTATCAACATAAAGTGTTTTTGTGAGCATAAGTATGCAAGTGAACACACCACTGATACACTTAAGCTAGGCTGTTGTTTTCCAAAACTGTGCTGGAGATTTGGGGATCTTTGGCATCAACTTTACTCTTGTTTTAGAATAACTCTGGATGGAAAGACTAGCCTACTTTTAAACGTTCATGCACACAACAAAAAAGTACATTAGGCAAATCTGTCTCCACCCAATCTTTGCTAGTCAGTTACATCACCACATCTTCCATCCAAAACACCTCCAATTATATAAAAAAATAAAATAAACTTCTACTAAAATTGAACAAAAATAGCTTACCTTCTGCGCTAAAGACGTATAAGGCCACCACTAACAAAAGCAGCACCGCCGTGCACCGATGCATCTTCAAAGGTAACAAACAAACACAAATGTTTCTTTAAAAACAAACTCCTAAAACTCAGATTCCTCGAAAATCAATCGACAAAAGTCTTTCGAAATAAAATCCACATGCAGTGTCTGCTGGGGTGCAGAAGTGAAGGAGCTGAGGAGGGTTTGTGCTTTCTTTCAGTCTCTTTGGAGCTGATCGGAACTCCGTCTGTGCGTCCTGAGCCTGGATGAACCTCCTGTCTCTCCTCTAGGTCTCTCTCTCTTCCTCTCTCTCTCACGCCTGCTCTTTTAAAAGCAGCCCGCTGTCCCCTGCTCATTAATATGCACGGCCAGACAGCGAATCAAACACTTGTGGCCGGAGAGGGAGAAGTGGAGAACATGGAAAGGGACGGAGGGAGGTAGGAGGGGAAAATGCGCATATTGTTCCCCAAAAAGAGGGTAGAGTGACGTCTGCTGTGGTAGACCAGTTTATGTTGTAACAGATCCGCTTCTGTCCTGATTAAAACTGACGGTAACCTTATCCGGAAGTGGAGTAAAGTCATAATAGGACCATTGGCTACATTGCGCAGTTTGAATGCTACAACAACGGAATGTAGCTATTTGCTCTATTAGTTGTTTGTGTGTAGTTATGTTGGTCAACACTTAAACGGCACACGTTTTGACAGAGTTCATGAGTTTTACATTATGTCTTTGATAAGTCCAGGTTTGGTATCAGTTCATTAGCACTTTGCGGGGTTACCATGGCCACATAGAATAGTCGTTTCTGATTGGCTAAAGAGAGAAGATTGCAAACGTAATAATTTAACATCCAAGGTTCAGCCACATTTTCTGAATGGATAGTTAGTTGAAAGT
Source organism: Trematomus bernacchii (assembly GCF_902827165.1). Taxonomy (NCBI): domain Eukaryota; kingdom Metazoa; phylum Chordata; class Actinopteri; order Perciformes; family Nototheniidae; genus Trematomus; species Trematomus bernacchii. The sequence goes on from NW_022987429.1 coordinate 914,790, forward strand.
TCATTATAGTAAGTAAATATGTAAGGGGATGATGTGCAGCGAAGTGGTCATTGATTAAAAAAGAACGACAGGTTGATCATGGAGCCCGAGTGAGGCCTGTTCACAGTTTCTGTTTACTAACAAGTCCTTAAACAATCCCAGAGTAGCCCATACCTTGTTCCTGTCAGTGTTTACCTCCCGTCTGTCTTCTTCTGATGATTTATCTGACATCCAATGCTCTGTCTTTTAACCTCTTTCCTTCTCTACTTTTATTTTTATTTTTTTATTATTACATGTTAGGTCTACTTGTTAGACGCTTTTATCCAAAGCAACTTACATACTTAATACTGTGGGCAATCCCCACAGGAGCAATTTGGGGTGAAGTGTCTTGCCCAGGGACACAACGACATGCTGACTGCAGTGGGGTTTGAACCTGTGGTCCCCCTGATCCGAACACCAACACACAACCCACTGCGCCACACGCCTCCACTTTGATCCTCCTTAGCAACAATAATGTTATGCTTATCAGTGGTGTTTTATAGAGTATTAATAACCTGGGGAAAAAGTAGATCAGTAGTCTTTTTCAAAGAAAAATCAACATATATACTCTGCAAATGTTGAGTTTAAAAGAAGGATATAAGTATTGTAAAAATATGTACAAAATAAGTTTAATTTTATCATTATCTCACACAAAAAGTAGCAACATATATTTTAGGTTGAAGAACCGAACCAAACTTCCTAAAACATTAAGAACCTCCTTTGAATAACCAATCATATAATCAATAATAATTTCCTCAATAGTGTCACTGTATTGTGTGAAAGTGAATAAAAGCCACCATTGTATCTGAGGATGCCATCAGGCTGAAACAGTAACAGATAGCCCTGAGAAGAAGGTCTGACCCCACCCACCTGGGACACTCTGACCACAGGATTAAACAGGATTCATCACAGTCCTGCATCGTGTGTGTGTGTGTGTGTGTGTGTGTGTGTGTGTATGTGTGTGTGTTCACCTCCCTGCCCTGAACTCTGATGCAATCAGCTGCTGTCATTACTCAAACCAGTGGCCATGAAATGTCTGTCTGCACCATGCATTTAGTGTGTGTGTATACAGTTTGTTCATGCCCTACATATTCATTTTTGTGTGTGTATGCACGTGAGTATGAGCATATTTGTAAAATGCCGATGCCTGATCAGCGAGGAATCAAATGGAAATCTGTCTTGACTTCAGCGCCTGTCTTCCCTTCCTTTGCATGGTGCTCTGGTTAAACAGCAAACATCAGTAGGACATTTACTGCCAGCTGTGAGAGATTAAGATGTATGTGACTGCTGCAGGACACTGATGCTGCGTGAATCCATCTCTACTCATTTTGTTCTGAAGATAAAAGACATCGGTGAGCTGTCTGTTCCAGTCTTCAGCTGCAGGGACTGATAATCAGTCTGACGTCTGTTGTCTCCATCCATTAGATCACTGCAGCCTCACTGAATACTAGAGAAAGGAAATAAATTGATGTTGAATAAATACAGAGGATTGCATCCTGAAGGAATCTGTCTTGAAATGATGACGAAAATGACATCACTTTAAAGAAATGTGTAATCGGTCATGGTGCTGGTTCAGAAAAAGGTTTTGAAAATTCCGAATTACAGAACATAACGAGGAATATCTCAATACTTGAATATATTTATATGTTTGTTTAACAGTATATATTGCTGGCTGTTGCTGGTGAGGTGTCATTTTAAAAAAACACAGAAAAACTCATGTTAAATCTTTTTGGCAGCCTGAGGCATCAGCGAGAAATTGAAAATAGATCATTGTCATTTAGCCAATAAACACTTCACATCCTGACACGTTGCAGAATAAAAATATATTTCCATCACTTCATCAACTGAGACAGCTGTTTTGTGAAAGTAGTTGTCAGAATACTTTGGGTTAGCTGCGAGTCTCTCTAAGTCTTTCAATGTGAATTCATCACAAAGAGAAGGACTGCATGCTGGACTCCATCTGCCTCTCCAACCTGCACAGTGTGTAGTGGCTCTAAGTGCACTTGGCAGCGGCGTAGGTGCAGAGCTAATTCACAGGAAATTGCACAGTTTACTCCAAAGTCAAACATGGCAGAGGGGGTGTAAAATGTGCTGGGGCTGTTTTACTTTGTAATGATGTTTGGGAAAAATGTGACAGGAGAGTACATTGTGAGTGTGTTTACAGCCGGACAGAGTGTCTATATATAAATACAGGCTGCAGTCTAACTAACACACACAAAAACCTTGTCGGGCTGATTATAACCATCAGTGCATAAACTATCTCTGCATGCAACTGCTGCGAAACAAAACCCATAATTAAACTACGATTACGTTTTTTTATGTCGACATTGGCGCCCCCAGCACATGCAATTGTTCAGGAAGCACAGGGAAAAATAATTTTTGAATACCATATTTCTTAAAAATATATGTTGTGGTTATATGTTTTAACCAGTCTAGAAAGAAAATGGCCAACTAAGGATCATTATATCCCACAATTCTTTCTCTTTGTGAATGATCTATAAAGGACGACTCTTGTTTTTATCCGTGCTATAACCTCTGTTGTTCAATTATTTTTTCTCTCTGTTTGCTAACCCTGTCTCAGTGTCAGCCATAACCAGAAATTCGTCAAAAATAACATGTTGTCTCAAGACAAACGTTTCCTGCCTCCTTTAACTAGCTAACGTAACAGCACTGAAAATGTAAAGCTAGGCTGTAAATTGTATAGTCTGATTGTGGAGTATTGGACCGGGGGACATGCATTATGAATAATTGTAAAGAATTAACCATGAAAAAACAAAAAACAACAACTATTCATACATCTTGCTTAAGAAGTAAATTCCAAAGCATCCGAATGAACATCAGGTTCACTTTAGACATGAATGAACAACACCTTCATGAGCCTTATACACTTAATGATGAGGTTTAAACAAGCTAGACTGAACACATATTTTAAATCTATCATGAAGGAAGGATTTAATCTGTCTGAAGACATGGAGGCCGGATCCTCAGGGGCCGACATGTTATTACTGTGTGTCCACTGTGAGACTCACTGTCGTTGGAAGTCAGATGATTTTAGGTAATCTTCACTTCTGAGGGTAGTTTGAGGGCTGAGATTAGAGGGGTAAGTGAATGTGAGGAGGATGTAAACAAAAACACCTCAAACGTAACCTGTGTGAATGACTGTTTTTTCTTTTTTGTAGCAAAGCTTTCAGATAAATCACAGGGCTATCAAGAATAGTTGCTTCAAGTACAATAACAATAATAAAACCCTTGATAAAGTTACTTTAAATAGGTGGAAGTGAAGCCTTAACACATTGTGCTTTAAACCATGTCAACATGTAAAATAACAGGATGTAATTTCTTGATGAAATGTCGTATTTATCTACACGATTTTCCAATATTTTGTTACTTTTTCCGCAAATTAGCTTCAGAGAGTTGCCCAATATCTATCGTATAGTTCAACTTTAAAAAAAACGTATTTGCATGTTTGTTTGGGTTTCTTTCAGGAGCGTCTGTTCCCACAGGACGTTGAGAGAAAAACAACTCTGAGATTTGCATGCAGACAGGTCAGCTCGTGGACAGACAGGGAGGCAGGTGCTGGAGGTAATTGCAGAAAAATAATTACGCTCTATACTAGGGAGTACAGGCATGTAGGAACAATGTATTCAGACACACAAACACACACAGTTGGGCAGATACTGGGAAATAATTGCTGGTATTAATGGGAGGCTTAACTGTGACTATGTTGTGCCGTTTCCCTGCTGCAGATTATTCCAGAAGCCATTCATAAACCAGAAGAACCAGAATATTTCTCTATGTAAAGCACACCATTTTGTGCATATACACATCTGTGTGTGTGAGCAGTAGGCGGACACACAGGAAAGTGGACAGACCAACAGGAAGGTATGCAAAGGTGCAGAGAGGCAGACAGGTGTGAGAGGATAATTCCTCTCAAGTGAATGAAGTCAGGAGGAGGGCGAGGCTAATGGCCCCGGGCGGAGATTTAACTGCTGTTTAAACTGTCATGTTCACATCATGCTGCTTTCATAAGTTCACAGCCATCAGGCTAAGTAGTGGCGGCAAGCTAGGTTTAACTGGAGGTTGGATCTTTTTCCTCTTGTACTCCAGGGCGCCATTGCTTTTCTCTTGTGGCCACTTCTTGTTCCCTTTTAAGCCATTGTAATTTTAAGTATTTGTTTAGCCATGTTTTTTGACTTTTTCTATTTTGTATCAGTCTATTGAAGTTTATTGTTGAATGTATATTGAAAAGGAAACAACAACACCTACACTTCTAAGGCACATTTAGACTGAAACAAATGTTCCACTTCCTTTCTGCAAGCTGCACATGATTGTTTTTGCAGAATTGTACTGACAGCAAAGATATACTGTACACAAACATGATTGGGTGTGTCTTTGTTGTATCTATCTGAAAAGGTAGGTTTGGAATGATTCAGAATGAAAAGGATGTTTGTTATTTTGCTCCTGTCCCTAAAATGTTTACCTTTCTCAACTTGCGTCATGAATCTTCGGCTAAATTTGACCAATCTTGGGTGAATTCACTTTCATGTTTACACTGAAAATGCATGTAATTGTGCAATGTCTATAATTCACTTTACATACCGTTTGAACCCACCCTTACACTACTACATTACTCATGTACTTTTTGCCTAAAGACACTTAAAAGACTTGACTTTCAAATAAGTCAAAACTGATTCAAGAGTATCCTCTCTTCTGTGCAGAGTCTGTATAAATAATATTTTGCAGGCTTCACTTGGGCAGTGACGCAAAATCACCTGCTAGGACATGAAGAGAAGAGACAAACACATACCATCAGATGGTGTTTGGATTTGCATGACTTCTACAAGAGAAACTTAACATAGATTTAAGTGCCGGTAAATGGTTTTACAGAAAGAGAGAGTGAGAGCATGAAGAGATTCTTACAGCTAGCTCATAAACAGACAGACCATTAGTGTTTAGCTGAGCTCTCTCTGTCGATCTGTTTTGACATACACCTCTGTAGAAAAGTATGTGAGTGCACTTAATGTCGACAAGGCTGGAGCCCACTATGGTGAGTCAACAGAAACATAGCACAATAGTAAACTATATATAATGTATGGAAAATAAGGAGTAAAACAAGGACTCTACTAAATAAGTAATCAATTACAGTCAGTTCAAGGAAGAGTTGGATATTTTGGGAAAGTTAGAATACAGGATTGTTACCTTTCTCATGCCTGTCAATCAAATGTCAAGCTATAGCCAGAGGCCATTTAGCTTAGCTTAGCATAACAACTGGAAACAACTAACCTGGCCAGAACCTGTAAAGCTCTAGTTTGTGCAATCCGTACATAACAAAATGTAATATAACAATGAAAGGAATCATGTTGAACTATGCCCTTTAAGAATGAACTGCCGGAACAGATAATGGCAAATCATGTTATGCAACCATTGAGATGTGAAAGAAACCTTAGCGCACTCACATGCCTGTAAGTGTGTCAATAAAGGTCCCTGATCACAGTGATGTTAGGTCAACAGGAAAACAAATCAAGTTCACATGAAGGCAGCATATGTTAGGTCCCAGGACGTGTCCTATTTTCAGATATTTTATGACATTGATCCTGGCTTATGTCATTTTTGTACACCACATCAAGGCCAGCTTTTAAAATTGACTGCTCAATTCACTAACATCTAGGTTACACATGAAACAGCAAATGGAGCATGGATATCACAAATATAAAACAAGAGCAGTGCCACTGAAAAAAAGATAGAAGAGCATGGACTAAATAAGGTAATTTGTATTAAAATGAGATATCCATAGCTTTGTCAATAAAATGGTTTACAAGAATTGCATTTGGCTTAATTTATATAGCAAATAGCAAAACAGCAGATTAAAGAAACAAGATAACACAATTAATACATTTATATATTTGTTGCTTTTAATTAAATAGTCTAAATCGTCATGTTGTTTCACTTTATTCATCCAGTTGATTTTATGTAAACATTTGACTTCACTTTATCTGCTTGGTTAGGGGGCCGAAAAATGTACATGAACATGGGGCTTTGTTTTATTTCATTTTACCCCAATCAATCATCTACATTTGAACACATGGTTCCTGCTGAAGATATTTTTAGTAATCAAAGACATGTCTCTGTATCTTAACATACATCCAACTGTATTAAAGAACACTTGAAACTAAAGATTTAGACCAATAACTGCTGAGGAAAAGGTTTACTGAGGTGATAAAGAGTGGAAACTGAAGAGTGACATTTAATAAGCATTGTGGGTTGAATAATATAGAAATCAAGCCAGTCTGACTTTTGGTCTTAAACAAGCCGGGTAAGAGTTTGACAATTGAACAAAAACAATATAATTAAACGTCCCTAAGGCTTTCATTGAGCTGCTTTTCCATTGTTACAATGACAATTTAGGAAACCAGTGAACTATTAGTGGTTTGCCAACAATGTTTTGAGGCGAGCACTGAGAGGGCGAAGAGTTTAAGCGGCTGTGGTTTTTGTCGCATCCTTGTTAAAGTTGATAATCAGGAGAGAAATGTTGTCAAAATGTGACATGCAATTATGAAAAACACAATGGTGAGCTTAAGAAAAGCCACAAAAAATGTACCACAAAATCACTTCTTAGAATTTAATGTCACCTTATTTTCACTGTCCATGACCCTTGGAGGTTTTTAGATGTATTAAATGCTGTGTCACATCTGCTTTTATTTTTTATTTCCAATAACACCGTAATGCTTCGATTCACTAGAAGTTCATCACACCATCTGGGTCCATATGAATCTATATCTCATAATCTGACACAGTTTGGCACTCATACACACCACAAAATGACACAACATGTATGGTCTGATTTTTGTCACTCAAACTCATCGAAACCGCTATGCTTGGACTGCTGCCCCTCTATCCACTTACATATCACACAAACAGTACAGCTATAGACTACGATCTCAAAATTACATCACTCTGTCCATCCCCTCAGTACGAACGGTGCTTGGGAAAAAAGCCATATCATACTCTGCCCCCTCGACCTGGAACACACTTCAGCAGGAACTTAAGCTGACCAGTTTGATACCCATCACGGATTTTAAACTAATTTAAAAAAAGCTGGAGAAATCATCTGTGGGTGTTTGCACCTGCAATATCTGACTACTGTATATGGATTTCAATGACTACTTTTTTTACGATGTTGTATTTTAGTGTTGCCTCTGTGTTTAGTGTCCTGTCTGTCTGTAGCTTTGTGTGGTAGTGTTACCACCAGGTTACCACTGACAGGTCTCTCTTGAAAATGGGACCTTGTGTCTCAATGAGATTGTACACCTGTAAATAAAGGCTAAATAAAATAAAAAGGTTTATGCTGAAGTAAAATGAGTTTTAGCAAATCATACAAGAGAGGATGGTGTAGACTGACTTTTAGTATCATCAGCGTGGTATCAATCTGGGTCTGCCTGCAGAGATTCAAAGGTTTATTGTCATATGGATAACAGCTGCAGAGTAGAGACACATTATTTGTTCCAGGCTCCTCCAACAATGCGATTAAGAAATACAATTGAATTTGTAAAGATTCTTGATTCCTACATATCCCATACATACAGCATGATAGCTTTTGTTAAGCCCTCCATGCCTGGTTAATGCCCTCATCTTATAAACTCTATGCCCCTGTTTTTTAAGACAGGCTTTACATTCTAAAAAGTTTATTTTCCAAGCCTAACATAAGGTAACTGCTATCATCAGGGCATATTTCTTAGATTTGTCAGAGCTCCTCCACATCCAAATATGTTGCGGCTGTTTTAATCTCCTGAGCAGTACTCCCGATGACATGAAACTGATCGGTATGTGCGAATTAATGTATGTTCCTCTTTAAGTTTTTATGACCAGTTCATGTTTGTGCACCACACCCTGTATTATAACGTGATGTAAATCTAAAAGTCTTATCTGGAAAGGGTAAATCAAGTTCACGCAAAGTGTACATACACAGCGTGCATTGATATGATGTATGAAATGAATGTGATTGGACCACGGATCATGGATGTTGGATCAAAGCCAGAAGTGGAAATATAATCTGTTTGTGAGAAAGTTGGAGCCAAGAGAGCTGTCACGACTCGTCCTGAGGTCTAAATGACTCTCAGCTGCAGGCACAGCTGCAGCTAACATAACCCTTTGTTTATCTTTCTGTTACTACAGAGTTGTAGAACATGAAAAGATTAGCATTTCTGCTGAAAAATGCAAACTTTACAGTGTTATGTTTCATGACCCATTATGTGTTGAGCATGACGCCTCACTGTCTGCTTGAGAAACAATGATATTTGGTGACTTCAACAGTCACCAACAGTTCCTCTGTTGTCATGGTGGCTCAGTTTAAATGCTTAAACTAAGCTTAACAGCTACGCATAGTTAATCACACCTAAACGATTGTAGGTGCCTCAACGTAGTGCCTCACAGTGTCTTGAGAGTTCAGTCCTGTCATAAAAATGTATCCATTATCAATTAAAAGTTGAAATGATACATGGAATATACGTTAAATCACTTGATTCATATTTTAGGCTGAAGGGTTTGCAGATAACTTTAAATATTGAAACAAAAGACAATTATTACGATTTTCTTTGATAGTTGGTTACCGGTATATTATTTTAGAAATATGGCCAATTGTAAGCCAAATAACCCAACAGTTGAGGGCAGAAATAGCAGAAAAATGCAGATCCACAAAAAAAACCTTAAACGCATTTCAAAATGTGGATTTGGAAACTTGGAAATATTGCCAATTGCGTGCCAAGTAATTCCACAGTAAAAGGCAGACATATTATATAAAGGCATGTCCGTTGACATGAACTGCAGTTCAGACTCTTTTTCTCTTACTTTTACTACCGTGGAGTTGCTTCTTCCCATCTCTCCCATCTCTGGATCTCTCTGTTGTTGCCAAGGCAGATGGAAGAATTCAGGGAACAGATGCAGGCGAGATGTTATCCATGTGTTCCCTGTGAAAGAAAAAGACTTAGCATCTCACCATCTTGTTCGCTTGTATCGAAGTCAACAGTGTTTGTGGCTAGAAGCCTGAAATAAGGTGTGTGGTTAACACATGCTGAAGAGATTTGAAAAATAAAAATACATCAGTAAATACTCCCCTTGTGAATGTCCGTAGCTTCTGTGTGTCATCAAAATGGCGGTTGCTAACAAATTAGTAAATGAAAGTACTAGATGTCATTACGCCGACACTAGACCCCCTTAAGATTAGCACAGCCATGCAATTGTGATGTACAGTAGTGCGTTTATAGCATTATGTTAGCTTTTTATTTCTGCCAATTGCATTCATCACAATATGTGGAGAGTATCCTGCTGAACAAAACATGTTAGGTATCATAAACGTGTGTTTACTACAAAGCTTATTTTCTTCCATATAAGGAAATCCAATGGGAAATTCCCATTCCTTTTGGTCGAGGGAGTTCTTGCGATGCTAACTTAAGGGTCGGGCCTACAGAAATACGTCATCATCGCGCCAGTCTATTTAGTGCTTGAAACTTAGAAGGGATGCAAGACCTTGATACGGCTCTAAATTGTTGACAGTGGACGCAGACTTTTACCTGGTCCACTTTAAAATGGTGACAGGAATCATAGATGATCTTGTTTTGATAGATTTAGAGTTTGGCAACATTTATTGTTACATGATACAAACTCCTTTCATCTACACAAGAGAGTTTTGAAGGCTTATAAATCCCTTAGATGCGTAGATGTGATAACTACAATAAGGTGGAGGTTATTGGAAACAGGGTTGCCATCCTTCCATATTGAATTTCTTAAACTTCTACAGTATTCATGATTTAGACAAGACAAGCATGTACTCCTTTCCTTATTCTCCCTTAAAACATCTTCAGTTTCACGATAACAGGAAAGATATTGTGTCAGAATCAAATTGCCCTCATCACTGTAGTTCACAATTCTCCAGTTTACAATCAATAATCGTCTGATCTGTTCTTTTCAACAGTAACCAGATGTGTCAGTGTTTGGCCCGAGTATGCCAAGTCCACGGTTCACCACAATACTGTGATTGATGCCGATTAAAAAGTAATTCGGCTGAGGTCATTCCCCATCATTCAAAATCAAACTAAATCATGTTATGTTTTCTCTGTGACTCGGTGAGTAATAACCAGGAAGTGCTTGTCACACAGTGAGACGTCAAAGGCAGCAGCTGTGTCAATAGTTAGAATAGAATTTAGGGTACTTATCGTTTAACACGTAGATATACTGTATTTATGTACGTTTTTACAACACATTTAAATATTATCTTCAGTGTTCTTCAACATGGGGTTTGTAGAGATTATGATAATTTTTGAACTTTTTGATGGAGGAACTTTAATTAAATATCCGAAATTCAGTATTGAAAATATGTCAACTAAATCAAGTCTTTAAAAACATAATTTTTATGTTCCTCTAATAATACAGTGACGTTTTAGTATGCAGTATTTTTACAGATTTTTATTTCAACACATTTTGCATGTAGGGAAGACAAATCCTAAATTGCTTTCAGAATAAAAGTGGGAAAAGATAACCCAAAAAATGAAAACAGCCTCCTTCAAGCAGATTTTGACTTCTCAAAGAATACGGAACACCTCTAAGCTGCCCTCAGCAGTAAAAGGACAACAGTCTGATCTTAAAGTGTAATTATGGAGCCTTTGGTGCATTGTCCAACGCATCCATTTTCCAAAAATCCTTTCACATTCCTGACTGCTTTGCACAACTCGCAAGAGCTTAGAGATAAGCCGGAAAGACATGTGTCATCTTGTATTTGTTACTTCCAGGTATCTTTAGTGAAATGTACCATCATGACAGACAATCAGAGGCATCAGATACACAAACATGTAGGAGTTGTGAAGGTTATCAAACATGAGGAGAAGAGTCGCTCATCTGCTCTAACATACTCAACAAAAGTGTCAGATGTATTTTCATGGTAAACATAAGGGCTGGGAACATGATATAGGTCACTAAGCTAACGCTGGCACGAGACGAGGTGCACACCCATGGAAACGTGATCGCACTCCTGAATAATTTACATGACATGTAAAGGGATCGCCCTGGGATATACGTTATGTTGTTGACAAAGATGAGAACATAGAAAATGAATGGATGGAGAGGCAGGTCCACCTATATAGCTTTCTACTCCATACATATTGGAATAAAACAGCTTCCTAAGACTGGACCACAGTCTCACCTTCAAAATTAAACACAAATTGTGAACATCTTAATCCTAAAATAAATGATTTCTTTGACAGAAAAATGATTAAATAATTACGAAAGGTGTTTATTATGTGAAAAAGTTGACAAAAAACCTTGTGATCCAGACATAATTTTGTTGAGGCATTGTTGATATTTATATATATATATATGTATATATATAAAATCACTTTTAATCACATGTCGTCTCAAATGTAGGTCTCGTAATAACTGATCAAGTGACTTCCATAGCTTGTTTTTATCCGGAAAAAAGTAAGTAAACGTTTTTTGGAATGTTGGATCTTACAACAAACAACAGCATTTGTTGTCATATCTTCATATTGACAGCTTCGTGTCATATTTTGCCTTTACAAAATGAATAAATACTTCAAAGTGCAGGCGTTCAGAAACTTCACTCGAAATCTGAACATGTAATTCATCAGAGAAAACAGATCAGTGTGATCTATGGCCGATGGGCATGTGACAGCTTTGCAATATATCCATTAGATATTAATGAGGTCAGTTAATTATTTAGTTCTTATTAACTGTGACCACAGTGACCTTGAGGTATATGAGTCATACTTCAGATGGATGTCACTCAGAGCCTATTGAACATGTCAATCACACACATGCACACACAAAGCATGGCCACACAGGGAGGAAATATGTGAATACACACACACACACACTGACACCTGAGACTTGTGTTATTGTTATAGGCCAAAGATAGCATTTCAACCTCTCACGGCAACAAGTGATTACCTGCGTCATAAAGTCCACTGTGAACTCGATGAGACACGGCCGGCAGAGGTGAAGAAAGAGGGAGCGTCACCGCCTCTGAAATGAAAACCATGCAGCAGCTACAACCCTCAGCGACAGATAGGAGACGACCAGCAGTATCTGTTCCACACACACACACACACACACACACACACACACACACACCCCCCCCCACCCCCCCCCCCCCCCCCCCCCCCACATGAACGAACTCGTCCCTTCAAGCAATGATGGTTGTGTGCCTTTACTGTTAAATAACTTGATATAATAACAAGTTCCATGGACGTCTCTCAATCTCATTCAACCACATTTCATCAAAGTGCTCGAGTTAAATGTACGGATAAAAAACAACTAAAAACCGGTGTTATTATCACAATATTTAAAAAAAGGGTATACGATAATAACGCTATTTTTTTTAAAGGTTTTTCACTTTTTATTACTTTGTGTTCAGAGTTTTGTATTGTGAACTGTGACCATTTACATTAGAAAACAGACCAAACTTCATTACTATATTTTAAAAGTCTGGATATTGTCAGGTAAGTAAAACATGAATGAGCCAAAACTTTAAGATATTGCAGTTGGAAAAAAGTTGGTTCATCAGTACTGAACTGCAGGAGCTAAAGGATGTTACGAAAGAGATAAACTCACACACACACTCACCTCACTCTGACCCTGAGCAAGGAGCTCACACACACACACACACACACACACACACACACACACACACACACACACACACACACACACACACACACACACACACACACACACACACACACACACACACACACACACACACACACACACACACACACACACACACACACACACACACACACACACACAGTTGGACTTGCAGAAATGCATGCACATGCACTTGTTTTTGCAACAAGTCTCGCTGTGCAGAGATTTCTAATTTGGCATAAGACATTTCAGCCTGGGCTATAAGTACGTATGTGTGTGTGTGTGTGTGTGTGTGTGTGTGTGTGTGTGTGTGTGTGTGTGTGTGTGACAAGGAGGGAGAGAGAGAGAGAGAGTGTGTCCACTGGTGGACAAATTCAACCTGCATCCAAGAAACTGCTATTGACCAATGGTGGAAACTATTTGTGAATGAGACACCCAGTCCCAAGACACACACAAACACACTTACATAAACTCACACGGAGAAACCCACAAAAATGCACATCAACCCCCCCACTGACACATGTACGCATCGACATACACTTGCACGGCTGAAACTCACACTGCATCTAAATGTCTGGTTTGCGAAGACATTTAGTTTTAACTGCACACAAAAACACACCACAAACACACACACACACACACACACACACACACAAAGACCCTTGTCCTGAGAAAGCCCTCTCAGCGGGGAATGGGACAATTTTCCTTCCGTCTATAAAGGCTGCTTTGTGTCCTGACTATCTCCTAAACACGCAGGCACACACACACACACACACACACACACACACACACACACACACACACACACACACACACACACACACACACACACACACACACACACACACACACACACACACACACACACACACACACACACACACCTAATGACTGCTTTGTGTCCACATTTTAAGGCAAGGACGCACTCACACATCGACACAGGGCCCAGCTGCTTTGTCCCCTCATTATGTGGCTGTTAGGCTCAGGCTACTTGGGATTGCAGACACGGGCCGGGCAGATGTCCTCCGGCCTCACTGTGACGGCAGTAACTCACCGAGAGAAATGTGTACACTGACGGACGTGTGGAAAAACACATACTCTGTGAACTGAGCATCTGGCCTTGTTCTGTCATAACCTGGTGACAGGTAGCTTTTTCCAGGGATACACAGGTAGCCTCTGGTTCACAGAAAGTGATGTTTTGAACACTTCCAGTAATGTTTGTCTGAGACAGGAGGAGGAGAGGAAGAGGGTGGTTAGCAGCAGCAATGATAACCACTAGGAAATACAACATGCATTACGGTCTATACTGTTTGATAGATTGGGGAAACTTTGGGGAATAAAGTAAAAGTCCACTGGCGGGTTTGTTAGGGTTTAATGCTCATCTTAAATAAAACTCACCTGTTAGACGGATGAACCAAAGTAACAGAGTGAATTGTAAATTGTCATCACTCAGTTTATAATCAAACACAATATGTTTTTAATTGTCATATTGCTTTAGAGCGGTGACATTGTCGGTACAGGACTTCCTTAAATAAACCTGTTGTACACTAGACTGGCAAAACCCAGAATTACCCCAACTTTAATCGAGAGACAAACTTTAAGAAAAACAGACTTTGGGAAAAACGTAAAAGTAAAAGCAAAAAGCCATCGGCCACTGCTCCGTTAAATACCTCTTTACTTTCATCAATCTCAATTAAGCTTGAATCACATTCTGAATATCTCGCCGACCAGGGGCCGCTAAAGATTGAGCGGTCTGCTCCACAGTCTGATGGTGAACTTAATACCCCGCTTATCTCTTGCAAGCTTGGTACCATATTTCCTGGCAAAAATCCTTCTTTCTTTTTTTACTTTTATTGTCACTACACAGTACAAGTACTATGTAACAAAATGGTTTCTCTGCATTTGACCCATCCTAGTGTTAGGAGCAGTGGGCTGCCATCCTGAACGGCGCCCGGGGAGCAGTGTAGGGAACGGTGCATTGCTCAGGGACACCTCGGTCACTTGAACTGGTGACCTTCCAGCTGTCAAGCCAAGTCCCTATGGACTTCCCCACACCGCCTCACTGATCTGTTTTGGATTTGTGTTTTATATTAAATAGGGCTATTACTTCTGATTAGCAAAATCATTGAGATCGGGGATTTAATCATAAATAATTCCTGCTGGGTTTAATTAACTCCACAGAGCAGCACTGGAAGTAGCAAAAATCTAAAACCAAAAAAAGGCAAAAGATCCAAAAGAACACAACATTGCCATAATCTGCCGCTGACGTTCATTACCATGTTAGTTCATGAGTCACGAGAGGCCCAAAAGAGCACAAAAAGGTCTGAAGAATGCGGACAAACAAAAGACTCAGCCTCTGTGTTGACTCAGTGCTCTGATATTTATGACTGGCTGTGTATCTCTATTAAATCTGATGCTTTCATGTGGCTTCTTGCTGTATAGGAAACAATGTATCGTAGAACAAAGTGCCCTTTTATTTCCCCCTGGGGACGACGTCCGTGTAAAGCGATTGACGTTCTTCAGAATCGGCCCACGCCTACTCAGCAAGCATAGCTTTTCATGATACACTTATAGCTGCTCGCTGAGTCAGAGTGGGTTTAATAGTGACGCAGCCATTCACCGTCTTATCTCTGTCATCATATTCCCACCATATTTGCATGTAGACATTCAGGGAATTGACTGAAGGAAGGAAGTTCAACCCACATGAGCATGTGGTTTGGACAGACAAAACCCTGCAGAGAATTCTTGAGAGTTTCATTGCAGAGTGGGATTTAAAATATCCGATATCAGCCAGATCCAGCCAACAGAGGCCATGAGATCGGTACAAATTCTTGGAAACCAGAATGGGAAGAATGCCGCTGCAAACAGCTGACAAACTTCCAGGTTTCTCAGTATATCATGCAACCAAATCGAGGTCAGAAAAAGTAGACTTTCTTCTAGTTTAATGGCGAAATGAATGAGGGGAATAAGTTCCCATCCCTCTTGTTGATTAGCACACCGCAGAGACACATGATGAGTTCAACCACAACACCATGACTCCAAACAGAAGGCGCACGAGATGCATCACTGCCTCGTTCCAGAGACACCACAGTCGCCTCTGGGGAACAAGACAAGGTGAAGGAAGTCGCCAGGTAGTGAGGAGACAGCTCCATCCATCCTGCTGTCCCGGGGGGGGCAGGGCGGCTGTTAGAGCAGGACGCCACCTGACGGGGGATCTGATCGCCTCAGGGAGCTTCAGCATGAGGAGAGGACGGCCCCTCCATTTCACATCCATCATCCATGTTCTGCCCCGTATGAATAAAGATGATTTCCTTTGTTTTAAAGAGTGTAACTCAGTTGTCATGTTCAACATTGCTCAGTTTTATTGATCATTGGGATGTGTTCTGCCCGTCACTTATTATACTACATAAAAAAGGCAGTAACACACAGTCATATATGTATAAATGCTATTTTTTATTATTTAAGATTTCATAAAAAACGACTTATATATTAGTTAACATATGCTACTTAATCACCTAATATATTAATGGGATGTTAAAAGATACTGTTAATTTGCATTTCAATATTATTACTCCGAAATGTTGGATTGTAGACTACATTTTGTAGATCTGTAACACAAATATTGAACTTTTATAAGAGTTATTTTTCACTGAAAAATGGCAATTTCACAAATGATATTGATAGACAGAAAATTAATAGAATAATCAATAAAATAATTTAGTAGAGTGCAGCCCTGAAATGGTAAATGGACTGTACTTACAGAATATAGCGCCTTCTCAGGTCTTTTCGACCCCTCAAAGCGCTTTACAGTCATTCACCCATTCACACACAGCACTAACACTTGCCTAGGGAACTAACATTCATACACGGTTGGCCATGCCATCGGGAGCAACTCAGGGTTAAGTATCTGTAGCAAGTATCTTGCCCAAGGATACATCGAACCCACAACCTTCTGGTTGAAAGTCGACCGCATTCTGTCGCAGCCACAGTCACCCTGAAAGAGGCAACGCTTAAATATGGTTTGCAACAGAGCACTTGTAGCTGCTGTTTACAAAGTTTACAGGCTTTGCACTGCCACGTGTTTTTCATTTTAGCCTTTACGGGAAAATATTGGATGAACTTTACATGCTGGAAGTCCTCTTGTGCGCTGAGGGATGAATGAACATACTGTACTCTCTCACAGTGATTCTCAGATAGTACAGTCTCCTAATCCTCTTAGTGTAAAGATCTGAGGCTTTGTGTCCTAACACAGAATCAGAGATTTACCTCAGCTACTGAAGTTTATTATCACATGCTGGGTACCTGTCAGCCTGAGTGTATCAGTATGGCTACACTTAAAGGCTCAGTGAGAAGTATGCTGTTATAGACAGGGGAAAGAGAAAATATCAGTTAAATAAAGGGCTTATAACGCTTATTTTCAGACACTCTTCCAAAGACATTCATGGTGTTACTTGGTGTAAAAAAGTGAAAGGAACAGATATTTCAAATATGAAAAGGGTTGCTAATGGTTCAAAAACCCAGCGTACTTTCTCACCTCCACACAGCCGGCAAATCACAGCGTGAAGTAGGTGTGGATGGTTGGTTTTGGAAAGTTACAGAAAAAGGTCACAGAAATGTATCACGACAAACGAAAATGTTACAATATGTTGGATATCTACAACCTTTATTGGTTATTTTCAGATTCATGGGTTTTTATAATGACTAAAATATGACATTTTTCTAAGCCAGATCAGTACTTCAGTATGATCAAAATCCAAAGATGCCATACTTCACTCCATCATGACCATCTGTGACCCAAAAGAAAAATGCCAATGAATAATTAACAAGCAGAATAAATCGGAGGAATAAGTGAGTAACAGCCACACTGAGAGAAGCCAGCCACAACAAAATATACTGATTCAAAATACCAAATAAAAACGAAATGGTCGATTTTGTGTTGGGACTTCGTATTCAACATCTAACATTTGACATATGCATCATATTTTTTTATATCCTGAGTAATATGTACATTTATGTCAATAGAAATCTAATATTAGTGAGTATGGAAACCTAAGAATGTCTGACTGAGTTCAGGAGAGACTCACATAAGAGACTGGGTTGTTTTTTTACAAAAGAAGAGGCAGTGTTTGCAGGGCTTTGACCTATCCTCCAATGGAAAATATCCACCTCGTAGTCAGGGTGTGTGTGACATTATGGAGATAATAATAGTGATTAACATGAGTTTTGTTTATCTTTTATATTGTAGGTAGAGATGCCTGGACCTGTACGAGCATCTAGAAAGATGAGAGAAAATTACAGATAATTACCAGGATATACCGCATTCAAAACCAAACGCAGAGTATTTTGCAACATGCTCTTTAAGGTAAATAAAAACAACTGATGGTGGTGATCCTTTTAACAATTGCAGGTATGCTTGTGAATTGTTGTCGAATGCTATAATGCACTTTCCTCCATGTTGTTTAATGTAAACAAACAACTATAAACAGGATATATATTGATATAAGGTTCTAGAGCAAAATAATCTACTACCTTTTAAAATGACGGTTAACTCAACAACAAAAATCTACGGTTAAATAATAAAAAAAAAATCTATTTTTACAAAGAAAGGGTTGATTTTAAGCATTGCAATGTGAAGAAGCCCAACTTTTATAAACTTCAGGTTGCAGTCATAATGAGAAGCTGCGGACGGTTTGACCACCAGGCATTTCATCTTTAAACAACGTGAGAGAGTGGCTGAGAGCTTATATTTAAGTCGAGTCGTTAAGCAGAGCTGTCATCGAGATGACTCTGCAGAGCTGCTCCAGAAACTTCACGTCAACGCTTGTGTGAATGCAGATAATTACCCACTCTCCTGTTTCCTGAGGGTTTTTTCCTGAAAAGACAAAAGTCCATCACAGGAGTAGATGTCTTTGACGCACACAGATAACTGCCTTATACTTAAAGGAGCTTATACTTTATCAACCTTTTCATTACCTATCGCTTGGTTGGTTATTATACCACTAGATATCTTCCATGAGGTTGCTGCCAATGTTTTCGTTGTTGCTAAGATGTTCAGGTAAGAAAGCATCCGCCTGTATGAGCAAACACTTTGAGACAGAAAGGAAGTCCATTCAAAAGAAGATTTTAAAAACATTCAGTAAGTGCCCCACATGAAAGATGCTACCTGGGATCTACTAAAGATTTTCTAAGGCAGAAACCTTTGGTTGAATTTATCCAATTATCCAACATCTGTTGCTCTATGAACGATAACAAGGTCAGTAATTATGGAATCCTCTCCTAGAGGGACTAATGTATTTACACAAGGAGAAGAGATCATGTTACTTTCAGCCTATGATACACCACATTTCTATGATATTTGAACGATAAAGAGCAGTGTTTTTCTATTTTTCATTTTTTCCCAGGAAAGCCTCAGGTGTTTTCTCTCATTCTGCTGATTAGACGTCTGATGAGCACATCTCCGCTTGGCATTGCGTGATATCACCGGCCCACTGCAAAAAAAGGAAGATAAAGATAGAAACATTTTTATTGAAAGAAGTAACTACATTTGGAGCAAATCTATAACACAATAAAGTAGAAAAATACTGATTTCTGGCACATTCTGTAAATTCATATTCATCCAAGACATTACAAAGTTTAGAAAGCATGGTGAGCCTTACTCTTCCCCACTTCCCTCAATAGTTGCCTCTCTTCTACTCTCTTCTCTATTCAATTCAAACAGCATGACCATAATGACACACAGTATTGCCAAAGCTTTGTACAGTTGCGACATCTATACATTAATATACATTTGGAATGCACTTTTAAGTTCATAGACATTTAAAAGAAATACAACAATAACATATTTTCTTTACAAGGATAACAATGCACTTTTTGAACATGAACTATAAAATGAATAAATAAAAAAAGCCCACCTCACGTGCCTCCACATCAGTCGCCCCCCCCCCTTTCCCCCCGTCCCCCCCGTTCCATGAGATCTGAGCTTTACACGCTGATGCTGTCCACTTCTTCCCTACATGCACACGCAGCTTATAGATTAGTGCCTGGAAGCGTGTTCATCCACTCTGAGCGCCCCCCACGCAGTCTCACGTGGCAGTGCCTGTCCTCTCCTGGACCCCCCCCCCCCCCCCTGGCATCACCACAATACTCCTCTCCCGCTATCATTATCCTCTGCTGTTGTTCTGTCCTCTCCAATCATTTTCAAATATTCTTCACTTTCCTGGCACTCTCTTTTCTTCTCTTCTATATTAGACCCAGTGTACGGACATCTAGACCACAATGCATGCAGGATTAGGGTTACTGAAGTGCAAACCAAACGCTGGCTCATGACACTATGGCTTGCATTTCATAATCCGGGATTTTCTGCTTATTTGTGGCATTTCCTGTCTTTATTTGTTTGTGTGGTTCGTTTGGCCCAAAGGGCTGGGAAACCAGATGTTGTCCACCTGCTTAGAGTTGTAACCGCATCAACATAGGGATGGATATCATTTCAAAATCTCCTGTCATATTTCATACCTGAATTGCAGAACTGATTCCAAAAGTTATTTATCATTTTGAATACTTTACTTTGAGGAATATTAACATATTTTCTATTAAATTATATACTAATTTCCAAATGTTTAAACATGTAAAAAAGAAATAGCCGTGTAAGAACTCTGCCTTAATAAAAGTGTGTCAAATTGGTAAAATAATAATGATATAAAGTAGAAATGTATCAATAAAATTCCCACCACAAGCAGAGGAAAAGCCTATAATGATAGTATTCAATTCCAACTTGAGATACTGTACATAAACATGTTCTTTGATACTAATATATATAACATAATTACATTTTCCAACGGTCAATAAAGCTTCATTGCCAATGAGAATGACCATTGTGGTTTTTTTCATACGATTATTAGCTCATGAGATTACTATATTTGATTTGATACTGTATATTTCAGGTATCACATACTCAGATGTTTTGAGACAAGCTTTCCACCACTGACCTTAGAAACTGCATAGATATTTTTGAGATGAATGAAGTCAGACATGAATGATCAGGTCTTGTTCTCCCTACCAGTGAGTACACTTTGGTAACTCCAAGTGAGAGCATCAGAAAACTCTGCTTCACCCAAAGACCAAAGCCAAAGAAAAGGCTGCATGCTTGATGTCGGCCATGTGGATAAATCTACCTTTATTGTGCTGATTGTCTGTATACATCAATATGTTGAGAGAGTGGACTAATTCAAGGAGAACAAAGAGAATCCATAACATTACTGTCTGAGCTAGCATGTCTAGTTTTAAGTGATTAATGAGAGCATTGCTTCACGGCCTTTAGACTAGAAGGAGGTGAAAGATCTCCAAAGACACTCAGCAGTCTTTCTGCTTTTTAAAGTAACAGCAGAGAAACTTTAAACAATCTATCTTCTAACAAGTCGGCTTTAAAGACCATGAACATTATTTACCTCTTTAGTTATTAGTTAGATCTGTGTAGATAACTACTTTTTAGTTCCTGATCCTATTGTTTTTATTTAGTTAATTCAGTTGTTTTAGAAAAAGGTGTTGAATGAGCGAGGAAACATCAAAGTGGGACCAGAAATGGAGGCTGATTAAAACCTGTTAAGCCCGAGAGCCTCCTGTACAGGGTGCTGCAAGGCAAGGCAAGGCAAGGCAAGGCAAGGCAAGGCAAGGCAAGGCAAGGCAAGGCAAGGCAAGGCAAGGCAAGGCAAGGCAAGGCAAAAATGGAAGACATTAAGAAAATGGCATTTAAAATCAGTCATTAAAAAGAAAAGATAATAAAATAAACATTAAAAGAAAAAATACATGGATAAAAGTTACAGTGCAGTTTAAGATGTGAATAGTTCAATTAAAAGCAGCGGCAAAAAGAAAAGTCTTCAGCCTGGATTTAAAAGTAGTAAGAGTTGCAGCGGACCTGCAGGTTTCTGGGAGTTTGTTCCAGATATTTGGAGCATAATAACTGAACGCTGCTTCTCCATGTTTAGTTCTGACTCTGGGGACAGAAAGCTGACCAGTCCCTGAAGACCTGAGAGTTCTGGATGGTTCATAATTTAGCAGTAGGTCAGACATGTATTTTGGGCCTAAACCATTCAAAGCTTTATAAACCAGCAACAATATTTTGAAATCTATTCTTTGACACACAGGAAGCCAGTGTAAAGACTTCAGAACAGGAGTGATGTGATCCACTTTCTTAGTGTCAGTGAGGACTCGAGCAGCGGCGTTCTGAATTAGCTGCAGCTTTCTAATAGATCTTTTAGTGAGACCTGTGAAGACACCATTGCAGTAGTCGAGTCTACTGAAGATAAAAGCATGGACAAGTTTTTCCAAATCCTGCTGTGACATTAGTCTTTTAATCCTAGATATGTTCTTTAGGTGATAGTAGGCTGATTTAGTAACTGTTTTAATGTGACTGTTGAAACTCAGGTCAGAGTCCATGACTACACCTAGATTTCTGGCTTTATCTGTTGTTTTGAACATTGCAGACTGAAGCTCAGCGCTAACTTTTATACGTTCTGCCTTGGCACCAAAAACCATTACCTCAGTTTTATCTTTGTTTAATTGGAGAAAGTTCTGACACATCCAGTCATTGATTTGTTCAATGCACTTACTCAGTGTTTGAATTGGAGCATAATCTCCTGGTGAAATTGTTACGTAAATTTGTGTGTCATCCGCATAGCTATGGTAACTTATTTTGTTGTTTTTCATTATCTGAGCCAGTGGTAGCATGTAGATGTTAAAGAGAAGAGGCCCCAAGATGGAGCCTTGAGGTACCCCACATGTCATGTTTGTCAACTCAGATGTGTATTTACCTATAGAAACAACGTTTTTTCTGTCCTTTAAGTAGGACTCAAACCAATTTAGAACTGTTGCCGAAAGTCCCACCCAGTTTTCTAGTCGGTCTAGTAATATGTTGTGGTCAACAGTGTCAAACGCAGCACTGAGATCTAATAATACTAACACTGAAGTTCTGCCACTGTCTGTGTTTAAGTGGATGTCTTTGAAGACCTTTACAAGAGCAGTCTCAGTGCTGTGGTTTGGACGAAATCCTGACTGGAACACATCCAAACAGTTATTTAAATGCAAGAAGTTACTCAACTGTTGAAATACAACTTTTTCAATGATTTTACCTAGAAATGGCAGGTTTGATATAGGCCTGTAATTGTTCATTACTGAGGCATCTAGATTATTCTTTTTTAAGAGCGGTTTAATGACTGCAGTTTTCAGGGCCTCTGGAAAAATACCTGAGTGAAGAGATGTGTTTACTATATGAAGTAGATCTGAGGCCATGCAATGAAAAACATCTTTGAAAAATCCTGTTGGAATAATATCAAGGCAGCAGGAGGAGGATTTCAGAAGTTGAATAATGTCCTCTAAGTTTTTATCATTAATCTGATGCAATTGTGTCATGGTGTTTGAATTGATATTAGGTGGACATAGGGACAACACATTTGCTGTACCTGATGCAGAGGCACTGACTGCTTGTCTAATTTTCTGAATTTTGTCAGTGAAGAAGGAGGCAAAATCATTGCATGCCCTGGTGGATAGAAATTCAGAGGCTACTGACACTGGGGGGTTAGTTACTGTAGTCTGTCGACGGTAGCAAACAAGGCACGTGCATTGTTTTTGTTTTTGATAATGATGTCAGAGAAGAAAGACTGTCGTGCATTTTTCAATTCCAAATTATAAAGGCCAAGTCTCTCTTTATAGATTTCAAAGTGAACCTGGAGATTTGTTTTTCGCCACCTACGTTCAGCTTTTCGACACTCTCTTTTTTCTGTTCTCACGGTCATGGCCTTTCTCCATGGAGATATTTTCTTGCCAATCACTTTAAAATGTACTTTAAAATAAAAAACATCTATATTGATTCTGACTCTTCTACATCCAACTCACAGGTTTATCATTACTTTGAGAAAAAAGATTATTAATTTACCCCTTTTAGAAGTGAAGATATAGTCATTTGTTGAAAAACAACAGGCTCAGGGTTAAACAGGTTAAGAAGTAATTACACAAAAACAAGTCTATAAAGTCGAGTTTTAAGAGCCTGCCGAAGACAGCTTGCTCCAGTTTGAGATGTTCTCACTAAACTGTGGGAAGTATTTCCCCCCTGTGTTCAGTGTGTCTTTCTTTTAATTGAAAAAATTGAATAAAATGTCGACCAGCTAAAACTTTAAAAGCCTGATGGTCTGAGAGAAAAATTGTATTTATCAAACACAAGCTTGCATTTGTTCGCATCATTTATGAGTTTAATATTGTATGTACTCCACAGTATCAGCTAATACAGAAGGACCAAGACTGTAATATCCTGATGACTTACTACATTCTGGTACAGCAAATCATCATTTCTCTGTGGTTCATATGCCAAAGAAATGTGACTGTCTAAAATAAATGATGTGTACTGCTTCAGCGTCACTTTGCAGACTGATATAAACAACAATCAAACAGCAAGAAAGCAAACTTATTGAGACACACAGATACAGAGACAGACGCAGGGGAGTGAAAACAGGACGGGCAAGACATGGAGAAACTGTCCACTGATGGTTTGCTTGCACAACATGTTGCACAATATGTTGCATAACTACAATCACGTCGAGTTGGATTTACTTAAGAAGCAATTTTATAAAACAGGTTGTGCCATAAACGCAGGTTAGGCAACACACATAAACAAAGAGAAACCAGTGAGAATACAAACTCTGGTGAGGCCAGAAGTGGGTGAATACGCCTTGTTTTTAACTAGAAACCACAACCTTTTCCTCCCCTGAAAAGTATCTTGCTCGATCTAGATGTTTTAATATTGTGATTGAATCATTTTAAATTGACATGTGTTTGAACTGGAAGGTATGTTTTTAAGTTCCTTCTTGGTTTTATTTTTATTTATTTATTTTATTTATTATGGTTTAATCACAACAATAATCCCTCAAAGTCCAGCATTTATTTTCTAGAGTTTTCCACCTCTTATCAGGGTTTTCTTCACCGATACAGACTATTTGCAATATTTATGTATAAGTAAGGAGCATTAAAAAGGTGCCAAATGCTCACAGCTAGTACAGGGTGTAATGCATTGAACGATTAAATAAAGCTGCAGCTCAAACTTGACATACAGGCTGAAATCATCAACATTCCTTGTAGATTAAAAGTGACTTTTTTTGCACTCTAGGAGGATGTTTGCTTGAAGCCACACTCAATCATCACATTAGTAATCAGTCATGAGATATTCCTCCTGGTAAATAAGAGTTGTTATCATCATTCAGGCCGTCAAGGCTTCTGGAAATGAATGAAAACATCTCTGATAAGCAGGAGGAAGGAGGAGGAGAGCTTTGGGGTCAGACAGAAGATCTGAAATCCATCACACTTTATTGAAGGCATGTTCATATCTGTGTTTTTCCAACTGGGTGGTTTGTTGAAAATGACGGGCATACGCTGACATTTTGAAATTCTATTTTATTCTCCTTCTCCTCGTGGATACACATGTGTGTGTGGTCCAAACTGTCTTACCGAACGCTCATCTGGGACAAATGTAAATACATGCAACTGAAGCTAGAAAAAATATTGCAAATGAAGGCGGAGGAGCTTGTGAGAGAGGAATACATGGAAAACTGGAAAGGCAGCCTTGACAGCAGCTGTGTAATCCATCAGCCAACTTCCAAGGCAGACCAGTAGTTATGAAAACCTTCTGTTTATTTTCCTCTACAAGCCTGACCTTTAAGTGAATGAACACAACACGCAGTATGCACACAGAGGCTAAAACAGGAGCTCTGCAACACTTTTCCATTTCTTAGTTTTCCCATGATCTTCCTCATTTGCATTCACAAATCCTGCTGGATGTCGTGTCACTCTTGACAAGATGCAAATACACACACGAGACAAAGGATAAAAGGTAAACATGAAAAAATACTGTGTGCAGACAAACGTGCAAATTTGTGTCATCGTTTGGCTACAAATCCCTCTCCAGATAGTGACAGTAGTAGAGGAAAACACTTGCCGGAGCAGTTGTTATGTAATTCATCGTCTGACTTCAGAGGTTATTTGATGTGACACTAAACCCCCCCCCCCCTGCTGAGGAAATATTACTAGACTAAACGCAGCGTGATGTCAAAGAAAAACGTTTTAACAGAAATATTATAGTCTTCCCGGAGCTGTATTTGTCCTAAATCTCAAAAAGATAAAATGATGTGTAATGGGTTGAATGCTCATGGCAGCTATCAGTGCATGCTGACAGAGAGCTGAAGTCCTGTTACATTTGCTTCTGTAACTCAATGAAAATTCTTATTGTTGGTTTCTGTCATCTGTCTTTCTAAAAAAGAAATAATCATAGTCCTTGTTAATAGTTATGTTCTATACTGAAGTTTGCATGTACTGGATTACAATACGAACCCAAACCTATTTCTTGCAGTGCTACATTTGTATGGTGCTTATTTCCTCGGCTGTCACAATATCAGATTTTCACTACTGTAATTATTTAGTGTTAGATAATTCACGTTCATTACATTATCTCTGAATCTATAGGAAATGTGAACAAATAACTATCAGTAAAATCAATCTTTAACTTCAGTTACTGTGGGTTTTTTCTCTTTTTTGCAAATGTGTTACAATTAAAAGTAAAGGGAGCTGGAGAGAGAAGGAGAGAGTGTGTGTTGTCTGATGGAAGGGAGGAAAAACGCTTAGGCGCTGGATTATTTACACAATATTATCATATACTGTAGGTATTAAGTGTTACAATAACATTTTAATAACATGGACAGCCTAAAGTATTTTCACTGATCTACAGGCAGCTGTAACATCAAGAAACGTAACATCGTGAACAAAATGGGACTTTAGGACAAAAAAGCTAGCACACTGTAGTACCCAGAAATGTGAGTTTCATCTGAGCTCTCTGAGGAGGATCTAAATTCAAAACTGAGGCCAAAAATTAGACTGCATCATCAAAAACACAACAGTCAACAGTACCGGCATTGTGTTTTGTTCCTTGGCTTATTAAATACCTTCAAAGCTATTTAATCCTGTTGCAGGGAGAAGGTCATAACTTCTTGTACAACTTTTCCACTGGGAAAACAACACTGAGAATAATGTACTGGCTTCACAATTCACATCCATGCACACACACACACACAGGCTCTTGTCTGGGCTGCAGCACCGTAATGAGCTCTGTTTTGTGCCGATAGATAAACAGTAACAAGATACATGTGCATGCTTCTGTGATTAAAGACAGAGCCGACGGCAAGAGGAGAGCACGGCTGTGGGAACAGAGCTACAGAACATTTGATACTACATCTGTTTGGTTATGTAGAAAGAAAAAAGGAAAACCTATTAAGCACCATTAAGATGTTAGAGATGATGGATTTATTTATATGAAATACAGTATAACACGGGCACATAAGAGTTAGATTAGGCAGGCAAATGTAATCTATGTGTGTGATAGCAGAGTGGTGGAGAGGCCAGATGGCACTGCCCTGGGGTGAGAGAGAGAGAGAGAGAGAGAGGA